>NC_052046.1:59830106-60170106 GCF_015832195.1 Motacilla alba alba | reverse complement strand
TTAAATGTTTTCATGAACATGTCTGAAACCTATCCCAGGATCATGTTTTCAGAGATGAAAGACACAGAGCTGCCCACATAATTTTCAACAAACAAACCCATACAGACCCTTCACTTCCACTGAAATCAATCAGTCAATTATCTGCCATCCACTGGTGGTTTTAAAAATTTCAGTAGGAATCTACCTTTATATTTCAGTATCTAAATAATTAGTCATAATTTCCAACTATAAAATAATTCCACAACTATTTATTGTCAACTAATGTGTAAATTAGATTTGTTACTTACCTAGCATGTAACCAAGCAGCTGAGTAGAAACTCATAGAAATGTAATTCATAATTTGAAGAAGATAGTCAATATTCTGATAATTACAACATTTGAACAAAAGGAATGCTTACAAACAAGACTGACAATAAAATTAAATTAGATCTTGACATATAGGTACTTTGGTGGGGGAAAGTGCTTTTGCTGCTGTACAAAAACTATTAGTTGCAAAATAGTGAAATCAGTTTTGCAAAGATATCTTGTCAGTTTTTACATGTTGAGTCTACCATTATGAATGTGTCACTTGGGGAAAGTTACAAAATATTGCATAAAGAAAAGTTAATCTGATCGAGCAATAAAGAGATAAATTACAAGAGAAAGAGAACTCTCAACAAAGGATACCTATATAACAAAAGTAACTAAAAGATTTGGAGTAGGAGTTCCCTGAAGTTAACTACAGAAGAGAAGATAAAATCCCACTTCAGAAAATTCTTCCAAAATATGCAGTTGAAAAAATGCTTGCAAAATCAATTTCAAGGATTTTGTGGGAAATAATAATCAAAAAGTATTTTAAGGATTTAATATACAAATTTAATTTGTATTTCATTTTTATTTCTATACAATATACATTATGATATTTATTAATATATCTGAGTATTTTAAATTTAATTTTAGTTTTATTTAATTCTCATCATAAAATGCCTGTGTCTTATGAAAGTATCTAAATATCTAAAGCAAAGAATTATATGTAACCTTGGACTTCAACAGGCAATTTCTTTACATATGAGGCTAATTTTTATAGAAAGGCCTTTGCATTTGCAGTCTTACTTTTCCAGAACTGAAAGTATGCAACTCTTAGACACTCTAAACTAAGATTAATTAGGGCTACAAGCATTTTGAGTCACCCACTAGGTGGCCAGAAACTGAGCCCTTTTTTTATGCTCCTGATAACTCATTTTAAAGCTGGGTGAAGAGCAGATGCTGCCTATCCAAATACAACTGATTCACCAGCACTGTGCTCCCCAGCTAAAATACCCAAGGCTGCAGTCTTCCATATGGTTTAGAAAGTACCTCTTCTGTGCCAACCTCAGTGTATTAGACGTCTAAAGAAAACAAAAGTAGCAGAATAACCATTTTCTCTTCTTAATAATGTAATATATACTTTAGCAATAAGCCAAAAGTTTTGAAACTTGCAATAGATTTTCAAATAAAAATAGTGTTGAAAGTATGTGCATTTATATGTGTACCACTTTGAAAATCTGTATATACTGTAAAATGTGATCGTCACTGGAAACGTGCAACTAACTCTACAGGCCTTCTAACTAATTGCCAAGCCCTTTTCATGAAAGTGTTCAGAAAAGGTACTTCCGGAACATTTTTGGTAAGCTGAGAAACAATTGGTACAGAGAGGTCCAAATTACTTTAAAAACATGGTGCAATTAAGAAATAAAACTGAGAAGAAATCTGAAGCAAAATTACTCGGAGAGGTCAGCAGAGTCAAAGAAATAGTAAACCAGCTATCTACTGACAGAATTTTTTTTGCTTAATAAGTGGTACAGTTCAAAATTTTAGGGTGTAAAGAAGCAAGCTAGTTGTAGTCTTATTGTGTTATTTTGGAATTTTCTGTAGAATTAACCATCTTTTGTCCAGGATCTGGGACTTTTGAGTATATCCAGATACATGGACTTAACAGTTACTTACTACATTTTTGCAGCAATGTACTTAAAACAGTATGAAAAGCATAAATTTGAATGAAAGCATAACATTTCTTTTGTTTGGTAAACTGTTCTACAGACTCTAGCAATTAATTAAAATCCTATCAAAATATCCTTTTTCATAACATTGTTATCAAGTTCTAGAACACAGAGTTGAGCACAAATCAAGAGAATTTTACCAAAGAAGCAATAACCCTAGTGATCTTTGATTTTTTTTTTTTTTGGCAAAGTGTGATTAGAAGATTAGTGGATTAGAAGAAAGTTCTACAGAAAAAAGTACTGTCTAACAGTTAAGTCAGCCTTATAGTTTACAAATCTGCTGAAAATGAAGATGACCTGCAAAATTAAAAGTGAGCAGGTCACATAAGAGAAAAAGTCTACAAACCTGTAAATTTTGAAAAAAGCTAGGAACATTTTGCTTCCTGAAGCAAATACCGTCTTACCATTGTGAGCCATGTTTAGACAGTCACTCAAATTACTGTTAAAGTAAACAAACTTCAGAGTTTCATTTTCCGCAAAATAAAACATATTAACATTAAACACTGTCTAGAATTATATAGCTCTTAAATTTAAGAAAACCACAAAATCTCAGAGTTATTTACATGAACAATTAAAATTATTACCTAACTGACAAGCTGAAATGCCACATCAATGAGGTAACGGCAGAGGCACTGGCAGAGATTATTTGCTTCTGGCTATCAGTGAAAGAAGCAGTGACACGATCATGGAATTAGACTGTAGTTAAGCATTCTGGTAGCTTTTAATCTAATTATTGCATGAAAAACTGTCCAAGGATACATATCATAAACCACAAGGCACTAGCAGGAAATTACTGTGGATACTTAGTTAATATTAGAAGTTTTGCTACACTACAGTAAGAGCAGCTGTAATTTAATTCAAAACTTAAATGACCTCAGCAATTTTTCAATGAAGTGGTACTAATTTTTTGCTTTGTGGATGCACTGTATTGAAGCCATGAACTTGAGACCACAAGAGCGCCATATTTATTTACCTAAAAAACCATAAGGAGCTAACCTCTTAGAAAACTAGGAAGACAACTATTTGAAACCGAAACTAAATCATTTTTCTTATTACCTCTTTTCCTCTTTTGCTCTCAGTTGCTCCTCTTGTCTTAGAACCTGAACCATCACAGACTCAAACATGCCCGTTGACAAACCCACTAAATTGCGAGGAGTGGAACGACGTCTTGTAGAAATGCATGCTGTTGTTTTTTCATCCTCCTGCCCATAGCATCCTCTAGATGTTACAGCTAATGATGTTTTCTCTCTTAAATGCCTAGAAGAAAAAATCAAGCCAATTCACAACTACAAACTTCTGTACCACTGGCACCTCAATGCCTAGCCTACCAACCATAGATCAAGCATGCTTACTCAGAAAAAAGTAGTTATTTTTTCACTGCCATTTTTTCAGTTTTGAAAATTCCTTTATAAAATTTTAAACTTAAACCCAACACACTAATACGACCTATGTTTTCACACTGGTTAAAAACTGTATATTTACCACAAGTTATCAAATATTATTTGGAGATGGAATTCTCTACCTTAGTCCATAAGAATTTGGAAAGAAAAAACTTCCACGAGACCTAAGATAAGAAAGTATCCTTTTTAGCAGATACCTAAAAACAGGGGGCTGGGTGGTGGGGTGTATTAGTGGGGGGGTTTAGGGATCTATTAGTTGGCTTAGGCTGGGGAAGCATATGATAAATGTCGGTTTCATCCTATTTTAAACTACAAAAACTGAAAGACCAAACACTACAAATTTGTCTGCAAAGTTGCATTTCTTCTTACATTGTTTCAAAAGACTCCATTAAAACTTGTATGAGTTTTTTACAACCTGTGAAAACATTTGAGAGACAGAGGAGAAAAATCCAACCTCCATTCAAAAGGAACCTCCATTCCAAGGTAATTTTCTATGGCTTGTAGTATTCAGGAATTATACCACCAATATGGATTGATTCCCTTAAATCACTTGAAGGGGATCATTGACCTAAACACTACTCTGTAATAATACAAGAATGATTGTTCCAAGAAGTAGTGTTTCAATTTCATTTTACAAATAAAACTATGTTAAACATTTCAAACAAATTTATCCAACTAAAAATTGTAAAAGAACTTTGAGACTTCTAGGTTCCATAATCCTTTATACTTACAGGTCCTGGAAACTTTTATTAAGCTAGTGCACACACACATAATGAAAAAATCTTTCCAAATCTCTCAAGAGTTAATACAAGACATATTAGAGTTAATACAAGACTCACATACACTGAGGCAGGATTATCTTTAGACAGCTCAGTATTTCCTAAAATTTATCTGAAAAAGACTGTCCATTAAATGGAAGAATGACAAAAGCAATTGCATTTATTTTTTTTAGTAAATACCTATATTGCTATTTGAGAACACAAAATCTTCCAAGTTGTATTTGGTTATTTGTCTGCCAGCAGTAACTCTATTGAGCCAGGAATTTTATTTTTTAATCTTTACTTTAGCAAACTAGGTTTTACTTTAGCAAACTAGGTTTTACTTTAGCAAACTAGGAACATCCATGCCCCACTACGTTCAGCTCCTGCCTTTCTACTACCAGACTGTCCCAAAACTGCCATTACACAGAAACAGTTTCAAATATACTGTTGCTACAGGACCACTGAATACATTCACTCTGCTTCCAGGTGACTTCTGCACCACTTTTCTGAAGTGTTCTTCCTACACGAGCAACGTTCTTACCATCTGGCAGTTCAGATGTGTGTCAATAGCAAACATATCGTTCATGAACACACACAGCTATACATATTTCCCAACAGTGTTCCTTCTTTACCTTCATCCTTCACCAAAAACACCTCTTGGTTTTTAAATGCAGAATACTGTGTCATTCAGAAGATCGGTGGCTTTTCACCATGGTTTTCTGGTAATGACTAAACTATGACAAGTTCATGAGAAAGCATGTACTTCAGTTGTGATTTAAATTGGACTTTCTACTATATAGCTCGAGAGCTTTCTATGTTTCAGCTGCTTTGGCTGAAAAGAAAGCAGTTCCTGGCCGGGACTTACATTTCAACTTACCGCGATTTCCATTTTGCCATTTAAGCATTGTCTCTCATTTTATGATTACCATTTCAAAGCAGTCAACTTCGGCTTAGTATTTTATTCCTACGTATTTTAAGGGCGGTAAAAATTTCACAGATTGTAAAAATAACAATTTCAAATAGCCAAATATTCATACAGAGTTTAGGCAATTTCGTGACAGAATAAAATAAAGAAAGAAGCATTTGACATCTTGTGTAAACAAGTGTCCCTCCATGTTCACAAAAGGCTTCTTTCAAAAGGAAAATCTTAGTCAGGAAATGCTGTGCTCTATTTGGCATTTTGAGGTTTGGAATTCCAAAGCATTTTGAATTAAGATTAGAATAGTTCCCAGTAGGAAACGTTAATCTTCATGAAAGTACTGAAAGCTGCAGGGTTCTTTCTGTTGTGAGGTTTTGCTCGACGCTTGTTTTCTTTTAACGGAATCTAAAGAAACACACCCTCCTGTTCTACTTTATGTAAAGAACACGCGGCACGGCCCCTATAGTTTTCTACACCTACCGGGATAGCAGCGCCAACTTCTGTTCCAGCATCATCTCCAGCTTCTGGGCCTGTTTGGAGAGCCAGTGATCCACACCGTGCAGCCGATAGCAAGTCTCCAGCATGAGCCGGAAGTCACACACGAAATCTGCTATCCCTGTGTACTGCCCACTGGAAAATTTCTCTTCCATTTCCAATAGCCATATTCCAGCGGGCAACTGCTGCAAGGACTGGCTGTTCTTACGGCCCAAGAGGGAGCCAGAGACTTCTTCCCCGAAATACGCCTGATCCGCGAGGGGCTTCAGGAACGGCGCCGTCAGAGGCCGGTACTTCTCCAGCAGGAACTCGCGCAGGATGCGGTACCCCTGCTGCAGCTCGGGATTCAGGCTCTGGTGCCAGGCAGTCTTCCCTCCCTCATCATCTGCCTCCTTCTCAGCCTCCTCCATCCCACTCCGAAGGGCCGAGGGCCGATCCGCCGGGAGGTCTCCACCGGACTCCATGTCTCCCGCCCCAGGCTCGTTCTCCGGCACTTGCCGGGGACTGCGGCGCTGCGCCTCGCCCGGCCGCCGCATCCGCACCGGGCTCACCTGCGCACACAGACACCGCTCAGCGCCCCGCCGGCCCGGGGGGCGGGACGCGGCCGCCGGGGGGGAGGCACCGACTGGGCTGGCGCGCGGCCCCGCCCGCCCGGGGACAGCGCCCTCGCCCTCAGGGCCCGCCCCCTTCTCCCCCCCCCGCCGCCGGCAGCACCGGCGCATCCCGCCCCCCGCGTGCGCCGTTCCCGCCGGGCCGGCCGGGACCTCCCTCCGCGCCGCGCGCGCGCTCCCGACAGGCAGGCAACGGGCAACGGGCGGCGCGCGCGGCAGCGCGAGCAGGGGAGGGAGGGGGCGCGGGTCCCCCCCCGACCGGGTAAGGACGGGGAGCCGCTCACCCCAGCGCGCATGCGCGCGCCCGACCGGCAGCCGTGCGCCCGCAGTGGTGTGGGGCGCCCGGGGTGCAGTGTGATGTCATCAGAGGGCGCCCTGATCGGAGCCGGCGGGGGCGACGCAGGGGCGGCCGCTGGTGCGCGCGGCGCGGGGCGGGGCGGGGCGGGGCGGGGCGGGGCGGGGCTGCCCCTGCCACCTCCCCGCGGCAGCGCGCGCGGCCCCGCGGGGCTCTGGTGCCGTGCTGCTGCGGCTGAGAGGAAACTGCCCCTGACGGGTCTGTCGTCTCACGTCAGAGGTGTGCCACCACAAGTGTTCAGCCGCCATAGCCAGGCAGCAGCTCACAAAAGCACTCAGTTCTACACTCGGTTCTGCCCGACTTGCCTTAGGAGTTGGCGCGTTGTGAGGAGAGGCTGCTACTAACGACGCTGTCCTGGCCTGGGGTGCACTTGTAGTCCTCTCACGTTTGCCCTCACGTTTCCTCCAGTCCTGCTCACCCCTGTAAGAGATCCTAAAGAACACCAGGGAACCAGGAAACTCCACAGTTGTAACGGTCTCCTCAGCACTGCGAAGCACTTGGAGACACACCTCTGTGTGTGGCTTAGGTTTTATCCTCTTCGCATTCCTAACTGTATGAAAAGCTGAGGGTACCCTGCTGAGGGAGAGAGAGGGGGAGAGAATGAATGTAAGGGAACAGGAAAAAACCCTCTACTTCTGTAAGGGCATTCTTGTTCTCCAGAGATCGCTCCAGAGACCTTGCTCGTAATGGAGTTCTCTTAATGGGAATAAATGCCTCCACACTGCAGGATGGTGGACCTGCTTGGAAGGATCATTGTGCATTAAAACTGTCATGATCCATGCAGTAGTTAACCCAAGTGTAGCCACATACAGGATGGCCTTCAGGTCTGTGTTCTGCTGTGTGTATCCCATGGCCATTGGATAAATTTAAGCAGCACACCGTTAGAGCAGCTGTGGGCAGCTCCCACACTGTACTGGCATCTCTATGACCTTTCCTTTATCTAAAACTGCAGCCATAAGTCCTCATGCAAACGTTCTCTCTGACAGTAGAAATGATGAATGAAGTTGGGATTTTTAAAGGAAATCCTCTTATGGCTTGAATGACCACCACGGGATAGTCCTTCCACAGACAGAGTCTTCATGATGCACCCCCAATACAGATCCATTTGATGCTGCACTGCTTATGGTTTGTGGGATCAGAAATGCTGTAGGATAACTGTTCTCTCTTTCCTTATAATGTTAACTCTAAGAAATTGCATTTGAAATTATACTTTGCAGAGTCTGAATGCCTTTCTTGGGACCATAAGGACCAGTATGTCCTGTTGCAAAACAGAGGGAATACTGTGTTGTGTTTTTTTTTAATAACTGATCTCAGGAATAATGTTCATCTTGTCTAAGTCCCACTCCAAGCTGAAGGTGGAGAGTCATCATCAGAGGGACAGGAATAATGGAGGGATTCCAGCAACATGTGTAGGAAAAAACATAACTGAGGAAAGCAACCGTTCAAGTAAGAGTGGGAATTTCTAGTGTAAATAAAATAAAACTAGACGAGGCTGGCAGCTCTTTTAGAATTTTTGTACCTGTTGGATATCTGGCCTGCAACACTCACTTCATGGTTCATTTATACTCTCTGCAACAATACCCAGTAGCTTAATAGACAATTTTGCTTCTTGCTATATATGTGGCCTATCTTTTAGAATATGAGAACTTGTAGTCATAATTCTGCATACAATTCACAGGCTGAGTAGCCACAAAATGTGTTCAGACATTTTGGTGTGATAACATCTCAGCTATATTCAGATCTCCTGTCAAAGATTGAAATTTATGGTGATGAAAGAAATTAAGATATTGAGTCAACACTCTGAAGTTAAATTTCAGTGAAGAACGGCCTGCATATGACAAAACAAGATAATATCCTTTATTGGGAGCTCTGACTTGTATCACCAAAGTATTTGAGAGAGGATATTTTTTCTAGGTATGCTATCAAAGCAGACTAAAAAATAATTTTTTTAAAAAAGGATTGTACTGGGTAACGTCATTGTATCAATCTATAAAAACTTTTTTGTATTTTCTTATGTAATAAGAAAAATACGTTGTATTCAAGGAGTTCTGTGATGTATTATTTATGTACTTCCGATCCTTGCCACACGAGTGCACTGTTGAATAAACGCCATGTACGATTCCTACCTTAAATCAGAGGTAACTCTCCCATCTTAATGAAACCAGGGTAGAACTGCTGAAGCAGAAACAAACATTTTAGAAAACCTGTAACAATGGAGTTTCGTTTTACATACTCAGTGTTAAGAGGACCTATGACTCACATATCATAAAAACCCAAACAAACAAACAAACAAAACAAACAAACAAAACCAACAAAAAACCCCAAACCACAAAATTTTTTTAAAAACCCTAAAAATAAAAAAACCCCAAAATTCTTCAGAATAAATAGAGCTGATAAATATTCTTACAGTTTCTGTGCATACATCTGAATTGGACATACAATTTTTGCAAAATGGCGTGATAGAGATTTGCATACATTTTAATCATGCAAGTTTGGATATACATGATTGTTTCAAAGAATATTACAGCAGGGGAGCGCCTCTGCCTTGATGTTATCACAAAGAGAGCAAGAAATTTTGTCATTATAATATTACCCACAGTGTCTTAAATATTTACAGAATAGTGCAAATGTCAAGTGGATAAACATACACCATGAGAAAAAAATGTGAGATATGCTTGGGAAAAAGTAATCTTCCACATACAGTTCACAAAGGATAGGAAAGGAAAAGAGACAACTGTCAGATGTGACCAGTATCCTTCACATCTGATGTGAATTTTGAGTGACAGAGCATCAGCGTGTCATGGAGGTCACATTCAGGGATGTAAAGTAAAGAAAGTATCTCAGCCTGACCATGAAAGCACCCATAACTTCTACAGACACCCAATGATGATGTAAATAAGTAGTGGCCTCCTAAACTTTGATTTGGGTACAAGTTTTAATCATATGCCCTAACCAGATACTTTATCTTTACATTTGCTTTCCCTCTGAAATCAGTGTTATTAAACTACAAATAAGTTACAGATACTGTATAGACTAAGATGATGAATAGCTAAAGCAAACCTCAGTTGTTTTAAATCCCCGAGTTACTTGTGGCCATTTTTTACACTTACAGAGATTTTATACATGCATTTTTAGAGATTTATATATAACCCTCAAAAAATGTGTAAAATATATACAAAAAGAATATTTTAGTCTAAAGTTCTTAAATCCAAAGGCTCTCTAGTAGTTTTCTATCCTATAGACAAGAGAACTGTAGCATTTTTGTAAAAGATATTACAACCCTCAAAGAATTGTTTGGACTGGCAGAATTATAATATTCATATTAGGGCACTGAAGGGTTGTTTTCTAATAGGTCAGAGCTGCCTGTTACAAGATGTAGAATGAAAAAAAGAAGGATGGTTTCTGTAGCAGCAGGACAGAATATTTATGAAGATAAGTAGAATTGACTGTTTCTTTCTGTGAAGGCCTGAATTCCTGCACCTTGAAATCACATTCTCTGCTTCAGGAGTAGTAAAGGGGGATTAAAAAGTACCTTTCACCTTCAAATTTACATTACGCTTCACAAGTCAGAAAAAAAAATCTTTTTTTAATATAATATGCATTCACTCAGTGTATGATTTTCTTCTTCTTCTAGCAGTGTAATAATTGGTGACTGAGTGGCTCCCATTTTCCTTTGTTCTGCTTCTTCTATTTCATACATTAAAGCCAGGGGTCCAAAGTGCAGGTTTCTGCTTCTGATGACCTCCATAGTGACATAGAGTATAGCCCACATTAAGGGTCCTTGAACTCTTTTGTGAGGTGAGTGGATTAACATTGCCACCAGAGCCATTCAAACTGTATGCTCCAGTAGTTACATGTTCCTTCTGCTTACATATAGTAATGGTAAATAAAATGAACACCAAACTCTAGAAAACGCTAACAATGTGCTTTCCATTTGCAGGTCTGCCACCTGAAGTTTCCTTTTATGAGATGCACAAAATTCTTGGGAAAGAAACAGGGGCTCTGGAGTGTGAAGAAAATAATCAATCTCGGAAATGTTTCAGCTGAGTTATTCTGCTGATCTTTTTCATCCTGTCTCATGTTCCACCACCTTTAATTGCATTTTTCTCCCTTTTGAGGGATACAGTGCTACTTTCTAGCGCCAGTGATGTCCTCATTGCCAATTAGAATACAAACAGACAGAAAACAAAGAATCTGTCTTTGAATTCTACACTTTAGAGACATACCGCCTTTTTTGAGTCCTCAAAGCTGTAAGCTGTTTTGCATTCAAGCTTCTACAGCACATAGTACTGAAGAAGTGCAGTTCTCCTTATAATAAGTAATTCTGAGCAACTTCAAGCAGAATTAAAATTTTATGATGTGTTATAATGCATCAAAAATCCATTCTGTAACAAAGACCATTAATAAGTATTTTTAAAATACTTATTATAAATGTTATGATCATAAAATGTTATGATCCAAATTTCTGTAATGATGTCTTTTTAGAATTAGAGAAAGAATAAATCAATTTTTTTCTTGACTCTAGATGGCCTTTGGAGTCCACTCCATGAGAACTGTATGGAGATGAATACTGTAGGATGCCCGGGGACTTTGACCTCTAATGCCTAACACAGCTGGCTGCCGCAGGAAGTGGCACAGCTGGAATCAACATGATTTCCTGCCCAACCATGCCAGACCACCAGCAGAGACCTTCCTTCAGAGGGCACAGGTTGAGAGCTAGAAATGTGACATGAGGGAATGATAGTGCCAGATAATCAAGTAGGGTAGAACATTCATTCTCTTGGTTCTGTAATAAACTCCAGAGTTCAGATCCCTTTTTGGTTGCCATTTACACCTGACAGCTGAACATCCTGTACATACAGGCTGATAACTAGGTCCTTAGCCAAGCTGGAAGAATAACTGATGAGATCAGACTGCAGTATTTAACTTAGCAATGTTGGTCAGTCTGTCTGCTGCTCAGCTGCTGATGTTCACAGAACTTTAAAAAAATGTGTATTTTTTTCAACTAGGCTTCCTCCTTCCACACTCTTGCCAAACTTATTCAAAATTATCCAACAGATTAAAAAGTGGCTGGAGAGGACAGACAGACAACACGACTACATATGCCTCAGTCCCTTAGAAAACTAGTAGCAGGAACTTAGTAATCTCCAACTCTGTTTATTTTCACTCTGCTCTCTGTAATTGTGCAACACAGGAAAGGCAACAAAATTGCTTCATACAGACCTAACATTTATTTACGTGAAAGGTTTTGCAATTATACTTTATTGTGTCTAATTTTGGACCTGAGGCTTTTTCAAATTTTTTGTGGTATTATAGGAATGGCAATTATTTCCTCTTCTCGATGCTGGAGAGTGGAGATAAAATACAAGGGTATAATTTTCATATCTAAGAGAGGTTTTGAGAATGACTAGGTGCAGAGGATAAAATGCACAGGGAGCCAATGTTTGGATGACTTAAACATTTGTTCCATTCACTGCCCGTTCAGTTCCTTTGTAATCATTAACTGCAAAGACTGTGTTATACAGTATCAGAGAAGACAAAACAAGGCAAGGACTAAAACTGTAGTCACACGGATATGAATGTCTGCCTCTGACAGGGGAAAAGAGAACTCCTCCAAATATGTTCACGATATCAACAGTTGTATGTGTTGTATGTCACTGCTCCTGGTGGATGGTGTGAAAGAATCTGTGGCAATGTGTAGTCACCTTACATGTAGACACACCTTGCACATAGAGTACACCTCAAGACAGCTCTTACATGCTACTGAACCAGTCCATCAATAAAGAATATTGGAAAGACTGGGCAATATTTGAAAAGTATAAATTAAAAGGATTGTTTGTACGAACACCAACTCTTGTTCTGAAGTGTTGTCACAAAAGTTGCAGGAATCTATCAGCAAAATTTGATTAAAATGTAACTGTCTTTTGTCTCATTCAGCCACATCTCTTCTATACATCTGGTTTTATTCTACATTCAAAGAGAAAATACAATTGTTTCAAAATGGGAGATTTAGAAAAGTCAGAGTAATTAATTAATCAATATAAACCCATAATATTATCTTAATTTTTATTTCACAGAATCACAGTATGGCTGAGGTTGAAACAGATCTCTGTGGGTCTGTTGCCTGCATGTCTCCATGCTCAGAGTGGGAGCAAACAGAGCTGCTTTCTCAGGGTCTCATTCAGGTGGGTTTTCAGTACCTTCAAGGATGGAGGCTCCACAAAACATTAGCATGCAAAAAAGACTGTAGTCCAAGAAGATGTCCTGACAACCTCTATATTTTCTTCTATTTGCAGTTAATGTGCATGGCTTACAGCACCTCAGGGTGTTAGAATTATAGAACATCCTGAGCTGGAAGGGACCCACAGGGATCATTCAGTCCAACTCCTGGCTCTGGTCATACCAGGAGTCACACCATGTGCCTGAGAGTATTGTCCAAATGCATTATGAGCTCTGTCAGGCTGGTGCTTTGACCACTTCCCTGGGGAGCCTGTTCCAGTGCACAACCACCCTCTGGGTGAAGAACATTTTCCTGATATCCATCATAAACCTCCCCTGACACAGCTTCAGGCCATTTCCTTGGGTCCTGTAACTGGTACTGTCATGGTGAAGAGATCAATGCCTGTCCCTCATCTTCCCCTTGTGAGGAAGTTGTAACTGCTATGAAGTCTCTCCTCAGTCTCCTTCAGACTGCAAGGAACAAGTGACCTCAGCCACTCCTTGTATGGCTTCAATATATTACTGTCCAGTGGACCCCTTTTGCTGAATGCCTTTTGTGGTCCTGTGTGTCCCCTAGCAAGTGATGGGAGGACATCTTTTGCCATCTCAAGTTCAAGAGGCATCATCCTTCTCTTATTCCAAGAAATACCAACAAGAAATACCAAAAATGGTGTAACCCTTAATGAGTAAAAAACAGTTACAGTAACATTTGGTATAAGAACTCTAGACTTGAAGAGATGTTAAAAAATAGTGATTTAGCACTGAAGTAGAAATAGTTTTCATTTATACACACCACTTTTCACTTTTGTGTGCATCTTTTTAAGAACAAACTTCAAAAAAATGTAGATTTTTCAGCAGTGGTCAGCATAGACCTTACTATGTCATAGGTCTTCTGTTGAAAACAGAAACATATGAAGGTTTAAATAAGTCCCCACTCTTTTCAGTAGTAGAGGCCTTCACTGCACATAAAACAAAAGTAACTAATGACAGTTTGGAAGTACTGGGAGCAATAGATAGGCTACAGTAGGCTCTGTTTAGTCCTATATATGTCTTTAGCATGCTATGTTGACAGGATGTGAAGCAAGATTAAGGTGGAAGTCAAATGGCCATTCTATAATGTTCTTAGAATATTTTAAAAACCCAACAGTTTCCAAGAAAATGCCTTGATGGATTACCATGTCTGTTTTGGTCAGTTAGAAAATATATTACTGCTGACTATATTTGGGTTGGGTTTCTATACCTTTAGGGGAGAAAGACCTCAGTGTGAAGAAAAACAAGAACTTCTCATACAAATGTTAATATATATTCTGGACTTCAGAATAGAAACCCTGTACTCTGAACTAGAGAAAGTTTTTTTGAGCTGACATCTCCATCCTACCCCACACAATCTATTTTAATGTTTTCAATTGCTTTCACTGAAAATGTTTAGAAAAAGCTTTCTTCACACTATTACTACTTGTAATTGATCTTTTCCCCAGTGTAAATCTGTCTATACCCTGGAGTCCAAATCATACATATCTGATCTTTTTGTGTTGTACAGTCTGTTGGCTATGTTGCAGGTTTTTTCCAGCTTGAGAGGTTTTGAATTAGATCTCCTGTAAATTGTTGGCAAATTAAATGGCTGATAAAATAGCTAGTATTTACGGTATGCTCAAAATTATTCATGCAGTGGCATGTGGTACCAGGAAACTTTTCTTTCTTCTCTTTTCTGCTAATATTTACTTTTTGCAGATGAATTTCTAAAGCCAAAAAACCACAAACCAGTTGTAGGCAGCTGTTTCTCTTGCTACTCCCATGCCAATAGTTATACATAAAATATTTTTTAGTAACTTCTTTGATGTTTTTCTCTCTACCACTGTTTTGAAGAGGTTGTTGCCTTTCAAGATAATTTAATATGACATAAAAATTTGAATTAGAAGAGAATTTTGAAAGCCTGTCCTGTAATGGACCGAACCTAATGTTGCAAATGTAGGCATAGAGATATTAAGAGGGATCCATGATCAATGAAAATCATTAACTCTGATGGTGGAGCTTGGAGATTAAAAGCAAGCAAGCAAGCAAAGAAAGAAAGTATGAGATTGAGCAAGGGAAAGGAAGACATAGGTGCCAGGAAGTAAGGGTGGGGCAGGCCATTGTTCGAAACAGACAGAGAATGGAAAATGGTTCCCAATGGCCAACCTAGAAGGGTGCAGAGTTGCCCAGATGAGTCTTCCTCTGTTTCACTTCTAACATGGCAACTTGATAGTTTTCATCAGGGTCTGCACAAAATCATCTTTAGATTTTTCTGCTATTGGGGCTGTTATTGCTGATGGGACCAATAAAACAATAAAGTTTAAAAGAAGCTGTAAAGGTTAAGATGGAAGGTCACCTGCAATGTGGTTGCATCCTCAGTATTTCTATGGCACCCAGATTGTATCAATTACAATTAGCTTTTGTGTGTATGTGTGGATGCTGATGGCGTATGTTATTTACCTCCTAAAGAGTAGTGGTGATGTAGCACATTATGATTTCCCTACAGTTGCTCCTTTAATATAAGAGATTGTTCTATGTTATGGCTATAGGGATGGCATACTTAAACCTGGAATTTTACATCCGGGCTCAGGTACATGTGCAGCCTGCAAGCATGGTTCATGGGATATGCAGTCTATGTTTTACAACCTGCTCCTTACTTAAAAATGCCGCTGCAGTAGCAGCATCAAATCTTGACTCAGTATAGCATCTGAACAACTGTATTAAAACAAATTAAAATGCTTTTGCCACATAATAATTTTTTCATTTAATTTCTCCTTGTTTTGGTTTAATCTGGAAGGTAACTAAACAGCTGTGTGCCCACTTTCCACCACCACCCTTCCCCTGTTTCCCCTCCAGCTTCTTGTGCCCCAGATTCCTCACTGGTGTGGCAGTGGGAAGACCTGCAAATTCCTTCAGTTAGTGTCAACACTGTTTAATAAAATCCAAACCATCAATGTGTCATCAATATTATTCTTATTCTCAGTCTGTCACTCAGTACTATACCAACTAGGGCACAAATTAACTGTCCCTGATAAAACCAGAGCAATATCCACCCTTTATTCTGTATCATTTGTGTCATGCCCAGGTTCCACTCTTCCCAATGTGTCCTTCCTTGTCTTTTGATACATACACAGAGATATCGTTCCCTTAATCTAGGGGTCATCCCTCTAAAATGTCCATTGAGTAAAATTAGTCCATAGCTTTGGCCCTCTTCTGTCATTGTAGACCTTCAGAGATGGAGAGATGGTGCGTGGTATTGGATATTATCCATGATAAGTCCATCCCTCTTTCAAAAACCCATTTGTATGTTGCATCTCTTCTTTGATGGCCCAATGTGTCATAGGCCCACTGAGCTACCTATCTTCCTCTACCTATCTTCCCAGCTACCTTGTGATAGCCCTGCTTGGAGTAGTCTGCTTCCTGATCCCTCTTAGAGGCAGCTGCTTTATCCCTTATGAAATATGTCCACTTCTGTTGCTGTTGTCAGGACACATAGAAGAACACTATACAATTTCAGAAGGCATCTCTCTTTATTATAACAGCATACTGTCTTTTATACATTCCCAACAAAGTTTCCAGTTATTCATTGGTTACAAGAAATCAACACAGCATTCATTGGTACAGAGCAGTCTCCACCACTGTTTTTAACTAACATTCAACTGCAGGTTTCTTTTGTTTATATTTTTATTCTTCTTGGTTTCCATGTCAACGACCTGCACAGAATTCCTTTTAGGAGTAAACATGACTCTTATCAACTTCTTCTTCAACTAACTCTTACTAGCTCACAGACCAGCTGTCAGCCCCTTCCACACACTTCTGCTTCCAGTATTTCTCCTTGCATACAAGCGCAGAAAATACTGGCACAGGTTGGTTCTCTCATTAGCTCTGCTGAACAGAGCTCAGTCAGCCCGGACCAGGCCCCTGCACATTGCAGTGATTGGTGTCTCTCTGGAAATATCCAGTGACAGCTCATATTTTCCAAATATTTTATTAAATTTTTCTGGATTCCTCACTTTTTCAGAGGTGAAGTTCCAAAATGCTGGGAGATGCCCACTATCCTAGGCACTTGCCCATCCTACCTCACACAACTTGCTACTCATAACTATCCAGCCTTAGGGCAGATCCCTGGGTGATGCTCTTACCTAGTTGTGTAACCCTACACAAGACCTGAGACATATTCATGTGTCTTAACAGTGCAAAGGTGTTGGTTTGGATACCCTGGGGATACTTTCCAAGAGCTGGAGAAGGGAAGGATGGCAGAGAGTGTCATTCCCACAGACAGACTCTTGGAGGTATAGTTAGGTGTCATTCCCAACACATAGCTCCTGCCATGCAGGCGCAGCGGCGATGCTGGGTGCACACACTGCCTCAGTCCTGCCAACAGGCATCTTATCATATCAAAACCCCATGTTACAAAGCACAACATCATAACCGTAACCCAGAGAAATGACACAGCAGGGAGCACACACAGCAAGTAAGGTATTACCCAATGCAACTCTGAGAACACACAACAATGCTGAGATCAAATAAATCAACATTGTGGCCAGCAATTATTAAACCAGTCCGACTAATTGCTTATAACAAATTTGTTTTAACATGTCAGAACAGTGGTTATCTTAACCCTTCACACCCATGGGCTGGGTGCCAAAATGGACCCTTGTGGTTTAACCCAGAAGGCAGCTAACGCCATACAAACTGCTTGTTCACTTCCCTGTCACCACCCCAGGATGAGTAAGAGAACTGGGGGAAAAAACCATTAAATTCACCAGTTGAGATAAAGATGGCTTAATAGGCCAGAAACAGGAGGGGAAACAAAAATAACTATCATTAAAATTGGAATATACAAAACAAATAATACACAATGTGGCTGCTAGCCCCCTGCTAGCTGATACACAGCCAGTTCCCAAGCGCCCAGCCAGCTTTATCTGCAGCTGATATTACTGAGCTTTACACCATATAGTATGGAATATCCCTCTAGTCAGTCATGGTCAGCTGTATCACCTGTGTCTCTTCCCAGCTACTCGTGTCTCCCAGCCTCTTCACTGGTGGTGTGATGTGAGAAACACAAAAAGTCTTTGTCTTAATGCTTAACACCTCCCCCATCAGTCTGTTATCAACATTATTCTCATCCTAAATCTAAATCACAGCGTTAGGCCATATACCAGCATGAAAATTAACTCTATCCCACACAAAATTAGAAGGATTGTGTACTGAAAGGACCATGCCATTTAGAAACTTCCCCACATTTTGCAGACTGTTTGGGTAATAGACAAAGACTTGAGATTTCAAAGTATCACATTGCTTTGTCACTAATTTGTATGTGTTTCAATAAAGCCTTTCTGTTGACCCAATATATTACCAGTGTCTGATGAGGGCTTAGAGAATGAAAAAGACTTCTCCTAAACCAAACACTGATAAATTATGTAACCTTCTTTATATAGTGAACAAACTCTAGATAAAAGCAGTAACTTCTAGATGTTAAGAAAACTTTGGCCAAAAAAAAAAAGTAAATGTAATTGTTTTTAGGGGATTTTTTATCATTTCAGTGAGATAAACAAAAATGTTACTCACTCCTGTAAAAAAGCAAGGCTCACTAATTATAAAAAGGTTAGATAATATGAATAGGAAGGACTCACAAATACGAGTGTAGTGTTAGAAATGCAAATAGGTAGATAAGGCCAACTGAACGTGCTAAATTTTTTTAAAGAAAACTTACATATTACCAGGACTTCATGGGCAAAAAATGTATCACATCCACTTTTAGCAGTTCACACATGTCACAAGTAGTCCAAGTATTCCCATTGATGCAATGCAGGCAAAGCTCATTTGATGGAGGGGGGTAAATGTTTAAGCAGTGTATTTGTTTTGAGCTCCCTGAAACAGAGGCTACACTCCTACTTTTAATATGTCTATATTACAATAAACCCTATATTACTACAAACCATATCTGCATGTGACTCAGCCCTGGAAGAACGACAGATAACAAGAACAATATTAGTGACATAAAATATAGGAATAGAATACACAGAACTAGTGCCTAAAAATTTGCATGCAGATCTAGGCAGAAAAGCTTCTGTGGCATCATACAGAAACGGGCATTTAAAAGTTTGCTCCTACAATTTCCAACCCTCTTGTAATTCCAGGAATAGTTAGAACCATTGGAATGCTGGTATAAATGAGAGTGTGTAGAGGTCAAGAAGATTAGATCCACGTCAGACTTTTGTTTTATTCAGAGGTTTGGCTTCCTGCCCTCTGTTCAGGCAATAAATTGGCTGTAACAGAACTGCTTCTAGCATTCTGTTCAGTAGAAGTATCCCAGCAGAGACAAAACCACACAAAATAAGGTAAGCAAGAATGGCAGAATACAGCAGGATTAAATAATTTAAGATTATGTTATCAGACTGTTCGTTGAAATTTTATGAAAGGGTGATTTTTTTCAGTTGACCTTAAAGTTTTCTCAAGAAATCTCTTTCTTCATCTAGTTTATATTCATTTTTGTGTATTCCTGTGTCTAGTTTAGATGATAGATTTTGTAAAGTCTGATTTGAAGAAGACTGTAGCCATTTTTTATTATCTATAGGATGCCAAAAATTCTTTTTAATCCTCTTTTAAATTGGAATAAGCCTGGAGGAATTACTACCTCTGCTAGCAGGCCTGACAGCTGCAACCCAATACACTCAAGTAAAACAGTTCTGACCCTGTAAGGATCTTAGACATATCATGTTAGGAATTTGTCAACACTGTATGAGATAATATTTGGAACAAACCACCATATGGATGAACTCCAAAATTTGAAATGTTGTTTTTATGTACTGAATTTGATTAAATTTAATTTTATGATCACATGTGTCTTGGGGTTAAATGAAAGAGAGAAACAAACAAGATCACAATGGGAGTCAGAGAGGCCATATAACAGGTTTTCTTTGCTGTCTTCATATCAATGAATTAATATAATCTGTGTAGTAGTAAAAAACAAATTTCTTCTGCTTTTAGTATGATCTTGTTGTCATTGGCCACAAACATACTCATTAGTTTATTAAGAGTAGTTAGACTGCTGCTAGTTTCAGCAGTTTAAAGAACTTTAATTCCCTTATGCTTAGTTTGGATGCAAAATGAAACTAATCAGATCCAAGTTACGAAAACAGTGGTTGACACATCTGCAACCAAGAACAATATCCAAATCTTCTTAGTCCACTTCAATCTACACCTTACAGAAGAGAAAAAAGAACTGAAGAAAGAGGTATGAAAGACATTAGGATAAAGAAATCAACATAGGAAAATATACACAGCATAAAAGACTATGACAAAGTATGAAAAATGTGGGCATAGGTGACATGTATATAAGAACATGTAATGGCAGGAAAGTTTTCTTGAAATGGAAGTATTTATATGTCACTCAGTCTTAAGGAATATATGGCAATTCAAGGTGTGAAATCTTGTTTTATTTATTTTAGGGAGTTTTAATTGTTCTGGAGAACTAATTGGCTTCTGGAGAGTCAACAGAGGTGAAGTTCTACCACAGACTTTTCTATTTTCTTCTTGTTTAAACAAGACAAAGTAATTAAAATTTAGTAGAGTCTTTCATAACATCAAGGTTACCTGTCCGTAATTCATCACAGAAAGTTTCTTCAGAATTTATCCACTTCCTAAAAATGTTTCTGAAAATGTCTCTGAACTGGCCTGCCCTCTTCAGGAATTCTTCAGTCCTGACTTGTGAACGTTCTCCTTTTTTTCTTACCGTTGTGAGTGTAAATAATGCAGGTGCAAGACTGAACATAGATCAAAACCAGGAATTGGGATCTTCAGAACTTCTGTTTAAGAGCAGCCAAACTAGAATTACACTTGTTTTTAGTAGGAAACTTGAGTAAGCGATTGTGTGTTTTTGAGCCTCACAGACATAGCGAAGTGAAGGCTTTTGTTAATGAACCCCCAGAGGCTTACGTCTCTCAAGAGCCACAAGGTGGCATTACTGTCCACACACACCACAGAGACCGATTCAGGCGGAAGTTTCCAGAGCCAGGTTTCCTAGTGAAAAAACACAAAGAATATTTTCTTTTGTTAAGAATGGTCAGTGTGATAAAGCACTTTCAGCAAGATGAGGAAGACTCAGCCTTTTCGTTCTATCTCTGACTGCAAGTTATCACTCATTATATGAGCCTTATTCTCAAGGAAGAGTAGTCCCATATAATAAATATTTCACTTTTCAGTGATCTAACTGAATGTTGTTATAACTAGAGTTGAATGGAGTGAATAAGAGCCTTAGTTATCCCTTTTAGTCTGGTAACAAGAGAACTGCCAGAGACAGAAGTTTTTCATTTCACATAAAAATTTAATACAAAGCTTTGCATCAGGGAAGTGAGCCAAACCAGAAAATAAAACTGCCCTACTCTTCCTTGGGTGAGTTTACAAACCATTACACTTGTGTCAGAGCCATAATCTTTCTGGTCTGACAGATATTTAATTATTCTGTGCAAAGCCGCATGGGGCTAAAATTGTACCCATCTCAACTTGTTTCATTCACCATGATGCCAGACAGAATTGAAGCTCGTTGTTTTCTTTGGTCTGCACTTGCCATAAAGACTTGTCATAAACAGGTGACTTCAAGAGAGCATGTAGACTTCAGAATTTCAGCTTTCCTTTCTTTAAACCGAAGTAACATCCTTAGCTTTTCTGAAATGCAGTGATTTAACTTGCAACTTCAGGATACCTTAGTAGCTGCCTGGGTGGTTTCACCATCAATGTAGTTCACATTCTTAGACATCAGCCTCTCCTTCAGGTATCTAATTTGATGTTCCCTAATAATTATAACATATTCCTCAAGTTTCCAAATTCAAGTCCTCATTTCTAAGGCAAGATTTCCTGAAGCTTGGTTCAAGATTGCAATATACCTATGTGTGCCTCTGAGAGTCAGGTTATGCTGTTTTGACCTTAGCATCACTTTCAATCACTGATGAATACTTTGACAATTATCTTAGACTGTATCCACAAAATGAATATGATTCACCAATTCAGTTAGCAAAATGCAGCTAGATTCCTATGATTGACAAACAAAAACTGAAGCCACAAACACTGCTTATATATTATCCAAGGGGGAGTCTTTCAAAACATATTCGTTCAACACAGATGTGTAATCCATGTTGGCATGCATCTTAGTGAAAGTTAAGGTAGTTAACTGATTTACCATCACTAGAAATGCAGGTTTTTTTGCTTTGCAAGTCAAAGGCTTGGATCATGCAAGCAGCCAAACATTTTTTGAGTCTATCTACTTCTATTAACTGTCATTTATCAAAATTATATTTGAAAACTTATTTCTCAAAGGAAACACAAAGTCTTGCAACAAATTCTAACTCCTATTTTAGGGCTCAGAAAGGAAGTCAAGTGAGATCATCATCATCGCTATTTCTTCAACGCCTCTGCAATGCTGCTCCGCTCAGGTCGTAGAAAGCCGTATCAAATGCCTCTCCGTAGAAGGCAATCTGAGAAGAAGAAATTTCTGCTTAGAAGTATGAAAACAGCTCCTGGAAAGCCAGGTAACTCTTACCTGAGTGACAAATATATTTGTAATCTTGAAAAGAATATTCCAATCCAAGGCAAAATCCAACAAAATTAAGCATGTGGAACAGCTTTTCTGTAATGCTGTCTGAAAAAATATATTTGGTGAAAAATAGACCCCAAAAGCTACCTATAAGACAACCAGAACATAAATACTCCTTAAAATACTGACATTACATTTTTCACCCCACCATGTTCAGACCAGTAATTCCTAATGTGCAAATGTACCTCCCTGGAAAAGGGTGAATAATAACCAGACCTGCCAACCATTCTAGTTTGGGCACTGTACTATTTCTTGTAATTCTAGTTATAAGTAGAATTCTTACACTATAGCTACTTCAAGATAGAATTTTTTAAAGGTTTGCTGTATTGATTATTGTAGTTGTTCTGTTGCTTTTTAGAATAACCCATCTTTTTTTCTGGAAGCATGATTGCCAGCTGCCTTTGAAGAGAAAACCTTTGTCCAACCACAAATCAGCTATGCACATAATCAAAAGTCCAACACAGAACCTGCTACTTCTGGAGTGTGTGATTCAAGCTGTCAGGATGTGCATCATCCTTCTCTTTCTGCAGAGCTTCTGCTCAGCCTAAACAGGGTGGAAAGAAAGCTTCTTGGAAACAATGCAATTTTTTCAAAGTATTTGCCTGAATACAGATGTTTCAGAGGAGGTATCTTATTATAAAATACGTAAAAAAGTTTTTGGTGAAGTTAAGCATTCCTGAAACATGATGCCACTCCTGATGCATTCTGTGTATCCTATTGTTTTGTTTGCCTAATTATTCTGGCAAAGACAGGATTTTTTATCTCACAGCATACCCTGGACGTCTTTGTCATCTCAGAAACATCTTAACTGCATTTGAAAGTATCAAATAATACTTCCAGTATTATTTCTTCCAGTAAAACAATGTTCAGCTGAACATAATGAAAGTTGTGATTTATAGTGTTATTCTGGAGGTGTGTGATATCCAAGTGTCTGGACATACATCCTTCTGACATCCAGAACAACACACTTGTGTTTAGGAATGAAAGGGAAAAATTTCCCTCCTGGAAACTTTTAGTTAGAAATACCTGAGTTTGTTGGTTTGTTTTTTGGTTTCTTTTCAGGATGAGATGTCCAATTCCCAAACTAAATGCTGCCATTTTAGCTAGCACTCTAACCTAAAAAGTCCTATTTATACAAAGATCCAATATTCAATATGCAAAATTGGGAAACAGGCAAGTACTTACCTTTGAAATACAGGAAACTAGTCTATAAACAGTATGCTGCAGAGAAGCATTCCCTACTTTATCTCTTCTTTTCTTCATAAAGAAACATACAACTTTATTTTTCACATCTCTCCACTCAAAGACTTCTGTGAACAACCTTGTTTTGGCTCAGGCTTCCCACAGAGCTCCATCGGCTACTTTAAGTCTACTCATTCACTAGCCAACTGCAAATGTGGACCCACTCTCCCACATTCAAATTCATCCTGTCCCCATTAATCATTAGTCTTTTTCAACGTAGCTATCTGCATGCTGTCCACCATCCCTCTTTCTTACACTATTCCTCAGCCTCTTGACTTGAAAGCTATTTTGTCAAACTCAAGTTTTCATATATTATTTCTCTAAAAGGTTGAGATATGTATTTTCTGGTCACTGATATAACCTTCTAAGCAAAGAAATATTTATTTTTCTTCTTTACACCAATACCAAGCCCTCAAAACAGCTGCTTAAGCCCACTGGATAATTTCTAGTATATGTTGGCTCTACTCCTCATAGTTCAAATATACACAGATTATCAAGTAATGTTGTAATGTTGTAATGTCTATGCTGATAGTAAAATTAATTATAACTCATTTTTATTAGTGTTTAGCTTGCGAAAAACATTGAAATGTTATATACTAACTGAAGATTCAAAAACAGTGCATTTTGATATAGATGAAGATGGTCATCATGAAATATCTACCAAAGATTCACAATCCCATGAAGGTAATGTTCCTCACGTACCAGAACTCACCAACTGCATGTATAGTACTCAGGAAATTTTCAAATGTACTATTATGTGTCATGTGTCCCTGTGCCCCTCTCTCCAAGAAAGACACTGAGGTGCTGGAGAATGTCCAGAGAAGGGCAATGGAGCTGGGGAAAGGTTTGGAGCACAAGTCCTGTGAGGAGCAGTGGAGGCAGCTGGGGGTGTTTAGCCTGGAGGAAAAGAGGCTCAGGAGGGACCTTATCTCTACAGCTGCCAAACAGGAGGGTGTATCCAGGTGGGGTTGGTCCATTCTCCCAGGTAAAAAGAGGCTGGAAGAGGGGAAATGGCCTCGGGTTGTTACAGGGGCAATTTAGATTAAATATTAGGAAAAATGTCTCTGTTGCAAGTGCTGCCAAGCTTTGGAACAGGCTGCCCAGGGAATTGTTTGTGTCTCCACCCTGTAGGGATTTAGGAGCTTGGATGTTGTGATTAGGAACATGGTGTACTTGGCAGTGTCAGATTATGGTTGTATTCAATGATCATAAGGGTCTTTTCCAACATAATTGATTCTGTGATCCTGTTCTCTGTAGACATAACAATATATTGTATCTGTATGAATATTGATAATGATACAAGAAAACTTTGATCCTGATTTACAGTGGGTATGCTATATATTTAAATGATAAGATTATATTGTTCACGCTCATTTGACTTAGTGGGAAGTCTAGACATTAGCTCAAAAGAGAGACAAAGGAAAGGTAATGCTCAAGAACATATGCAAAATGCAAGAAGAAATGCAAAATGGAGAATAGGGCACGTTTTGGAATTTGTGGGGTTATTTTGTTTTTAATTGAACTCTTTTGTCTCAAATGGGGCTTCAGTATTTGACACCAAAGATGTTATCATAGCTATCATCATGCAAAGACTTGTTAGAGGATATGATTTTGGTAAAGTTAGGTAATATCAAATGCAATTATTCTACAATGATGCAATTGTTCTAGAATGGTACCATTTCCAGAGATGTGAAAGTAGAAAAAAAAACTCAATAAAACATATTTTTAAACAAAATAGAGGAAAAAGTTAAAATCTTTTAGTTAGATTAATTAGTTAACCGTCTTTAATTGAATTACTAAAAATTTCATTCTACTAAATTGGGAATAAGGACAGCTATACTGATAGGGTACTTAAGTGTGTTTTGTATATTTTCTAGTATCTTTTCCTTGATAAAGTCAAATTTAACATCAAATTTTGCAGTCACTCACACAATTATTATTGTTAATTTATGAACAGAACCAAAACCTGTGTAGGTATACAATGGAAGCAGTTTGTGAACTGATGCATAGTCTGACAAGCCTGATGTAGAAGATGCTGATATTTCTAGAACACAAAAGTAAAACCAAACCAAAACAAAACAAACCAAAACAAATGAACAAAACAAAACAAAACAAAAACCAAAAAACCACCCCAGCAACAATAAGAAAGGAAATGCTGTGTAATATTATTGTGCATATAAGCACCAAAGACATATATTAATGATGCAGTTAAGACAACATAATATTAGGAACAAGTTGCAATGAGGATGTTTGTGACATTTTATACCAGAAGTGGGTGATGTTTTCCCCAGCTGACTAGATGTGTGATTCAGGCTGATGTTAGAAAAGCCAGAAACAACCTGCTGTTGTTACCTGTTGCCTTCCAATCACATACATTTCATATTAAGGTACTCACTTTCACTGCCAAAGCCCTTCAGGCTCCTCTTTAATAGCATACTTGGCTTTACAACTGGTCACCAACCTCTCATTTCTTATGTGCTTTCTCTGTTGCAAAAGATAATTAAGCAATCAATACACTTTTTAAGCTCAGTGCTCAGACTTCAGTGTACCTGCTCACAAGTGTAACTGTACAGCCTTACAGGGTTAAATGAATTCAGAGACCCTCAAGAAAAGGAATCTGATATCTGTAGCAACTACACACTTCTTCTCAGATTATGTTTCAAAACAATTCTTGAAACTGTTTTATTATTTTTAAATCTGAGGAATGTAGCTCTCTAATTCCACGTATTTGTTAAATACCTTCTATTTTAGATATTGCGTGGTTAAGCGTGTTCACAAGGAATGAAGCAGCAGTCACTGATAAACATCTTGTGGGAAAAACAGGTATCATCTCTTTGTTAGGGTCTGGTTTTGAAGATATATTACAGTGTAGGAAAAGAAGGTAGTAGTGTTTTACACATAGACTTGCCATTGGAAGTAACGTGTTGTATCAGATTTTTCACTTAGCTCAAGTTACTGGACCGGTCTAAAAATAAAATAGCCTTTCTGTGTTCCATAAGAAGAAATCTTCAAAGTTACAAAATTTGTAAATTAGGAGTAGTGGCTTGGACTGAAAACAAATGTATGTAAGGGAATATATTGTATACAAACTGGAACATACAATTGTTTTTTGTAGAAAAGTGTGGATATTCTATTGCTGGCATATGAGTCAAAGTGAAGACCTGTTTTAACAGGAGATGAATACCAAAGAGAAATTAATATGAAGAGAGAGGAGGCACACTTTGGGAATTTCCATATTGAAAACTTACAAAATTATTGAGAAAATCAAAGATATATTAGTTCAGATATTACAATGGAAGAAAAATGCACTGTAATTACAATCATCAAGGGCTCCTGTAACTAATAAGAACAAATCTGGTCCAGTACTGTATCTTGAAGATGGGACAAATGAGGATTTCTAGGGAACAATATAAAAATGCTGATATCCTCCCAAATCCCAAAGCTATGCATTTAAGCAAAAAAGTATTTGTATTTATTTAATTTCAAGGCATTTTCTTTGCATGGATTTTAAAATTGCCCCTTAGACTCTGGTAAGGTTTTAGTGACCAGAGAGACAATGTAATTAATTCAAAAACCCTCAGAGAGTGGAAGTATCATTGATATACAATCACAGAAAGGTTCCTTACTTTCCTTGCCATTCTCTGGCTGCTTGATAGGCCACTTGTCACATCTTTTAGAGGTGATAAAGTTGGGCTCCTTTAGGGTCCCTCAGACTAAACAATGTATAAGCAAGTCACAATAAACTGTAGATGGAGAAAGACACAGTTAGTTAGGATATAAGTCATGTTGATGGATGTCCCTGGTCACTGGATGGACTCCTGCATACCTCTTTTGTTGTCACTCTTACCTTCAAGAGAGAACACTCTTGACTTGGATAAGAAACCTCTCTTGCCTGTTGATGTGTCTCTTAAATGCTACAACTGAAATTGGACAATTGCAGCTGAGGCAATTTAAGGTGATGTCACAAAAAGTAATAAAAATTACAGAATTGTAGACCTGTTATAGTAGCCTACTATATTTATCTAAATACTCATTTAAACTGAATAAAGCATAGCCAGTTTGAGTTTTTCTCATTTTTTTATCAAGGATTTTTATGCTATTTTCATGCTATAGCTGTCTCAGAAAAATTCCTTCAGAAGAATAGTACAAAAGCATTACAGTTAAGAAAAGTTAAGGCAACTAAAATCAGGGCCAAAAGCAGCTAAAATTAGTCAAGTGAAATGAATATGTTCTGCTAATTCTGAATATTGTTCAAAAGCAAAAAAATGCCTTTGGTAATACGTAAAAAACCTCCAAATTCCTTAACTGTAAGTGGTAATGCATAATAATCTAACATCTTTTAAATTTGTATTCAGCTGCTGCAGTTAAACATATAGATTAACTACCACTTTCTTTTATATTCTTTGCCTTGGACGCAACACTTGTCATTCTTCTAAAAACACAAGTGGTGTTTTTTGAAGTTTGCAAGTCCGTCAGATAAGTATACCATCACTGAACAGTCATTAATGTACTGGGTTTTGCTAGGTAATGCTCTTATGTGCTGTATCAGTTGTCAAAGGGTACCTTAATTTATTTACTTTTTGCTGATGTCTTGGAGTACCAGAAGGTTACAATGAACATTGTCAGTTTAAATGGCTGAAGAATGTCCCATATTATTGATATCGTCTTACTTCCTGCAGCTGAAAAAACAATATTAGCTCAAAAATGGAATTAATCCAATGCATCCAGAATTATAATAGTAGAAGGATTTTTATCTAGAAACATGCAGAAAGTAGAAGGGAAAAAATGTTACATTTTCCATATTGATATATACATAGCCGGGTGAATACCATAAACATGTTTATTACACATATGAGTTATCTACCACTACATATGCCTTTGTAGTTCATATGACATGTAGTAATGTATAACTGATATTTCATACATTGACCATAAAAGTATACTTATTAATTATATATATGGCAAATTTAAAGTCTCACAAAGCCACAGGTTTTAAATACTTTAGACAAGAGAATGGTTTCAAGAGTGATTGTATTTATTTCTATTCCCATGCCTATAAGCTATGTTTTCTCTTTGTGGATCATAGTCAGCTCTTTATTTTATAAGGTGATACTCATATTATTACAATATTCTTCTCTGTGTAAAACAGATTCTAAAAATTTGGTGAGCCTCACACAGAGATCAAAGCTTAATGAATTTGTCCTGTTGTGCAAGGGTAAGAAGCGTCTCTGTCTGAAGGTAAGCAAGTTGTTTATTATCTTTATAATGTGTGGGTGCTCTCTCTTACTGTAAGGCAATTTCCCCCACAGAACTTTTCAAATTCATTTTTCTTTCCACCTTCCACATTTCATAACTTCTGAGTGTGTCCCCTTATTCTTTTTTTGTGAAATACTCAGAGAAGATCATTGCAAAAATTTTTGGATTGGGTAGTCCACTACTGCCACTAGAAGACAGTCAGGGAGACTGGGGTCCAGTCTCTGTGGAGGAAGAGGGAGCTTCTTAGCCAGAAAACATGCAGGAAAATAGGAGGGGAGTAAAAAGCAGAAATCTTGCCTTGGAAAGAGATGCGTTTAAGATGGAAATTATTTTCTTCCAATGAATGCACATCACAGGACAAGGAATGAGATGAAGAGAAAACACAGCTGCATATCCAGTTTCAACCATTTGCCATCTGGTGTCTAATGATTCCCATTTTCTCCAGTCTTGTGAAGGTTTGTTTCTGATAGGAAGGGAAGGCAAGGCTAGTCTTCCCCAGAGAGGGATTATAACCATTGCTGAAATCTGTCTGAGGAAGAATGCTATGTTGTAATTTACCATCTAAAGCAGAGTAAAGGTCCAAGAAGCTCTGTTTACACGGGGATGTTGAGATAAAGAATAACCCTTTGTCTAATGTCAGCCATGCATGATGGCGTAAAACACCAAATGATTTCTCAAAAAAGCCTTAGATGTTTTTCATTTGTTTTTAAATTACAAATGACTCTCCATAAAATCTATTTCCTGAACTTTTCTAAGGAAATGTATGTTGTAAGATACATAAATTAAATTTTTACCCTATTACTCACAGAAAGGGATTTTCCTTTCTGTCCCTGAAACAGCAACTATTTTTAAAGGATTTTTCTGATGCAGAGGTTGCCTTCTCATAAATCAATTGTTTGAAGGGTGTTCCACCAAATCAAGAGAAGAACTGAGTGTTGAGCCTAAATGGACTTTATCATAGCATGGGTTCCCGACAGGGTGATAATTAACATTGACTCCATGATTCCAGAAGGCTGATCCATTCCTAGATATGAGAGCTGCAGCCACAGAATTTTACTTTGCAATGAACTATTTTAAAATGTCAGGTCATACCAGATTATGTTTCTTGACATAATTGAAAGCAGTTCTTATCTGAAGATGAAGACATACTTGGTGTCTACCAAATATGTAAAAACCTTGGAAAGATCACAAATCTTTCTTATTCCAGAACAATACAAATAATTTCCTTAGTCTCAACAGGGACTCTGGTATGGAACAGGACAAGGCTTCTTATCAGGGCTGCATTTCAAAATAGGACCTGGGCATTACACAGTTTGAAGGACTGTCTTGAGTATTTGCTTCCAACCCAGTTCATTTTGTGCTGCAAATGGTGAAGGAGGAATATATTAATGGAATTTTTTCAATAATTTATCAATTTATTAATCTGGAATCATTTGAATGTAATCATTATTGAACTTCAAAAAAAAAAGAGTTTTCTTTAGAACTAATGCCACATTTCATGGGTTTGAAAAGCAAAATATGATGAAAAAATTACCAAATTAAATTACAAAATTAACAAATCTGTGTGTTGTAAACACAGGTCTTAAAAGCATCCTGTTCAGAGCCGGATTGTCCTTCAGTGGAGAGATGTGATATGAAAACTTGCAGCCATGAAGATCCTGACTTTAAACAGGTATACAATCATGATCAAACAAATAAAAACCTGTGTGTGAGACTGGGTATGCAAATATAGGTGTGTAAAAAGGGCAGCTAAATTCATCCTGTTACTCATTAAGTGACAAATTGCTTACTTTTCTTTCAGCTGATTTTTTTTTCTCAGAAAAGGGAAAAATACAAAATTTTCCCTTAACTTGTATTTATGACTACATCCTTCAACCTCCAGGCAAAATATCTGACTTTCCATTAAAATATGAAAGGTGGATATGTTTCCTGTATTATTATGCTTATACAAAATGGAGGGAGACACAAAGTAGATTTTATCTGGTACAAATTCTTTGGCAAGATGCAGAAAATCTGGGTGAGTATATTAGCAATAGGATCTAGAAGGCTGCTCTTGAACCACATCCAGCTGGGTAAATAGGCAAAATCATAGGCAACTTAGAATCATGAGATTCTTCATAAACCTTCTAAAATGAGTGTACCTATCAGTAAATAATTCCTAATGTGATGAATAATGCCTGCATTGTCCTTAGGATGAGAAAGTGTGGGAATAGTGCACTGAGATGGAGAAATACTTCTCATGGATAATGACAAATCTATGCAGGGCTGCAGTATGATATTTTGTCTGCTAGCTTTGAATAGTAAATCTTAAAGACAGGCATTTTCTTTTTTTCTATTTGAAGACAGCCAGTAGACTTAGCAGAAACATGAAAATCTGTGGACCCTATCGATATACCAGGAAGGGTTGTATATAGTGTTATAAACATTCATTGCTGTAACCAAGGCTATTGGAACATTGAAACATGGTTTACAACCAATATTAATTGAAACATCTTTTATTAAATTAAATTTTAAAATATTAATTAGGTTGTAATAACAATAAGATAATTATTTAAAATTACAGCAAGTAATAGTTTACAGTAACATCTGATTCTGATTGGGGATTAAGTCAGAAAGGCAACACAGGTGACAACTAATATTTATTGCAATGCTGTTGTGGTAGGTGTGGAAAACTGCACTGTAGGCACGACTATGGGCTCACACAGTTTGCACAGTGGCAGTATCTCAGCCAGAGCAGTAGTGGAGAAGCCAATCCCAACAGTTCACTCGGAAGCATTTACTTATAACTGTGATTATTTTAACTTTATAAAAGACCATGCTTATAGTAATTAATATTATCATAGAAAAAAACGCAGTTAACTACACAAAAGAATTATCTCAGAGCTACAGAATAGTATTTCACTGTAGATTCTCCCCTTAAAAGGTTTTCCCAGTTCCTCATTGCTCATAATTCTCCCAGTAGGTAAGACAGCTCCCATTTTATCATTTGCATTAATTATGTGTAAATTTTTACTGTTTCTCTTTTTTACTCTTCCAGAAGTGTAGAAATCAGTGAGCATATAATGGTTATCAAAGAAGTACATATCTTCTTCAGTACATATCACTACTACATCTGTAGTATCTCACTTCAGTGTAACTTCTGTTCTGGTTCAACCATATTTTATGTATTCTTGACCCATTACTACCCTCAGACTTTTGATGATGTATACATTACCCTCTCAGCTTTTTTGAAGTACTAGTAGCACTCAATTTTCCCTCTGCTTCAGATCTTCATTATTTAAACATTTGCTTAAAAGAATACTAAAGGATAGAATTCAACAATTTCAATTGCTGGATCAAGCTGTTTTTCTTCAAGCTGTTGTTCCTTGCTGGATAACGCAAGGTTATTAGATCATTGTATCTGGACAGCATTTGCCAAAGTTTTGACTGGAATATCCCAGCCTGGGTGGACTGGGACCTGAAGGACAGCAGCTGTGAAAGTTCTATTAAGAGCTGTAATAGTTTTTATTCCACAGTCCTCTCCATTTCACTGAGTAGTTTGATGAAGACAAGAAAGAGATTATATACAGTCATGAAAGACTTTAAGAGACTTATTCTTTATTCAGTTAAGTAGGCCAAAATTAGCTCCAAACATGTAAAATCTGGCAAGGCCCACCCAGATACCTTGGTTCTGAAGTTTTGACCTTTTAAGTACTGGCAATGCCATGTTTACTGGGTTTGGTAGCAGGCTGACAGAGGCACAGTCCTTTTTCATAGCCAGCATGCAGCTTGAGGTTTTTGGGTTTTTTTGCTCAAAAAAGTTGATTCATCTATTGAAAAGCCAAGGAGTGATCTGCAAGCCGCACTCACCCTTCAGTAGTCACATATGGCTAGTGTAGAAGTCTGATGGAAGTTGAAAGTGCACTGTTCTGGGCTGAACAAAGTCACACCACCATTGAGGGCTGCTGTATCAGAGATCCTGCACCTTTGGTATGAATGGAATCAAAGGTGGCAGAGTGAATGCTACAGCTGATATTGCCAAAGCATTTTTCTGGATCACTTCGACAGCAGTATGCAGGCCAAAGTTTACTTTCAGTGGAGGGATGTCCAATACACCTGGAGCTGACTGACCCAGGGCTGGAAGCATATCCCTACTATTTGTCTGGAAAGACCAACCGTGGTAAAAAAGATAGACTGAGGTGTGTTGCTCCAGCCAGCATCCAAGCCCCTGCCCCAGATATTCATGCAGACCCACTCCCTGCCAGTGGACAGGGGAGAGAATATGCAAGAAATGATACCTCACTTCTTAAAATTTAAAAAGGTTTATTGAACCACAGCAAAGGACTGAATAAGGAAAAAGGGACAGCACTGGGTGTTTAGCTGCAGCCAGACACACACTGCTCACACCCACAATAATCCTTATATATGCTATTGACAAGCCAATCCCCTGGTAAGCCAAGCCTCCCCACACTTGCGCATATGTCACTCTTCCAACCCAGCTCCTCCTTCATCCCGCCTTTTGGAGTCTGTGCAGTCCTTCTTGCTTCAACTTTCCCAATGGTCAACTTTCAACCATAGAGAAACAACTCTAAAGAGATCAACTTTCCATATAACAAAACTTACATGAAAAAACACCAGATCTTTACAGAACTCCTTTTAACCTTTTAACATACATTTAACATTCATCAGAGCCAACATCACACTATCCATTTATTACAGAATAGCAAGAGCAAAAGTAAGGAAATTTTTGAGTTAAGAAAAAACTCAAAAGTAAAACATATGAAGGCCAGAAAAAACCACAAGTGATGCAAAAGCACTTACTCATTTCCTCCCCTGACCAATGCTCAGCCAGTCTCTGAGTAGTAGTCTTCTCCAGAAGCAAACACCCATCCTCCCAATCCCACAATTTCCATCATCTGCACCAGGCTTTATGACTGGCCATGATATCACATGACATAGAGTATCCCTCTGGCCACTCTGACACAGCTGTCCTCCCAGCTGTGTTCCATCTCAGCCTCTTACCCGTCCCAGTTTACGCACTGAGCTGAGTGGGAAGAAAGAGAAGCTCATGATGTTGTGCATGCACTGCACAACAATTTTCTCAGGTGTGTCATCAATCCTGTTTTAGCCACAAACCACATAACTAATTTGCAATGCCTTCCAATGTCCATAACTTTTGTGATGCAATTGAGGTGGCAGCTCAGTTTTACTGGTTTGCTTATCATCATTGCACGACTCATGTCTCTTTGATCATGTGCTGTTTGATTCCTTTGATTCTCTTTGGTCTGAGGCAAAATGCAGATTGCAGTGTGCCCTACACTCCTTTGTGTAATGCATCATAACACCACAAGATATTCTGTTTCAGCTGGTCTTCAAATCCATTCCTTTTGATCTTCTAGTTTCTTCCTAGATTACAGCGCAGTATTTGAACCTAGCTTGGAATAATGCTCATTGTACCATATTCGTTCTGACTAATATAATTTTGAGTCTATTTATTTTAAAACTTGTATACTACTCTCTCACATCTTTTTCTGTAGTTCCCATCACTGACATGTTTTTCTTTAGCCTGTGAAGACAATATTTGTCGTATTTTTCTGACATAAGCATATGTGTTCTATTTCAAGTGCATTATTAATCACCTGTGGGACATGAATAAAGGTGAAATTTTTGTCATCAAATGTGGAACCTAAGCTGTAAATTGGTTCTTCATTTAATGCAGTGGAAAGCAAAATAGCAGATTGCAACTAAAAATCAGTAGCTTTTTTTCTTGGAACTTGCAAATTATCTTGACTCCTACTGTAGAAACTGTCCTCAGGAGGAATGATATTTGGCAGTAGTCCACCACATTCTCCAGGTTTTCTCATCATCCTTCTTTACAGGTCATAATAGAAAATCACCTCTGCCATGGTTTCTTGCAAAACATTTTGCTCTTTCCAATGACCTGCTGCACATCCGAGCCCTAATGGTGTTTCATTATACTTCTATTTTGAGTTCTTCCTTCTCCCAGCCAAATAGTGTCACTCTCCAAATAATTTTCCTCTTACAGTTTTCCATCTAATTTTCCACCATTTCATGCACATGCAGTAGGTATTTTTAAATTTCTGGATCTCAATCTGCCTTTGTAAGCATGTAAATTTTGCTTTACAAAACCCCTTTGGAATCTCCCTTGCTCTAGCATGAATTTCTGCATTGTACATATGAATCTGTCCCCTTGCTTTTACTGGTTTTCTTTCACCAAGCAGTCTTATTCCTTTTATGTTTATTTTTTACCTTTCTGAGTCCCTAGAAGGTATTCCTTTTATGTTTATTTTTTACCTTTCTGAGTCCCTAGAAGGTATTTGTTTCCCAAAGACAAATTGTCTTCAACTTTCTTAATAGTATTTTTTAAAATTTTAATTTTTTGGATTGAAGCTGCAGACACTGTTGTTACATTGAATTTATCAGGACAGAATGTTCTAGCTGCTTCCCATTATAGCTTTGCTGATAACAGAAGGTGTATTCCCCAAGTTTCCTTGAGGTACTCTGCAATAACTGCAGGACATTTTCTTTCCATCTCCTGTTGTCATACGGGCATTGCTCCTTCTGTCAAAAGGTGGTTATTGCCAACGCTGTAATCTCCAGCAAGCTGGTACCCTTGAATGCGCTCCTGCTTTTCCTCAAGCATTCTGTTTCCTTTTAGAGGACCCCTTAAGCAATGACAACACACCAGACTAGACAGTTATAGGACTGGGCAGAACATGAGCAGACTTGTAGAACATGGGCAGAACAAGTGTGTTCAACAAGGTCACTCAAAAGGAAAGTTAAAATAATTTGATTATGATAGGTTCAGTTTTTCCCAAAAGATACTCTAAATTCCCTGCTCTCTGGCAGGAAGCTGAGTTGGGGGAAACACAAATCTCAACCTTCTAATAATTAATGTCCCACTGTTAGCATCAGGTAACTATTCACGCAGTATTCGCAGTTACTCCTTCACTCAGTGCACACAGGCAGGAGCAGGGGCTCATACCCCACGCCATCAGGTTCCAGGCAGCTGCGCACAGTCACACCCAGAGGTCCTGGTTTCAGCAGCTGTGTTCACACACACTGCCCTGTAATCTCTGTCCAGCTGCAGCAGCCACTTGGATGTGATGTGGATTACACGACCAGTGGTAGGTGCTGGAGACCACAGGCAGGTTCAGCAGCCCTTTGGTGCCTCAAGCTTAACAGTTTCTGCAGATTTCAGCACATACTCTTCCTCTCTCTGGCGTGATGTTTTTTTGTAACTATTTCTCCATCCCCACCCTGAAGTGCCCAGTCAGCCCAAGCACATACACCCATGCACATACAGAGAGTCGCTCTTTAGACAATAGCTATTGCTCCAGGGATGGACCTTTAAAAAAGTGCATTGGGAACTGGAGATATACAGAAAAGCCATAGGTAATAGAGTTTAAGGGTAGTTTCTACTGTAACGTTCTAATTTTACTTCAAAAGAGGCAAGAAAAACTGTGGATTCACATTTTACTGCTAGTGGCAATCGACAGGGTAGGCCCAAGGTGAGAAAATAACCAGGTTAAAAACCCAAGTTATCATAAATACACTGAGGAAACTGTGCTGGTGTTTCTGTGAAGCAAAGGAGTGCATCTATTAGTCTGGTATTACTCAGTCCTTTGGGGGACATGGGTATTACTTTTATTCATAGCTATCACAGAATCTATCCCAAAATGATTGGTTTTTGCCGAAGGTTTATTTAAAAATTGGTAAATATGAGTCACTGGAGAAAAGTATAACCAGCATAAAATATAACAAACCAAAAACGTACGTGAATTTTTGTCACATTTGACATTATAGAATGGCATTAGAAATACAATGTGTTTTTTTTCTTTGCGTATTTTCATAGCTGAGTGAAGATAATAACTTTTTCATCATGCATTACCAAGGAGATTCAGTGCAGTTCCAATGCTATGAAGACAGAAGTTACTATCTGTGTGTGAACGATGACTCACTTGATATTCGCAAGCTGGAAAACAAAGAGCCCAACGAGGAGAAAAATTTTTACTTCAGGGTGTCATATTTACAGGAAAAGTAACTTGGCCACCTTTCAGTAGCCGAAGTGCCCATACAGCTCCTAAGAAGATGAGGAAGTTTGAGATCAACTAATTTCTGTTTGAGCTAAATTTTTACATTTTCATAATTTCTAAGTCACCAACATCCTTTATTTCTGTGCATTCAATAACAAAAGAGGAAGGCCAAGTTTGAAAAACATACTAACTGATCAGTCTCTGTGTCCTACCTACCAATTATGTTGTTAAGGAAACAACATATTCTGGTGTGGGAAAATTTATGGGGGATATTTCAAAGATGGCAACAATAAGGAACATATTGTTCATAATATATGGCATTAGTTCTGCATGCGATAAACATTTTACTTTTTAAAAACTGTTTCTTATAAGTTCACCTGAATGTGACAAGAAAACTTTCAGAAGTTGTTAAATGCATATGTGCATGTCCTGACTGATTGACTTGGAGAAAGAGTCAGAAAAGGTGTCTTGACTCTATCTGAGAATAAGGGAAGATGCTGGAAGCTAGAAGATGTCTCTACGCCTGTAGCTCCAAGCCAGCCCATATAGTCCATTATGCAATTTCAGCATCTCTCCAGCATGGCAGTTCTCTAAGAAAATGTACACAGAGCATCAGATGCACAATGTGCAGGTAGAGGGAGGGAGGCACTGAACTGATGCAAATACAGCAGAAAATTGCTCTGACAAATTTGCTGCCACTTCTGAGTCATAGAGGGAAATACAATCACATGTTCAATTGCAAAGCAGAGTGCAGAACGTCAGAAAAACAATAATGTTCAAAATTACTGAATAAAATAAACACTAAGTGTTTATGTGGGATACACTGGAGGAAACATAAGAATACTTACCTTTGAGCAATAGGGTCTGTCAGTGTCAAATGGAAGATGTTGACACTTAAATGTCCATAGACCATGCCCTGCAAACCATAACCTATTTGAAATACATGAGAAAACAACCTGAAAGTTATCAGGATCACTGAGGGTTAAAGGTCTGGTTCTTCATTGCTATACATGGACTTCCACTCTGATTTAGTGGCAATTTTCTGTGATGCAGATAATTTGCGACTGTATGTGTATAAATGATAGACATGATGCACCTACGCCAAGAAACTGCTGCTTAGTTGCAACAAAACAGCCTACAATATAAGACACTTGCAAGAATAGTCCTGTGCAAGTATAATAAACAACACGCACCTGAAATAAGAATCCTAACATCAGTCAGTCAATCACACCAATGCACATTGCATTAATGCAATTTTCTGTTGCAAACTAAACTCCAAAGGTCTGTAAGACCTTAAAAGATTTCACAGCTTGCTTGTTGTGTTCTTCAAATAGCAAAAATCTTTATGCTGGTTATAATACTCATTGAAGAGAGCTTTTAAATATTTTTTAAATAATACTTACAACCTCTGGACCTGACAAAGGTTCAATAAATTACCAAGAGTTAGCACGAAGGAAAAAAAAACCCAAAACTCTAGATATTAATTTCAGCATTTATTACACTAGAATCAAGCTAACTTAAACTACATAAGATGTTGCACAAGAAATAGATTCAGTTGTAGTAAGTACATTAATTTCACTATCTGATACACTAACACTTCATAGTCATACATTTATTATTGGTAGTGTAATCACCTCACGAAATTACAGAACGTGCTAGATGGCAAGTTGATGAAAACACAAGTCACCATAAAGCTTGTACAAAGCATATTAATGAAATCAACATTGCTGATATCACCACAAAAGTAACATTTACCTCAGTTAAATTTGAATCTGCTTCATAGTTAAAATTTAAATTATTATTATTATTATATGCAGAATTTTGTGCTTTTACCATGCACCATCTTTTTAACAATTCAAGGGAAAATAAGCCCTTATGGAATACAGTAGTGGTAATTTTGTAAAATTCTGGATTTGATACCTAAGATAGTAATATCATTTGACTTATTTTCTCATAAAACACAGTAAAATCAGACAACTTCATAACTCTTAATGTACATAGTAAAGCAAGTTAAAAAATTCTTTATCCTAATCTTTGCTGGAGTCCTATTTTGATCTCAAAATCCTTTCAAACTGACATTTTCCAGTTCTCACTAATCTAAGTGTCTTGTGAGTGGCAGATAAGTTTTGAATATGTGGGGTGGAAATCATATAGAAATTGTATTTTAAAACAGAAAATGAAAGCCATTTCAGAATGACTTTCATTTTTAGCCTTTCAGAAAAATATAGTTTCAAACCCTTTACAATAAAATCCAATGTGTCTAACGTTCTAATATGAAATATAATTAGTATTTTGCTGTTTAAAACAACAATTATATTCTTTAACTTTCATTTAACAGATGTGGTAATTATTAAAGTAATACTATAGATATGTTGCTCTTGTATTTCTGCCCTTCTAAAGCTGTGCCTTAAATAAAGTACTGCATTTTGTTTGCTTAGGCCAATGACATGCAAGTATTCTTCATATATTACTTGTAGTATTTTGACCATATTTGTGACTTCCTACAATAAAACCTGTGAGAAGAACTATAATAACTGCAAAGCAAGTGATCTTTGTGTTACATATGCTTCCTTCATTACAGGGATCCAAAAGAGCTAGAAATTGTAATTAGAAATTGTAATTTTTCTTGCCTCTATTTGGCATTTTTTCAAGGCTATGTCTGCACATGATGGTGTGCCCCCACTTCCCCCATTTCTGCTTGAGCAATGACCACAAGTGATGTTTGTGGGGCATCTGACTGACAGATGCAATAGTTCAGGGCCATAACTCTTGCTCAGCAGCCAAAGGGCCATAATTCTTGTTCAACATTCAGTAGACACCGAATGTCTCTACAAATTACTAAACAAATTACTACAATCTCGCATGGGTGCAATTGCAACACTGCTAAAGCTTATAAGCAATCCAAATTATGCAGTTTCAGTTAAGGATCTTCAGTAACACAACATCTCAGTAGAAGGACACATTTATGTCTCTTCCCTGGTGTTAAAAGCTTACCTTGCACTCACAATCTGATGTCAAGTGTTCTTTTTTTCTTAGATAGGATGATGTGGTCAGGGTGCCATCACAGGAAACACAATACATGTGTATCTGGTAATTTCCAGCTGATTCAAACAGAAGCATACTCTGCCTTGAATGTTGCTACTTTTACACATACATGGTATAAATTTTGAAGATGCATACAAACACATTATTTTAGTGTCATTTTGGTTTTGATTCTGCTTGTCCGTAATTTGTCTAACTGAAGAAATCATAGTTTGTGTGCTTTAAGTGTGACTTCCCATATTCCCTGTTTCTCAAAGAGACTGCAGAAAAGAAGACTCTCTACCAGCCCCTCCCTTCATTGCCTCTGGCCAATTACATGGGCTAACTGATGCCCAGGAAACAAGAAATGGTGGCTGCTACTGTACAGCTCCTTAAAGTCATCCGTCTCTAGCACCATCTTGTGGTCTCGTGTAAACTACTATCCACATTTCATTACATCATCAAGCTCTAAAAGTTTCTCATTTAGCTGAAAGCAAAAATTATATTTCTTTTTCCAAACCTCGATATTAATTTCCAGATTACACAGAGCCTAGATCTCCTGGATCTAGCCTAGTCTGGAATGACTAAAGGGTGCAGACTAGTATGTCAAGGAAAAAAACATTTCCCCCTCTATTTGGCATTTTCAAGGCTATGTCTGCATGTGATGGTATGTCCCCACTTCCCCCATTTCTTCTCGAGCAATGGCCACTGGTGATGTTTGTGGGGCATCTGACTGACAGATGCAATAGTTCAGGGCCATAACTCTTGCTCAACAGCCAAGGGCCATAATTCTTGTTCAACAAGGCAAGGGCTAGTTGAGCACATGCCAACCCCAAGTACAGCTGGTGTAACCATCCTCCAACATGTCAACCATCCTCCTCCACAAACGACAGCCCAGGGCCCACTGATCTCTCCCATGGGACAGCAGGCTGCAGCCAGGATCTCCCCTTGAGCAGGGACACCTCTCAAGGTTACCCCTCAAGGCTGAGAGATTCCTTGTTTTAACAGATCCTTGGTAAGTGACCAATAGGATCCTAAACTTTGAAACCCTGCGTAAGTGATATAAAGGATTGATTGCACCATTCAGACATGGACCAAGTCTGGGACTGAGTCTGGATGCAGCTGCATGTGAGCTCCCCTCATGAAAGAAGTTTAGGAAGAAACTGAGTCCTTTCTGAACCTCTGACTCAACAGCAGGGTTGATAGCTCTCTGATAGCTCTGCCTGACCCTGTCCTTTATGCAGTAAACACTTAAGAGCTCCTTGCCATCACTTCTGATTCAACAACTCTCACATTTACTGTGAAACTTTGGTAAAGAGTTTGGTCTTGGTTTAGACCAAGAAACACATTGCTATATCTCTTTTACAAGTGCAGTGAATCAATCCATCCACGACACTGCAGTAGTGTGTTCACTTTTGGGCTTTCCAACACATACTAGAGCAAGGCTGAGCAGAGGCAATAGAAAGTAAGGAGGATGGAGCACCTGAGGAGGAAGAGCTAGGACAGCAGTTTTTGTTTACACTGGCGATTAGAAGGAAACTCTTCACCTACCTGCAGAGGCATTGCAGAGAAGATGGAACCAAACTTTCCTTAGAGGTGCACATCAGAAGAACAATAGGCGGAAGTAACAAGTTATGAACTTTCACTGCCTGTAAAGAAAAAGAAAAACACAGATGATACAGGAATTGAAGCAGGTTTTGTGATTACAAAGTATTCATCTTCTAAATTTTTCTACATTCAGGGTTCTGTGCAACCTCACATAATGCTGAAGGTAAGGCCTCTTTGAACAGGTGGTTTGACAAAATGACCTCCAGCAGCTCTTTCCAACATAAAGTATCTTGTGATCCTATGATTCAAAGGAAGCTGCTGTGTTGTGGTACTCACAGAGCATTTAATCCAAAGAGTGAAAGGATTCAATAGAACATACATGAACACACAGATAAAAAATATAAAAGAAAAAAATCCTGTTGATTTCATCTTAAGGCACAATGTTTTCAGTATTACATACAGGCTTGACACCAAGAGAAAACACATTCAGAGTCAGAAGAAATGTCATCACAAGGGAAAGATTGCCTCTTGATCCCCAGAAGAGTCAAATCAAAAACATGTAGGCTATTTCAAAGCAGAAAATTTTATAAGGAGAACAAGAGGTCATTTAGAACATAAAAAGTAATTGCAATATGATTAACAGGAATATTTTAAAGTTAATATCATTTTACCTGATTGTTTCTGACAAAGTTCTTGCAATAATTATCTTCCCAATATTTTAATGATCTCAGTAAGAGCATTTCACTAGAGTGAAGTAAAGTCTGCTGTGTAAGATCTACTCCATTCTACTCCAACAGTGAAAATAATGAATAAACTATAATTTTGTTAAAGAAATCAGAATATACACTAGGTATTGTAACATAGAGATCTGATATGTAGTCATCATCATCCTCCTTCTCCTCTTCTTTGGTAATTACTACAGCTGCAACTCCTCAGAGGTGACATTACCTTCTGCATTATCTTCATTTTCTTCCATTCAATCCCCCCACACAGATAGACCTAGCTGCAAGTCTTGCCTAAATTTCACAAACTGCAAAAATTACTATCACAAAAAATTACTTCCTGCAATTAATGTATTTTTCTTTTATATCTTTTGAAATTGGGGCCAAATATAGGCATGATCTTTTCTTAAACATTAAGATTGCCTTTGTGGGCACTATAACAGCAAATCTGACGTTTTCACTGCTTTCTCATAAAAATATTTACAAAGAGAAAGCCACAAGATTTTCACTGTTCTGGTGAAGTTGTTTGTGTCAAGCCTGGTGTCAAAGCAAGTAATAGCAGCAATTAGCAGACTTTGATAGAAAAAACAAAATTGTTGCTTAATACAACTTTCCTGCCAGCTTATTGACATAGGGATTCTCATGTGTTTTACAGAGACCAAATATAAGAAGTACACAAATAATGGGGCAAGGAAGTCTAGAAAAAGGATTGAAATTTGAGAGAAAAAACACTAAAGAAATTTTTCCTGATATCTAATCGAAACCTACTGGTTTTCAATTTGAAGCTATTGGCCTTTGTCTTGCCACTACATGTTCTTAGAAAAAAAAAAAAATCTCTCCAGGTTTCTTGTAGGCTCCCTTCAGGTAGTAGAAGGTTGCAATTAGGCCTCCCTGAAGGTGCATCTTTTCCTGGCTGAACAAACTCAATTCTCTCAGCTTCCTCATAGGAGAGGCGCTCCATCCCTCTATCATTTTGGTGGCCTCCTCTGGACTCACTCCAACAGTTCCATGCCCTCCTTTGCTGGGACCCCAGAGCTGATGCAGCACTGCAGGTGGGGTCTCACCAGAGCAGAGCAGAGGGGCAGAATCCCCTCCCTGGTCCTGCTGCTTTGGATGCAGCCCAGGACACATTTGGCTTTCTGGGCTGTGAGTGCCCATGGCTGGGTCAGGTCCAGCCTCTCATCCCCCAGCACACCCAAATCCTTTTCAACAAGGCTGCTCTGATCTATTCATCCCAGCCTGTGCTCATACCAGGGGTTGCCCCAATCCAGGTGCAGCACCTTGCACTTGGTTTTGTGTCATAGTTTGATCCCAGCTGGCAGCCAAACCCCCACAGCCTCTCACTCACTCTCTCATTAGCGGGACTGGGTAGAGAATCAGAGGGGTAAAAGCTGAAGAGCTCAGGGGTTGTGATTAGAACAGCTTAAAAGGGAGAGCAGAAGCCACACCCACAAGGAAAGTAAAACATGGGATTAATTCCGTGCACCATGGCAGGTGTTCAGCCAGCTCCAAGAGAGCAGGGCCCCATCACACATAACAGTGACTTGGGAAGAAAAACACCCTTGCTCCAAATGCCCAACCCCTTTCTCCTTCTTCCTCTCACTTTATATACTGACATGATGCCACATGGTCTGGAATATCCCTTTGGTCACTTTGGGTCACGTGTTTTGGTTGCATCTCCTCCTGACCTCCTGAGCACCTCCAGTCTCCTCCCCAGTGTGGCAGTGCCAAAAGCAGAAAAGGCTTTGGCTCTGTGCAAGCCGTGCTCAGCAATAACAAAATTATCTCTGCATTATCAACCCTGTGTTCAGCACAAATTCAAAACACAGCTCCAGACCAGCCACTGGAGGTTTACTCTACACCAGCCAAGACCAGTACTCTGTGTTAAACCTTGTGAGATTTCTAAGGATCCACTTCTCAAGATTTTCCAGAGCCTTCTGGATGACATCCCATGTTTCAGGTGTGCCAACCGTATCACTCAGCTTGGTGTCATCTGCAAATTTGCTAGGGTGTATTCAATCCATTTGTCAAAATGAAAATATTAAATAACAGTAGTCCCCATATGGACCTCTGATGCACACCACTTGTCATGGATGTCTATTGACCACAACCCTCTGGACAGCACCATCCAACCAATTTCTCATCCACCTAACAGTCCACTCAACAAATTCATCTCTTTCCATTCTAGCAAGAGGATATTGTGGGGGCTAATGTCAAAGGCTTTACAGAAGTCCAGATATATGACATCTTTTGCCCTTCCCTCGCCCACCGATGCAGTCACTCCATCAGAGAAGGTCACTGGATTGGTCTGGCAAGACCTGCCCCTGGTGCAGCTGGCTGTCCCAGATCACCTCACTGTCCTATGTGTGCCTTGACATAGCTTGTGGGAAGGTCTATTCCATGATTGTCCCAGACACAGAGATGAGGCTGACAGGCTGGTACTTCCCAGATACCTTCTTTCCACCTTTCTGGAAGATGGGTACAATGTTTTCCTCTTTCCTCTTACCCAGGATTTCACCTGACTTCCAAGACATTTTCAAATATCATGGAGAACAGCCTGGCAAATGCATCAGCCATTCCCTCAGGGGTCTGGGATGCATCTCATTGGGCCCCACAGACCTCTGAACACCCATGTTCCTTAAGTGGACCTGAACCTAATCTTTACTTATAGTGGGAAGGACTTTTTTCCCAATCCCTATCCTGCTGTCGATCCTCTCTAGATGTTTGGGAAGAAATGTTGCCCTTGGGAACTGAAGCAAAATGATGTTGAGTACCTCAGCCTTCTCCTTATTCATTGTTACCAATTTCCACTCTTATTTATCAAAGGGGGTCACCTTCTTTGGCCTTCCTTTTGTGGTTAACCTGCCTGTAGAAGCCTTTCCTGTTATTCTTTGTGTCCTTTGCCAAGATCAATTCCAGTTTTGCTTTGGACTTCCTCACCCTGACCCTGCACAACCAAACTTGATCTCTTCAAGGTCTCTGCAAGCTCTTCCTGGGCCACCCATCCTAGCTTCAACTGCCTGTCCATTTGCTTCTTTCCCTTCAGTCTGACCAGCAGTTCCCTGCTGTTCCCTTGCCTTCCTTGCTCAATTTCTTGCTCCTGGGGATTGCCAGCTCTTGTGCTCGGTGGAAGACTTCCTTAAAGATCTGCCAGCTCTGGCCCACTCCCTTGTCCCTGAGGGAAGTCTCCCAGTGGATCTCACTGGCTATCTCCTTGAAGAGCTGGAAGTCTGCTTTCCTAAAGTTCAGGGGCCTGACTTTGTTCCTCACCTTGCCCACACCCCTCGGGACTGCAAACTCCAGCAATGTGTGGTCACTGCAGCCCAGACTCCCTCCAACCCTGATGTTCAAGATCAGCTGACTTCCACTGGTGCCCGTCAGATCCAGGACTGTATCCCCTCTGGTAGGGCTGCTGTCTGTTCCTTTGCTCCAGAAGGTATCCCTCATGCTTTCCAAGAGTCTCCTGGCTTGCCTGCAGCTCGCTATGCTGCTTTCCCAGCAGATTTTGGGATGGTTGAAGTGCCCCAGCAGGACAAGAGCCTGTGAGCATGATGCCTCCTGTAGCTGGAGCAAGAAGGCTTCGTCAGGGGTCTGTACTTAAAACCATTCACAAGGTTCCCTTTGTTGCTTTGGTCCCTGATCCTTACCCACAGGCTTTTGACCTGCTCGTGGCTGCTCTTCAGAGACAGCTCTTCACACTCAGTCTACCTCCTGAGGTAGAGAGCGACCCCTCTGCCTCTCTCTTTCTTCACCTGTCTCTTCTCTACAGGAGAGCCCGTAGTTATCAAAAGTTACACTGCAGCCATAGGATTTGTCCCACCAAGTTTCAGTACTGGCCCTTGTCTCATGAAAAGGGAGATTTTCTCAAACCCTTAATGTTTGACTAGTCTGTCCATACCCCAGGAAAGCAGAGACCTTTGTGCCTGACCAGTCTATCAGTGTCTTGTTACGGGGACCCTTCACAGAGCCATTAACCAGATTGGAGAGCAGTTCCACTGATTTGTTTAGGGTCACACATGAAACAGAGACACCTCGTCCTGGGTCTTCTTACCTTTACCCACTGCAAGTGACTGCCAGTGCCCTTGAAGGACTCATATTACCCATTTACAGAATAACTCTATTTATTTATATAATTGTGACAGGTTAAGGATCAAGGGTTGCTGGTGATAACATCTGACTGTGAAAACATACTCAAAGCAATATGGTAATTCAAAGGAGTATGCTAACAAACCTTAATCCCTAATAAAAGCTAACTTGAGATGATGATTCAGCATGCATTCGAGTACAGCTCTTAACCAGTTGGCATCCCTAAGGGGGAAACGACAGGTTCGGCCTGTTGACTGATAGCAAAATTTGCAATGGAATCTTCTTTAGCTTCTCATGCTTGACTCACTTTTATACTACTCTTCAATTTTACACGAAGATTGATTTTAATCATATGTTAATCATATTTTACTCAGTGACGGGTGGTCTTACCTTGGGGATGGATATCTCAGTAAGGTACCTGAAGCAATTTTGGGATGGGACACGTGTCAGTCCTAGGAAAGTGATTTCACCTCAGTTGCTGTTGCAATAGCAGGCCATCTCCCTTTATGTCACCCACCACCATGTCTTTGGGGGCTTACCAGTCCTAATGGGGCTCTGCCATGCTGTTGGGTGTCTGTGAGCTTGGCAATCCCCTTGCAGAGCCCAATCTGTCCCTCACACCTGGATTGACCTTGCATGCCACTGCTGGTGCTCGCCAACTAACTAGAGAGACAGAACAGATGAGACCCAAAAGAAGAAGTATAGAGAAGAAATACACACAAGAAAAACATTTTTGTTACTTATAAAATTAGAGCAGGAAAGTGAGAAGTAAAACAAGCGCCTTAAAAAGACCTTTCCCCCACCCCTCGCTCCTTCCCAGCTCTACCTCCTACCCCAGCAGTGCAAGGAGACAAGGAATGGGGGTTATGGTCAGTTCATGACCCATGGCTTCTCCCACTACTCAGGGAGAGGAGTCCTCTCCCTGCTGCACTGTGGGGTCCCCTCCCATGGAAACAGATCTCCACAAACTTCTCCAGTGTGGGTCCATCTCATGGGCAAAAGCCATCCCCAGAATGCTGCAGCATGGGTCACTCTTCCATGGGTGCAGTTCTCCAACGACAGGCTGCTCCATCCTGGGAGCAGGGTCCTCTCTCCATCGGTCTCCCATAGGGGAGGTTGCAGCCTCCTCCCAGGTATCCATCCACTGCAGCGTGGGCTCCTCCATGGGCTGCAGGTGGATCTCTCCATTCCCCATGTATCTCTATGGGCTGTAGGAGCAAGGCTCTTTCACAAGGGTCTGCACCACGGCCTGCAGAGGAATCTCAACTCTGGTACTTGGAGCACCTCCTTCCTCTCCTTTTTCACTGATCTCAGTGTCTGTAGAGTTGTTCCCACATGTTCCACTCTGCTCTTCTCCGGCTGATATTAAAACTGTGCAACGATTATTTGTCTTAATTTCTTCTTATATCTGTTATCACAGAGGCATTACCGCCATTTCTACTTGGCCCAGCCTTGGCCAGGTGCAAGTCAGTCTTTGGAGCCACCAGGGATTGGCTCTGCTGGGCATGGAAGAAGCTGCCAGGAGCTTCTCACAGAAGCAAGCCCTGCAGTCCATACATACACATACACACATGTGGTTGTGATATTTTGTGAAAATCCCTTTGCTAGGATTTTCTTCTGAGAAGCTGAGAAGGCCTCAGCTTCAAGTGTAAACAATTTGTTATCTGCTACTGTGGAATGCAGCAGGTGCTTTCTTGATTGGTCAATGTGGGATGTTTCTACTTGGTGGCCAATCGAGAAGGCAGCATCTCTCGGACTCTCTAGGAGTCACAGGACTTTGTTACTGATTCCTTGCTATTCCTGTCTCGCCTTCTGATTCTTCTCTCTCTATTCTTTTTTAGTATAGTTATAGTGTGGTCTTTTTTAATGTAATATATATCATAATATAATAAACCAGCCTTCTGAAATAGAGTCAAGATCTCTCCTTCCCTTCACCAAGTCCAGACTGCCCAGAAGACCAACGGCAGTTGGTCACACACACATCCCCCCTGCCACCAAAATCAGGCCATGCAAACACAATACAGTTGCTGAAACTGGAGTTTACAAACTGTAACCTGCAGCAGCACAGGATACAGCACAAATGTCAGTTCTTGCATTAGATGAAAAGAAGAATTCTAAGATTGGTTACTGATGGTCAGATGGATTTCCAAGTCAGCTGTGAATTAACCAAAAAGTGATGGTGTTCATAACAAGCAAGGAGTAAAATTTGTGTTCAGCTGCCTTGGACAACAGAGCTGACTACATGATTTCTGGAGGTCTCTTTCCGCCTCAGTTACTCTGTGGTAATTGCTGGTGGACCTATTATGCCAGAGAAAATGCTTTGGGGAGGAACCTCAAGGACAAGGAAATGGGACATAAATACTTTGGGTGAGAATAAAACATTTATTCTTATGAAATTTTCCTCTCAGAAGGACACTGAGATAAATCCTCAAATATCAACCTTGAGTGATCTCTTTGTTGGTAGACTATATTACTGTAGGAGTTCTGCAATGTCTTCTTCATTCTGTGTCCAGTGTTTTCAGTATTATCTACTTTTTTACAGGTAACTTAGAAATTCATTCTGACAACAGTCAGAACTTGTGCAAATCAGTGATGACAGCATCACTGTCTGTAGTAAAACCATAAATTCAGCTCCCTAACGCTCATTGTATTCATACACATACACCTTTCCAAGATATAATTGAGTATGTATCGTGCTCCAAACATACTGATTGGGTGAAAATCCATACCTACTCCTCATGCTAGAATTGTAAAAAAGCAGGATGGTTGAAGATGTGGTATTGTAAACAGCGACATTGCCTGCATTGGTATAGCTTGCAATAACACTCACAGTTCCTTAGTCTGTTCTGAATCAGTCTCATAAAGTAAAGGTAGATACAAAACTCATTGTCTACATTTTAGATAAACTACAGACAGAAAAATTACTTAGCAAATACCAGGCAAATCTATAATTCTAACTTATGATTCCCAGATTCCTACACACATTCCTCTGGTCTTTTTCTAATGCAGAATTGAAGCTCCATGGTATGTCTGACATCCGTGTGCATTCTCACAGCTAAACAGTAATATTCTAACAGGTTTTCCATATCTATCAGAGAATAAGTACTTTAGAGGATGAATTCCAAAGCAAAGCAAAGCAAAGCGTCTTGCGATTGTGTCAGTCAGGATTAATTTTGACATTTCAGTTGACTTTTCAAAATTGAAACAAAGTAATTTAGCATGGTTTTTGTTCTAATGAAACATAAGAAGTCACTGGCAATAAACTAGAAAGAACTTCAGTCCCAAATATTTTTTAGAACTTAGTTTTAATAGATGAGGTGATTGGCAATGTTTAGGTATACGTGTACTATATAAAACTGAATACATTTAGAAGGTTTTAACTGTGGACACAGATAAAATGTTTGCCAGCATTGTGTTACAAAGTTTCATATATGATCCAAATTGTAAAAAAAAAAAAAAGAACTTTAAAATTAGAAACTTTGCCTGTCTTTACTGTAATGCAGAAATTATTATTGATAGAAATTTGGACCCCAAAGAATTGGAAAGTTTAACAGCAGGTTCACATGCTAGAAAGCAACTGAAATTTGCTATCAAATTAGTAACTGCCAATCGTCTAATTGTAATGTCCTTAGGCAAACTCTATTGCAGTAAACCTGATTTTCCCTTTCTAAATGCAGCTTTTTTTTTCCCTCAGAGAAACAGAGAAAAATTATTTACCGCAAACCCTTGTCATGAGTCTTCAGTAAGCTATTTGTTTACTTAAGAAAATTTGTTCAATTTAAGTTAATATGACTGTGAAATATACACAAGAAATACCATGAATTTATTTATTTTAAAATAAATAAATATTTATTAAATTATTAAAATTATTTATTTATTATTTTAATACATTTATTTTTATTTAAAAGCTGTGATACATTTTTGAGGGACTTATTATAGATATTTGGAGTAACAAGTTGCAAATAAACATGTCAGCAAGCAGCAAGGGTTGCATTTTTGGCAAGGGAAAGTGATTTAGTCTTAAATAAAAGTAGTCAACACTCAGTGAGGGGAAGAGTTCACGCTAGAGGCATACAGAGAAAGAGGGTTTCAGGCTTCTCATGGCAATTAGAACCTGCTGATGTGCTCAAGGCCATGACACAATATTCCTTAAAGAAACATTTTTTTAAAATTTAGTTTGTTATAAAACAATGAGCAGATTAATGTACTTTGTCTTATTACACATATTTAAACATGGTTTTGCTTTAATTTTAGCATTTAAGCTACACATAATGTTTTAAGTCCATTACAGTAATTTCTGATAGGTGACAAAGATCAGGAAAATGAGCTCAACTTTACATGGCTGTCCTCTTGATTACTCAAAACATCTTTAAGGCTTTGCTGGCTTTGAATTGCCAATTTAGAAACACAATTACACCATATTCTTATGATAAACTTTCTGCAAACCTAAATGACAGTATATTTAGCTTTGCACCAAAGTGCTTACCTCTTGGGCTGCAGTCCTGTAGTATTTACTGCAGGGCACGGTATTTTTACGGGCAAACAGGTGCTATAATTATGTTCTGTTTTGTCTTCTCGTCCTGTTCAATTTTTGAAAGCATTATTTTAATTCATGATGATGAACTCTTTTTATTTAAAACCTAAGATTAATCTCTATATCTTTGTCAGAATTTTTCAGCTTCCATTTGGTAATATCCTAAACCTAGCAGTATGACTTGAAGTTGACTTTCAAAATGAATTTCATAGGGCCAGGAATTTACCATGGATTGCTGAAATTTATGAACTACCGGTGTAAATACATAACAACCATGAAAATGGAAGGAATCAGCTGAGCAGTAGATTCTGGTTATGAAATTAGAGACATAATAGACATTCAGTTTCTAGTAATTTAACCCAGAAGAACTTTAACTCTCCATGCTTCCCTTTAAAATTTAAAATGTACTAAAATCTGCAAAAAGTGTAATGCTCCACAGGAGAGAGCATGCCAGACAAAGAAGTGCACTATAAGCTCCATTCTTTCTTGCTGGAAATCCTAGTCTCTTTATCTTCTGTTGTAGTTTCCTATAGTGTCTGACCTTAAACAAACGTCTAAACAAACTCTGTTGGAATAATAATATTTCAGTGAAGTCCAGGTTCTGACTACAGATCCTTAATCATTCAATAAACAAAAATGAAGGTGTTTACTCTTTTAATAGCTCTAATAATTCTGTATTTATTAACAATAAGGATGAGGTAGGCTGTGATTCTCCCACTCCTACACAAACTAGCTAATTTGTGGGCAGTTTTGTGGCATCATCACCAACAAACAGGGGAGCTGTTGTTTATCAAATTCTGGTAGGACACCAGCAATTATACTAGTATAATTATATATACTAGTATACTTGTGGTTGCATTACATATACTATACTTTAATTGCACTGTTATACCCAATCATACACCTTATCAGAGTTGGATATGCTTTTAGAAAACAAAGGAGGCTATTGGCTGTACACCGAATTGTTAATTTATAAATGGTTAATATTTTATTACTTAAATCTACTATATGAGTTACTTAACTGTCATTGAGAGCAGAAGGTATTCTGATGAAGGTATTTTTTGGAGGGGGAATAAGATAGAGAGATTGCAATATCAGTTATAACCTGTGATACAGTAGTGACATTTATAATGCTTTTTAGCCAGTCCCCTCCTCCTTGAGGGATACGGCACCATCCTTTTCTTTGTTAGGTAGATTACCTTACTGCTGGCAATTAGACTGTTTTTGTCTTGCACAAAGAAAATAAAGATATTAACAAGGTGACTTCTATTAAAAATATGGTGGTAATGAACTCTGTTTTTCTTAATGGAAGACCTGCCTCACAATCCTCTACATTCTACTGCCGAACTGTAAATTTCACCTACATTTAAAACAGCTAAGTATAACTACTGCTTAAGGCAGCGGTACTGCCACTATCAGTTTCCTTGGGTTTGAATGTTATGCTTCCACTTGCATTAGAACACAAATATTTTAAATTCTGCTCTTACTTTATTCTTAAATAGGGCAAATCACCAATCACACTTTTACCAAGGTGATGCACACTAATAATTCCTAACACAATTGAAAAATAAGGGCGATTGCTTTCTTGGCCAGATCAACAAGTGTGGGGTAACAGTGCTAAGAAGTTGGCATTGGAAAACAGCAGCTCTGAGGCTTTTCATTTAGAACCTGCTAGTGTTGGCAGAGGCAGACTCAGAAAGGCTTTAGAACTACTGTGAATTACTGTTTCTCAGATCTCCTAGTAACAGTTCTGCTTCTTGAACCTTTGCCACTTCAGCTACACAATGAAGACTCTAGTTGAATTAGCTTCTGTTTAAATGGTTTTTAATATAAGAGAATGACCAAAACATGAAAATACGGCACTAAAGCCTTGTAGATGCAGATCAGATGCAGCTGTAAAACCTGAAAGAATTTTACCTTATGTTTTGAAAGCAATTTACTTTGAAAGTAGGTAGTTAACTGGAATGTGATTTCATAGGCTGAAAATTTAATCTCAAAAAGGAAGTGCCTCTTTCTCAGGGTACCCTTTGAAAATGTTTCATATTGGCCAGTAACTAAGTAGTTCAGCAAACATGAGTAAAGTATAGCTTGGTGCTGTCTCATAACCAGAAGTCTAAGAAAATATCAGCTATTTGACTTCATTTTAAGCAGGAGAATGGGAAGATGATAAGAAAATTGAGATGGAAAGACCCTTTTTACTGTAGATGCTGGAAGAAGGAACTGCTTGACATTCTCATCTAGCAGTTTATATAGTTTCCTTATCTACACTCTCATCAAGTCTAGTTTATATAGTGTAGCTGCTCATATAGTAGCTGTGAATCACATAACATTCTGATGTATTTCTAGCAGTGAAAATATATTAATGGTATATTGCTTATGTCAGAGCAGTCATTTTAGTTTGTTTATCAGTTACAGTACTTCATGTCCTTAAATGGCCATTTTTTAAAACTGTTTTTACATTTTAAAGGCAGACTCCACCACCTCTCCCAGATCTTTGCAAAGAGATTCAGGAAGAATACATTTTGGACTACTTGCTTCCTCTCAGTTCTCTTGGGAATCTATACAGAAGGTCTATTTGTTGATGTTTCCTCCCTCAACATACAAAATAGCCCAGCATTGGCAAGAAACTATATTCCTGTAGCCAAAGCTACTCTCCCCAGCCCGCCCTCTGCCCAATACACCACCAGCCCCCACCAAAAAACCAAAAAAACCAAAAAGCCAAAAAAACCCAGAAAACTGGAAAAGAGTGAGGTTAAGGAATAAAATTACCATGAAAAAGGAGAAATCATTCTACCTCTGTTTTGAATTATCAAAAAATGTGTCATGCAGAATATACTATAACAGGTCTGAAAACATTTTTTCAAACAGCAATATGAATTGTGGTGGTCATGTAAAGAATAGGAGACAAACTGCATTTAAGAACAACATCCGCTCTCTTACCAGCTGACTATACCCAAATTTAAGTCAGTAAAAAGCTGAAAAAGAAGGGTTTCTCCTGAAATACATTATTTTCAACTGCTTTACTCTCAATGAAAATGAGTTATTAATACTAGCATAACTATACAGAATTATAATCTTCTCTTATCCACTCTTTCTTTCTCTCTGAAATATAAAATAACTGTCTTTTGAATGCAAAAAGCAGAAAACACATTTTCATACCATATGGGAGTTCTTACAAAATAGTCCAACAATCAACTGCAACAGTAAAATATCATGACTGCAACAGTTTTATGGAAAAACAAATTTTAGCAGGGCTTTTATTGGTCCAACAGGCAAATTTGCATAGACCTATATGGCAAAATTTGCAAGACGAAATTGTTGACAAAAATTATGGAAGGCTTTGTAACACTATGTTAGTCAGAGCCATCCTTTGTATACTGCAGCATTAAGAAATTATATCCTGAACTACTGGAGCTTCTGCATATGTAGTTCTCAAATTTGTATGTTCATTTGTTTCAGGCTTGTAAGAGACTTACGGGCTTTCAGACACAGTAGTAAAAGAAATAAACAAATTTAAAAGAGTAATTAAAACATCCTGAAAGACCCCGAAATTTGTACCAAATAGACACTGAAGTAACAAGTAGTATAATCTATATTTCATATTGTATTCGTAAGACAAGAATATGACTTTTTTAATATGATTGCAATATATTTTTTGCTGGAACTGCATTGATTATTTGATATTCTAATGTAGCTAAACTCAGCAGGTTTTGCATAAATACTTCGACTACTTATAAAGATAATCCAAAATTTGATTTGCTTATCATTTATGAAAATGTGAATAAAAACTCTCAATGTTCTAGGAGTTGCCCAAAATAAAAAAGAACAGGCCTACTTAATAAACTATATTTACAGTTATGTCAGACAAACTTCAGCAAAAGATTCTGTACTAAATGACAGACTTCAGTGGTGATCAGAAGAGAAACAAGCCTCAGAGTATTATACCATACAGGGAGCAACAAATATTTGAAATCCATCTCTGGTGTTGTGTGTTCTTACTTTTTCAATTGATAGTTGCTCAGCTGCTTCTTTTTTGTGATTATATCTCGCATTACAACTATTTCAGACATTCTTTGTCAAAGAACAAAGTCAAGCATTTTTACTGAAGATAGATCCCTGATCAAGTTCTGATGAGTAAAATTTTTAGGAAAAAAAGCTAGATTATGTGCTATATTATTTGCAATGTGCTAGATTATTTGCAATAAAGATAAAAATTAATCTTCCTTTCAATTAAGATTTTCTCCAAGCTTAGAAAGGAGTGGTGATTTCTACTTACTCCTTAAGCTATAATGTAAATTTTTCTAGATGGCAGACCTTCAGCTGCTGTAAGCATTAGAAATCATCATTTCCATCACTTTTTAGTTTCCTCCGGTAAGTGAACATATCATAGAAAAATCATCCATAAATGAGCTGTAAGAGTCTATTAAAAGAATCTGAAGAAATCCTTAATATGAGTTTAGAAACTTTTTAAATTCAGTTAAAACATCACACACAACATCAAAACCATTAGGATCAAACTGCATTTCAAATAGAAAGCAAAGGATTAATTAAATGTTTTCCAACCTTATTCATTATTATATAGTAGATTTCCCTTTCTATTCTATAAACTGGAAAATACCCCAGAGCTTGGTGTTCAAAGCTTAATTAGAGTATTTAGAATGAGTATTTAGAAAATGCAGCTCCATACCCTGATCTTCAGAAATTTTTATGGTTCAAGAAAAATTAGTTCTCCACAACAAAGACAAAAAGTAAGACAGAAACTCCCCGGTGATTAGTCAATTTTAATTTCTTATGACTGTGTGTCTCACTAGAGCCCACTGGATGGCTCCCTTACTACTGTCAAGATTTGTACTTCTTTGAGCACTGTGTATTCCCACATTACAACTGCATTTGGTGACTTCCACTGCCTCAGGAAGCTGCTCACAGTAAATGAAAAAGCATCTCCACTTACAGTCTGTGAGTTTGCAGCTGCAAGATGTCCCCCAAAATATTGAACAGCAAGTTCAATAGAAAAGTAGAAAAAGTAGAAAAGAGTGGCTTCTAATATGTGAGTGTAAAAGATGGCTGAAATATTATTAAAAATGGCTAAAAAAATCCAAAATCAACCCAACCTAAAGAAAACCCCAAACCCAAACAATATACTAGGAAAAAAATTAAAATAAATGAATAAACAAACAAAAAATGAAAACAAAACCAATATTTGATTGAATTCTTTCATCCTCCTATATTATGCCACAGAAAGAGCTAGACATCCTAACACTGAGTAACCCATCTTCCTCAAAAACCTTGTAAAGGCAACAGGACAAAAAAACCCAAGGAACAGAGGAGTGTGGAAAATGATCAAGTCAGGGGAGTCAAGGATAACAAAAAGGAGAGGTGTTGTCAGAATACGCTCTGGTTCCTGCAGCAGTTTGAGTTTAAAGTTGAGGATTTACATTACTTTTATCAGCAAGTTGATCCTATAACAAATGGTGCTTTCTTTAATTAGATCTAGATATATGCAAGATGTGCTATATCAAAGAGCTTATTACACTGAATTTTTCTGATGTAATAGTCTTGAAGCAGATGGTAACATTTGCAACTGTATGATCTCCACAAGTTAAAACATGGCAGGGCCTTCAGTTATTAAGGATAACACATATCTCAAGTCTGCATCTTGTGTTGAAATCTAAAACCCTATTTATTTTTGTTTTGCCATTTAGTTAGTAAACTACTACCATTTCGTTAGCAATATTCCAAGAGAGATTTTTATTGCAAAGCCAGTTATGTGAAAAAAACACCAATGTGAATTAAAATATTCCAGAATATGTCTAATAAAATTCTACAAATGTTTTAGATTTCTAATCTATATCCCATAGAGCAGTATGAAATTACTTAATTCTTCCTTGTTTATTCTCTGCTAATCCCCTTAAAGGCAGATAACCGAAAACCATTTTAAAATAGAGGCATCATCAAAACAATGGAAATAATGGACCACTTCTGTCACCAGACACAGATTAATTCTCTTGAGAAATTGTCTTAATGCCTGACTCATATGAAATTTCACTGATCTCTAATAATGTTTTTACTCAATATTGTAAGGTAAGCATTCAGCATTTACTCTATTTTTCAGTCTTAACCTTTTTCTTACATTATAGTTTCTATCTGACATGTAGAATATGTCATTCTGTGTATGTTGAATGTAACAGATATGTAAGCGTGTGGAGACATAAACTCCTTTTTTTTCCCCAGAAATTAAGGTTGACTGTCATGGTGTATAGAAGGCTGATAGTTTTATACCACACTGGACACATAGATGCTCAGAATGCCACCACAGCAAACCAAAATCACAATCACTTATACCAAGTCAATTAAGCAGCTGGAAGAACTGACTTACATTACCTTTAGGAGGCAATACCTATCTGTATGTATAAAATACCTCAAACACATAGGTTAGTTAAAGAAAATTCCAACCTATTTATTGCAAGCTGACTAAATGGTTATCTAGAACTAGCTATTTTGAGCTGCTGGTATTAGTTGCAAAATAGAATTTAAGACTTCCCTTAGTGTTTCTGTCCTTCAAGATCAAGACAGACACAAATTGTCCATACTGAATTTAAATAGCCCCCTACTCATCATGTTGTCAGTTTCAGATGTACTTCTTGGGAACCCCATTTTAGCACACAATGTGCAATTATCTTAAATATTTCACTCATAGGTCTAAGCTTGACACCAGAAATGCTAGGTATTGAACTGCTGTGAGATTACTCCCACTTATCTTACCCATCATTGTAAAAGTCTAGCTGTTTAACCAGAAAATTTTGTGCTGTTCAATGATTCCAGCACAACTGCTGGCAGACAAAAGCCCTCTTTCTCACAGGCCCCTAGGATAACCTGGGACAAGAATGTTCTGCATTTTCTGTGTAATGAGGAGCAAATATGAACCATTTAGAAATGTCTTGCTCATTGCTCCTTTGGATTGCACATAGTTCATGAATCTTTCCTCTGATAGATATTCAGGAATAGAAATAGTTCTAAAAAGAAAAATCCTATTGCCACCAAAAAGTACTTGATGAAATTATAATATAACTCTCTAGGAGTAAAATTGTTATCTCCTTTACAACTTTATGAAGTGTAAATGTTTAGATAAGCAGTATTTGTTACCACAGCCAAGAAAGACCCAGCCCTGACCTTGGCAAGATACACAAAGTATAATAAGTACTCCTGAAGGCATGTCAGCCAGAAGTGGAAGAAGTAAAGGAAGTGTAACCCCCACCCCTCAATGAGCAAAGTGATTAAAACAGATTAGTAGAAGGCTCAACAAATTGAAATGCTCAACTAATTTTTTGCCTCAGTCCCCTCTCGCAATCTCTCTTTACACACATTGAGTGGATAGACCATAAGGGAACGAATGGGGAAGAATACCTTCTCCCACCATAAGAGAATATCAGGTGCTTGTGACCACCTGATGAACCTGAATGTGCCTGATGAACCTGTATATGGGACCAGATAAGATGCATCCCACAGACCTGAAGAAACTGGCTGATGCAGCAGCCAAACTACACTTTGTGATGCTCGAACAGTCATGGCAGTTATGTGAAGTCCCAGGTGACTGGAAAAAAAGGAGACGTATCCATTTTTTAAAAGGGTACAGCACACTGGGAAGTACCAGCCCATCAGCCCCAGCTCTGTGCTTGGGAAGATCAGAAGCTGTGCTAAGGTACAAGGAGGACAGGGAGGTGATTTGAGAAAATCAGAACTGCTTCAACAAATGCAAGCCTTGACAGAACAATGGACTGGTCTCTTACGATGGAGTGTCTCATCAGTGGGAAGTGAAGAGGTATGGATGAAATGTGTTGAGTTAATGTAAGGTCTTTTACATGGTGACCCTAGAACAGCCTTCCCTCTAAAGTGGAAATATATGGTTTGATGGATGGATGGTTCATTCCATAAGGAACTGACTGGGGGATCTCATCCAGAGAATAGTGGTCAATGTCCAAATGGACATCAGGGAGAAGTGGTGTCCCTCAGGGGTCCTTACTGGGATCACTACTGTTTCATACCCTTCATACCTTCATCTCTGATATAAACAAAAGGATTGAGTGCATTCTCAGCAAGTTTATTGACAACACCAAGCTGAGTGGTATAGTTGACAAACCTGAGAGAGGATGCCATACAGAAGGACTTTGACAGACTTGAGAAATGGGCCCACAAAAACATCATGATACTCAACAAGTTCAAACGCAAGGTTGTATATCTGAGTTGGGGCAGCCTCCACTACCAACACAGGCTGGGTGGGATGAAGAGAATGAGAGCAGCCCTGCTGAGAAGGACTCACAGATGCTGGGAAATGAGACATGACGCAGCCATGGGCACTCACAGCCCAGAAAGCCAAACATGTCCTTGGCTGCAGCCAAAGCAGTGCGAGCAGCAAGGGCCAGGGAGGGGATTCTGCCCCTCTGCTCAGGTGAGAGCTCACCTGCAGTGCTGCATCAGCTCTGGGGTCCCAGCACAGGAAGGACATAGAACTATTGGAGCAAGTCCCAGAGGAGGCCAACAAGATGATCAGAGGGCTGGAGCATTTCTCTCATGAAGATGGGTTGAGAGAGTTAGCGTTGCTCAACCTGGGGAAGAGAAGGCTCCAGGGAGACCTCATGGGGCCTTAAATACTTAAAGGGGGCCTATAAGAAAAATGGGCACAAACTTTATAGTAATGGTTTAAAGGAGAGTAGATTCAGACTGGATATAAGGAATAAATTTTTCATTATCAGGATGGTGAGACACTGGAACAAGTTGCCCAGAGAAGCTGTAGATGCCCCATCCTTGGAAGTACTCAAGACCAGGCTGGATGACGCCCTGAGCAACCTAGTCTTCTGGAAGATGTCCCTGCCCATTACAAGTGGAGGAGCTGGATTAAAATCACCTTAAAATGCTCCTCCCAACTAGACCATTCTATGGTTTTATGAATCCGCAAAAACATGTAAGAATAGGTATGGTGTAATTTCAACTGACCTTTTATTACTTACATATTAGTAACACCTAGTCATTTTTAGTATGCATCATCTTGACTTCTATTATAATTTATTTTCTCATACTTATTTTTCTGGATACAAGCAATATACAGTAGTGATGTGATTATGAATGACATTCTTTCTCCTTTGCTTGTACTTTCTGGAGCTTATGTTGTTGAGAAGAAAAAAAGTCTTCCTTTGGTACACACAGTTTCAGCTTTGAAATACTAGCTGGCATTTAATTAGTAATCTGATCACTATATAAAAAAAGATACACCCTTACAAATGAAAACATTTTCAACAGATCAAACTTCATATAATATGCAAATAAAACCCAGTAAATTTTGGCATGCATGTGTTCCTTAATTGATGACTCATTGCTTCAGCCTTCATAAGTAAATATTTTTGTAATTAAGATATAATTACTGGAAATGTTTCTCCTATTTGTTCCTTTCATATTTTTAAGCAAATATTGAAAAACTTGTTTGAGAAGTACCAACTTTATTCTTGGTTTTTAATGGGGTCAAGCAAGTAGAGGGTTTTTTTTACTAATATTCAGAGTTCAGTTTATGTACTAATGCAATTGCAAACCCAGAACCTTACGTTAACAGACACAAAAGAAGCAATTGCCTATAATTAGACAGTAAAATGAGGTTAGCATTTCAGTTTGGAAGGGTAGCAAAGGATGATGTTATTCAGTAAAGGCTGGATCTGCTATGAGTGAAAGACTAGGTCAGGCTGGAAGATAGCTCTGCTGAGCTAGCATTTCAGGAGAATTAGCTGGCATTGTTGAGCTAGTGAGAGACCTAGACTGCTGTAACCCATACTAATACTTACAAACTATGGAGATGTCACAGCATCTAGGTTTAGACCTGAAACTAGTGTCCTGACATGTGCTATTTCTAGTCTTTACACTTGCAGATTTTGATGTAATAGGATTATAGTTTTATTAATCTTGGAATAATCTTTAGGAATTATGAGCTGCTCTTAGTGCTGTTTTACTGGGAGCTGTTCTAAGAATTAGGGTTAATACTGTTGCTTTTGCTGATGAGACACTGTTAACCTACAGTCATACCCGAATCCACAAGAAATTGCTGTGTTTGGTTAAACATGATGCCATCTTATCGAGTATGGAGAAGAACTAGAAATTGAAATTACTTCAGTTGATGAGGTAAGTTTACAGAATCATTTAGGTTGGAAAGGACCTCTAAAATTATCGAGTCCAACTGTTAACCTAGCCCTGCCATGTTCACCACTAAACCATGTCCCTAATTGTCACATCCACACATTTCCTAATATCCAACCTAAAAATCCCCTGCTGCAACCTGAGGGTATTTTCTTTTATCCTGTCACTTATCACCTGGGAGAAGAAAGTGATCCCCACCTTCCTTTCAGGAAGTTGTAGAAAGTGACATTCCCCCTCAGCCTCCTATTCGTCATGCTAAACAACTCTGGCTCCTTCAGTCACTCCTCATAGGACTTACCCTCCAGATACCTCACCAGCTTTGTTGCCCTTCTCTGAAAACACTTCAGCACCTCAATATTTTTGCTGTAGGGAGGTGTGGGGTTTCCAGCCCCGGATTGGGGTGACCCCAAAAGATGGAAAAGTCCCTCTTCCAACCCATGCCTCCAAAGAAAGACTCAGTAGTCTTTTGTTGTCCGTTCTCAAGGTAGTTTATTGTTGGTTATCTAAAAGATTCTTCTCCTGAGCTGCTGTGGCCCGTTCAGCAGGTCAGACAAAGGCACACTGCCCTCCCAGGGGGCTGGTGCCATCTTTTATATCATATATTACGTACTACGTGTTTATACTTTTTTCCCAATGCCTACTGTCTATATTGAATGGTGACTTTCTACTCTAAACCAATCTGTGAGTGCCAACATCACCAAAGACATGGAGGTTAGGAAGGAGAAAGAAAGAGGACAGGGCACACCCAAATCCCTCCATCTTAGATCTCCTTACCCCCATGTACAAAACTTGGACCCCTGCGTACAAGGCTTAAAACCCCCCTGTACAGCACTCAGAAATCTTTCCTTTCACTTCTTGATTATCTCTACTATACTACCTAACTTGTGTGTGTGGCTTGTAATTCTTCATACAGAGTTAGTAATTTGCTCCACGGGCTAATATCGAAACCCCACGTGTGTCTTTGGCTGCATGCCAGGGTCTCAGAGCTCCCTGCCAGCAGATCTGGCCATCCAGGACACCCAGAGGGATGTTCTGGATTCCGACAGGGAGGGGCCAAAAACTGGACAGAGGACTTGGGCTGCGGCCTCACTGGTGCTGAATGCAGAAGGAAGATGACTGTCCTGGTTCTGCTGGCCTCAAGCCAGGATGCCACTGGCCTTCTTGGCCACCTGGGAACAGTGCTGACTCATGTGGTGAGGTCATGGAACAGTTTCAGTTCTACAGTGATGACTTGTGTTTTGGTTTAGAGAAAAAAAAAGGGTTTTTTCTCCAAAGAGAAGGGCTCCAATAATCCCCTTTTGCCAATGAGAACAATGAATATTAGTGGGTGAAAGTGGGAAGGAAAAAAAAAAAGAAAAAAAAAAGGTAAACTTGGTTATTAACAAAGCAAGATACCCACAAGGCACAGAAAAAAAAAAAAAAAAAATTGAACATTATATCCCACCTTATATCCCACCCCCACCTCACTGCATGGCCAGGAGGCAAAAATGGTGGCTGGCCTCCTTTGTCTCAGGGGAAAGGAGAGAAAAAAAGTTCGCTCAGCACCTGGGAACCTGTTGGATTTCTGGCATTGGTCTTCTCCTTACAGCAGGCGAAATTGGTACATTTTAGTGTCATTTCTCGTGTTGGTTCAGCTTCTACGAGGTCTCGGGTTTGGTGCGGCCCCCCACTAGCTCCCTGAAAGGACAAAAAAAAAAGCCAACAAAGCAAAAGCCAAAGCAATTCAAGAAAAAACAAACAAACAAACAAACAAACAAAACACAAAAAAACCAAACCAAAACAAAAACTGCCGAAAGGATTATTCCTGGTACAGCCTCCCGGCTAGGGGAAAGGGAGAAAAGCCCCAACTTTTTGCTTCAAGCAAAAAACTAATCCAACAAAAACTAATCCAACAAAAACTAATCCAACAAAAGCAACAATGTAGCATCCCTGTCCACACCCCGGTGAGTGGTGAGTGAGGGCTTGAACCAAACTGAGCAGGAGCCCAAGGCTCCTTCCCCCATCCCAAGACCCATCTTAAAGCCACAGCAGCCATTTCTGGGCATAATGCAGCTGATTAGAGTATAAAGTATCATCATAAAATCGCCCCAAGACAACTTAGTAAAGAAATTGTGGTATCTTAGGTAGTAAGACTCCAAACTGTCTGGAGATTTTTAAAGGGAATTGGTTTGTACTCCTGATTAAGACAAATTTTGAGGACTGAATACAGCTCTATGATAAGACTGTCTTTACACCATTCTGTGTTTTACACAGAAACACCCACATGCATAAAAGCCAATGGTACTGCAGAAAGCTCTGAATGGCCTCATATACGTAATCCTTTCATATAATTTCCAGAATAACAGAGGCTTAAATTTACAGAGACTACCTTTTCTGAGTCAGAGAAAGAATGGACAACAACACATAGAGCAAATATACCCCCTTCCTTTTACATAACAGTGTGAGAAATAATAACCAGTTTTACTCTCAATTTTCTAACTTCAGTGCTTACATGATGAGTTGCATGTTCTTCCCCTAACACCCCAAAACCCCAAATTGACCAACTAAGCATTAATAGCACTCCTTGCCATTTAAATTTCTCAAGTAGTTATTAAATACTGTAACATTCATCTGCCTTGCTAGAGATGACTGGTTTTATGATACACATAGAATATTTATTTATATTAAAACTGTAACTACATAACTATGAACACTATATTCAACAAAATTGTTTTGCTCTTCAGCATCTTTTTAGAAAGATGAATGTGGAGAATGCGATAAGATTAGACGTGGAAAAACATACAGAATTAATTAACAAAAACTTGAAAGAAAATATAACTTCTCAGTCATTTCAATACAGTCATTTCAATAATGTCAAAATTGAAATAAAAGCCATAATTATTCATAAAATCACTACATTTCCATTAAAAAAATGAAAGATTCCAATATGCTGCAATATATCATATTGGCACCTAAACTGATAAGAAAAATCCAATCCAAGAAAAAGGCCCTAAATCATATACAGAGCAGAGATTACCATCTCATGAATTGTTAGTTTTCACTGCAAAGTGAAATAGTGACATCTGAAATAATTAAGGTCGACAGTTTCACTATCAGGAATTAACAAGCTTTTAACAGACAAAAGTATATACTGAGTTAAATTCTTAAAGCAATTTTTCTAGAAACAGCAGAGATATGTAAAGAAGCATGTGAATTTCTGAACCAGTTCTGGAAGGGACTTATTAGAATGATGTAGTCTCCTTACCTATTTTTACCTTTTTCACAGAAAAAATGTTATGCAAATATATAAAAGCAGATTGTAGAAACTAAATTAAGACTTATTTTACTTCCTTGAGCTTTAAGTACACCACTCCATGAGCAGGTACAATGGTCCTCAGCACAGGGACTCTTCTCAAAGTAAATAAAAAGAACTTTTATTAGTTCTAATCAAGGCAAAACACTCACTGCTTGGTTGCCTTTAACTCTTAGGCTGCTTAATGTAAACTTCTTCTCATTCCAGCTGTCACAGAGCCCACACTTGTGCTAACAACTTTCGCCTCAATCCTTCTGGCAGAAGAATCATTGCTATAGCTATCATTTTTAATGAGGCAGAGTTGTTAGCAGTTCTGTTCCCCTTATAATGAAATAGAAATATTTATGTTATGAACTCTTACTGTCACAATTTTTCTGTATTTCATAACTTCTCTGATAGGAAGTACAGTCAACTCTACATATAGGATGTCATGCTTATGCACTCTGCGTTATTTGTAACAACTATACTTTGTTTGCTTTTGTTCTTTTCATCAAGTTTAAATTAGGTTAATGAAGTCAGCCATCCTGGTTTTCTCTCTTCTTTCCATGCTGAAATAATCACATTGACTTCATGGGAATTAAGTGACACGTTTCTGCTCAGATCAGTAGAAGGACAATTTCAATTTCCTTCTTCTCTTCCTCTTTCCCAGAAGACACATCTGATAAAAGTGAAATACCCACACAGATTATTACATTGCCTGCAAGTCATTACAAGACTATCCAGAAAAACAAGTCCTTAAAAAATTTTCCTTTCTTTTCCTTCTTGGCTGACTGTGCCCCTTGCATAGCTCCTTCTTAAAACTGTGGCTCATATTTCCCTCTTCCAGAGGCTTCTTTCTACTTTCTTTGCTTGGTATGATGCTTCCATTCTTCCACTCCCTCCTCACATGTCCTGCACATTTGTCTCTTTGTCAAGTTAATTGCTCACTTCTTCTTCTTCTGCTATCACCATTACTCTATCCACACTAAGGTCATTACAGAGGTCTCCTACTGTCAAAGACAAAGTCTGCAAAATGATCTATAGTATTCTTAAGAATTCAGGCAGCATTTCAAATACCAGTACAAACATAATCTCAAGAGACCAATTATTTTTATTTTCACGCTAAAGCGACCTACTCATGGAAAATTATGAAAATTCCTACATATGCAAAGGTCCCATCCCATTCCAGTAGTTCCCACTTTTCATCCCATATTTTTAAACTTTTGACTATTTTATCTCAAAAAACAAAAACAAAAAAGTATAATGGTTTTCTTTTGAATACTCCATCATTAAAAAACCTCAATTTTGAGATAAAATCATACTTATCATTGTGTCATTCTCAATTTATTTGTTTCATTTTATTTCACTCTAATTTTTTCTTAAGAAAACTAGCTTTGTCTTATCTCGTAAAATACCATGTCAAATTTTTCTTTTCTTTTCAACTCTATGCTTTTTTGTCACTAATTTCTTGAGTTTGCTTCCAATTAGATCTTAGCACTTTTCTCACTTCATCCATGTTTTACTTTCTTATTCTTGACTCTTTTCCTTGCTGTAATAATTCAAATAATTTTTGAGCTACTGTCACCCCCATCCCTCCTACCTACTGTGCTACTCACTCAGTTTGCCCTTTAGCATTACCTACTTATCTCATCAGCACCACCATTGAGCAAAGAGGACATTATTGCTTTTGCTCTTTTTTTTTTCCTCCTGTAGCCATCTGGATTATATTCTGGAAAGTGTAAAATGATATGAGATATGTTGGTGCCATGTATTGAGAAGGAAAACCAGAAAGTATGTTGAAGAGGGGAGGACCTGAAACACGTGTGAGCATTAGTTTCCTCCTTTCCACCACATATGACATTGAGACAGGGGTGGTAAAGAGAATATATACCAAAATAAAAAGCATATGAAAGGTAGTGAGGATATTAGTCCTACTGTGGACCAGACTTGGGTCAGACTCACTCCCACCCAGTGAAACAGTCATCTTTCAATCAAGCAATGGAAGCAGAGGGTCTGCTAGTCTTTTACATGTGTCCCTTTTAATACTTCAGATTTGTTGAACTGCAAATGATCATTGGTTCCTACTGAGAGAATCTTGAAGGAAGTTTTTGGAAATTATGGTGCAGACTTATAACTCCAGTGGAGGGGATATATAAGCTATATTGAATACCTTTCTACTGTGGAAGAAAATAGAATGGTATTAGAAAAGGTGAAACAGGAGGAATTAGGCAGGGGTCTGAAAGAGGCTTCTGCCTTGCCGTTGCCCTAAATCCCTGCATTATTTATTGGCAGGATGAGTTAATTAGAAGATGCAATTATTGTGATATTGGAGGATTTTTTGACAATGAGTAAAGATGACCAGGGGAAAATATCAAGGCATCTCCAGCAGATACCCTAGTTCCAGTAAAACCAGGCAATTAAACAAGAGATATTTGATTTGTAGAGGGCTCTCATGTTTGGTAATAACTGTAACATGTTTAGTAATATCTGTTACTAAGAGTCTGCTAAGCAAAGTTGAAACACCAGTTGCTGGGATAATGGGAGAAGAGCTTTACAGCCATTCCTATAACTCATAAAGTGTACAATTGGTGATACTAAACTGACTAATTAGTTTCTATATGTGCTAAATATCCTCTTCCCTTGTTAGTATGAGATTTATAAATGCAAGTTAAATGCTCACATGACTTTTTTTTTTTAAATCCTCTATAGCTATATAATCCACAAGAAAATTCATGGAAGGCTTGAACCTATTTACTAATGACTCAAACCTTAGAAGAGCCTGAGAATGACACCCAGGAGGCAATATTTAATGTGGTAATCCCTCTTCTGTGATATTCAAAGAAACCAGCTAAAGCAAACACCCTGACTCCACTTAAAAGTAGAACACAAACCAGGAGCAGACCTGGTGATGATAAAATAATGCCTGATCAAACTGGAAGCACATGAAGGTTTTGAGCCCTTTACAGAATCAGAGAACGGGGTCAGGTTGGAAGGGAGAACAGTGGGACATCCGGTCCAACCTTCCTGTTGAAGTAGACTATCTTAGAGCACATAGCACCAGCAGTGTGTCCAGAGGGTTCTTGAATATTGCCAGTGAGGGAGACTCCTTTCTTGCCAATTTTCTATAGCGAGTGGTTAATCACATAGTACAGAAGATCTTCCTCATATTCAGATGGAACTTTCTGTGCATCAGTTCCTGCACATTATCTCTTGTCCTGTTCCTTGGCATCACTGAGAAAATCCTGGTTCCATCTTCTTGGCACCTCCCCTTCAGATACTTACATTGATGTCTCTTCTCAGTTGTCTCTTTTCTAGGCTAAATATACCCAGTTCTTTCAACCTTCCATTATAAAAGAGTTCAGCCAGTCCCTGAACCATCTTAGTCACCCTCCACTGGACCTGCTCCTGGAGACCCATGTCTCTCCTGCACTGAGTAACTCAGAACTGGACACAGCAATCCAGATGCAGCTTTGCCAGGGCAGGGGAATCAGGATTTGTAGAGAAGCAGGATCATATCCCTCAACCTGCTGGCGATGCTCTTCCTAATGCACCCCAGGATAGTATTGTCTTTCTTGGCCACAGGGGCACACTGCTGGCTCATGGACAGAAACTCAGAGACTCCTGGCTCATGGACAGGTTGATGTGTTGACAGATGCAAAATCGTTTGCACCCAGTGGGTTGTACAATGCTTGTTTTTCACAAGACATTGGCTCAAAATTCCCCTGCTCAATTGGAAGCAATTGATTGAGTATTGTGATAATTGGTGGCTGAAGTATACTTTGGCAGTTTGTTAAGAAAGGGGGCATTGGAAAAGGGAGTGGTCCCAGGCCAGGGAAAATCAGACAGGAAACCTGAACCTAGCTCTTCAAATCATCAAGCTCATAACCACAAGTGAAGAATTCCCCTGAAGGGGACCAGGGGAATCATCCTCAGCTGAGGCCCTGGTTACATTATTCCTGGGGACTGAACAGGTAATTTTGAAAAATGTATATAGGAGCACCTCATTTGGTACTGAATACATGCAGAGGAAAACTTAGCTTGGAACCAGTAAGTGCTATGGGTGTGGCAGAGAGGAAAGAGAAAAGGCCTTTTTTTTCTACAACAGTTACCATTTAAATTAAGAAAACAGTGGGGGACACATCAATTTTTGTATAAGCCTGAATGCCCAATTCCCATGTTGAGGAGGGGAAGTTTGGGAAAATTAACTTTCCTGGATGAGGAAATATAAATTCAAATACTTGAATGAAAAGCCATTGAGACAAAGATTTTCATGTTACAGGAATCCAATGAGGTAGAAGAAATCCCAGAGGAGGTAGAGAGTGCTGTAACCCCATTGATATGGGTAACTGAGATGCCTGGATGATCAAAGCTGGAGACTTGTTTGATTTTGAATGGAAGAATTAAAACCCTGGGTGGAAGGTTCAGCTAACATGGACTCTGCTATCCCAGGGCTCTGCTATCTAAACAGCCCCACTATGTCTGGCAATCAGCTGGCAAAAGAAAGTGGAAAGCTGGAAAAGAAAAATCTGAACAGAATTTTACTGCAACATATAGATTACATTCTGCCATCAACCAATGGAAGAAGTGCCTCAGTGCTACTAGAAGTCTGTAAAATTTCTTACACAATCTGGATACAGGATATCAAAGAAAATGGCACAAAGAGGAAAAAAAAAGTGAAGCAGTAATATAACTTGGTTTTGTTATGTTGCAAGGAAAAAGCAGCCAAAAAGCCTTGGGAAGCAGCCAAAAGGAAGCCATTTGTCAGACTCTGGAGCCAAGAACTGTACAAGATCTATGAGCCTTCTTAGCAGGATGCTAAAATACCAAGTTGCCTTACTGGAGCAAGGAAATGTTGAACCCAAGACTGGACCTCAATAGTGATCCTATCCAGGACCCAGGACTGGAGCTATACACTGGAGGGAGCAGCATGGTATGAAATGGAAGATGTGCAACTGGGTATGCAACGGTAACCTTGACCCAGGTAATAGAAGTCCAGGCTTTACTTAAGAACACATCAGCACAAAAAGCGGAATTAATGGCTTTACACTTAGTGCTGGCAAAGGGTAAACATATGGACTGATTTAAAAATGGTTTTGGGATAATACATGCCCATGAAGCTATATGAAAGGAAAGTGGATTATTACAAGAGTCTCCTAGGAAGTATAAAAAAAGAAATTAGTTAACAACTACAGAGTGTGGAAAAGCCAAAAGAAGTGGCTGTAATGCACTTGGGAAGCCCATCAACTGTTGCAGTCAGTCTTGCTGTAAGGCCTAGTCCGGCTCAGGCGGGGGGAGCGTGGCATAAAACAGAGGAATGGGTGTGATGAACTTGCCCAAAAATAAAGATCTTTAATAGCAAAATAACAAATGCGGAAATCACACAGTCTGAGGAGCAAGATCAAAAGACAGGGAGAGCGGTGAACATAACATGATATAGGGATATTCTGAGGGTAAGGTTCCAATCACAAACGTGAACTTGGAACATGATCTTATATGTGACAGGTTCCGAACCAACTGAGAACAAGAACCAGAAACATGACTTAATATAGAATAGTGCCATCAACATATTGACTCCCATGACCACACTCTTCTTGCCATGACCTGACTAGGTATTTCCCTTCCAATACCCTGCTTCCCATGGCCTCAGGTTGATGCCTCCTGTATATGCTACCAAGGAAAAACTACTATTTATCCCAGCTAGCTGTGTTCCCACAATCAACCAGTTTGGAAACTCCCCAGTTTTAACAGGGAATCAATTAGCTGACAAAATAGCCAAAGCTGAAAAATACCTAGCAAAAAGCTGAAAGACCATGTACAAAAATTAAATTATAAAAATCAGGATGGGCAGTTAGCCCTATCATTAAAAGTTATGAAAAATCCCAGCAGCTGATTGGTAAACTCATGTGGGCAGATAATTGTACCTCCACAATTTAAGTATAAGATAATGGAACTAAAACATCAGGAAACACTTTGGGAAATAGAGAAATAGAAAGGAAAAGTAGAATAGCCTCAAATATCTGCTTGCATCAGTAGGAATCCTGAGGTAGAGCAGCTCATATCTGTGGCCCAGGTTCTAAGGCTGAGATGTGTTTGTAGAAATTATTCTCCCTTTCTTAGGGACACCTGGTCTTGCCTAACAAACAATGAGACTCGGAGAGATATAGACTGTCAGCAGAACATAGTAAAATCATTAGGACCCACAACACAGGTAGGAAGTAATGGAATTTGGACCACACATTAACCATCAGGATAATTAAGAGAACAGTGGATATTAGGAGTACTAATGTTCTATCCCTTGGGGAAGGAGTCACCTAGCTATGGGGAGAAATTAAGCATGACAAAACATGGAAACATCCCAATATACAGACTATAGTGAGATGTCCTTCAGAGACTATCTTACTCCTCAGTTACCTACCTTTAGGAATAGACCAGCCAGACACAATATGACTCTACAAATGGAGACTTTAGCAAATGCAACTCAATTGGGCTCTGCTGAAATAAATGAACAGTTGCAAGCCTCAGCTAAAAAAAAACCATACAAAACAGATTGACTTTAGATCTATTGCTGTTACATGAAGTATGTGCTTGCTTGAATTTAAACAATAGTTGTGTGCACATTCCAAGTGTGACTGTTTAACTGGATGATCAGATAGAGAGAATAATATTGCTGCATCTCGAAGAGAATTAAGGGCAGGATTAGAAAGTAACTGGTTAAATAACCTGTTTAAAAGACTTGGATTTTCTCTGACTGGTTGGTGGGCCTCACTTTTGCAAAGTATAATTGTGATCATATTAATAATTGTGATTGTGATGCTTGCTTTGAGCTACTGAACAAACATGATTTCTCATGCAACACAAGGAAGTTATATGATGTTAATAAAAATGCAAAGTGGGGCTTATGAAGGCACAAGGAGAAGACAAGCTTCACAAGCCTCAAACGGTGGGAAAGTTGCCAGAAGAAAAATCGTTTGTACCTGGTGGGTTAATACAATGCTTATTCTTCAAAAACCACTGGCCTATGGAACTGCACAATACTTATCCTGTAGGAAGAAGAACTGGAAAGCAAGCAGCCCAGTTGTGCCAACTTTATACCAGTTCACCAGGTGGCCAGGTATGACTTTGGGGTCAGTGACCATCAAGGATCACCAAAGAGACTCCCAGGACAGAAGAACACAAGTGCAAAGGGGAGGGAACATATATTAATGATTTTAGGGAGATGATTATCATATGTATGTTTATTCTGGGAAAATCAATGAATATTATACAAAACAGGAGCTTTTTCTGTACTTGGCTTGCACAATGTTTCAGAGGAAACAACCCTTTGTGCACCTGGCTGAATAAAGAATGCCTGTTTCTTAATGCTACAATGGTTTTAAGGAGTTCTTCTTTTTACAAATTTTTGGTAAAAATTGTTCAGCAGGACCCCAGCTCCTTCTCAGAGATACTTTCCAGAAGGTCAGCCCACAGCCTGCAATGGTGCATAGGATTGTTTCTTCCTGGGTGCAGGACCCTGCACTTGCCTTTATTGAGATTCAGAAGGTTCTTTTATTCCAAACTCTCCAGCTGTCTAAGTTGAGAATTCAAGCAACTTTCCCTGCGATAGGGATGAAAGTGAAGGGATCTTTCCCAGCAGAGAGGTGCCTAAGTTTTTCTAAATTGCATGAACAGCTATAAAAACCTCACCAGCTTCCTGGTGCCCTGTAATATAAAAGAAGAGGTCAGCTCTGCAAAGACATATGTGGCTCTCTACCCTTCAGATGGTTTTTGACATGTGACCACAGAGCTCATTTGTACATCTTGGCAAATGTCATAGGCAGCCCATGAATTTATGCCACCAAAGGCTGATTTTGGTGAAGAATTTGAAAAAGAACTGTCTAGACCAAGGAGAGAGATAGATTTGAACTGTGACCTGGAAGTTGTTCTTTTTGGCCTGCAGACTTGAATGCGGCGCCCTTTTTGATTGCAGGAGCACAGGGGTGGCAATGAATTACTACACTCTTTAAGTGACTCACATGTAATATGGTAAAAAGCATGGTTACCAAATAAAAGATAGCTGAAACAATTGTGTTGTTTATCCTTTCATTAGCGGTACTTATTGTTTATTGTGTCTTAAGTGTATGCATATAAATATGGAAGCATGTAAAAATGTACTTTCTAGAACATACCAAATAATGATGATGGCTAGTATCAATGCTAACTGAGTCTCAAATTTCATTAATACAAAGAACAGTAAGAGGGGTTCTAACATAATTACAAGAGAAAAGATACAGTGGGACGTGCTGGCATGAGGAAATCCCTTGGAATTTGAGAGAAAATAAGAGGAGATTTTTTTCATAAAATAAATGAGGTTCAAATGGTCTCATATTCAGATTGAGAAACTTAGGTCTCAAAGGGGAGAAACATGAATGAAGAATGATTCAAGGAAAAGATTTTGCAGAGTGAATAACTGAGAACAACAGATAAGTAGGGAATTGTCTGGCAGTATACAATAAATTTTACACGAGTCAGGAAAATCAGCTAAACCTGTGTCCTTTATATTAACTTAGCTCATTATTGCATGAAAACAAACTCTCTAAAGTTTAGGCTACTCACCTCCAGCTGAAGTCCCTCACACACTGAACATGAGCAATAAATTTAAAATATATCCTACCTTTACATCAAAATGGGCAAAAGATCATAGAACCATAAAATGGCTTGGTTTGGAAGGGACTTCAAAAACTATCTAGTTTCAGTCTTCCTGGGATGGGCAAGGGCACCTCCACTAGCCCAGGTTCCTCAATGCCCCATCCAAACTGGCTTTGAACACTTCCAGGGATGGAGTATCCACAACTTCTCTGGGCAACCTGTATTTCTGTCTCATCACTCCCACAGTAAAGTATTTCTTCTATGTATCTAACCTAAATTTCCTCTCTTTGAGTTCAGTGGCTATTAAATAGGCATGTAATTAGAAATTAGGTATGCTTCTACTTCTGTGTTATGAAAGTAGAAATTTTCAGCCTGACTGTAGCTGGTTTTGTGGGTTCACCTCTGCCCAAACATGAAAGAAACAAGCATCTCCTATGGGTCAGCTTCTTACAAAACAGACAGAAGAACCTGTATTTGGTTGGGACAACACTGCCAGTGAGTAGGCTGGAGGAATTCACCAGGAAGAGACCCAGTGGGGAAAGCTGGTAACATCTGAGACCACTTAGTGTCACACTCAGCAATGAGAGCTGGGATAAGAAGGAGAAAGAGCAGGGTATTTGGAGTTAAGTTGCTTGTCTTCCTAAGCAACCTTTAAACATGACAAAGCTCTGGTTTTGTAGATATGGATAAATGCACAGGTGCCTGTCATTTTATGTACTGAAATACTTCCTCATTTTGCTTTCTGTGCACAACTTTTGGTTGTAACTAAATTTTAACAGTTTTAATTAAATTGTTGCTATTTAGATGCTGTATTGATGCTATTTAGATTTTCTCGCTTTCAGCCTTCTTTCTTTGTTCTCCATCTTCCTGTGACAGAGTGAGCAAAGGAATGTGTGGGGCCCAGCTGCCCAACAGGGCTAGCCCACAACAGCTATGTAACTCCAGATTTGCCTGGTCGTTAATTCTGTGAATTAACGACTGCAGAAAAACACAGAGATCCAAATGTACACCAGATTCGCGGCGTGAACGAAGCTTCTTCTTTCCTTCCCTAGTCTCGCCCCGTATTTGTATCGACAGCCAGTATTAATCTTATCTTTGGGGCAGAGTTACATGTAGCTCTGTCAACGTATGGGTTACATGTAGCCTTATGTCCTGGGAAGCGCCGGTCCCGGTTGCTCACGGACACCGGAGGCCTCCCGGCCCGCCCGCTGCGGGCGCAGGGCCCTCACAGCCCTCGGCGCGGCGCGTGCCGCCATGGAGACGCCAACGGCCGCTTCCCCGGCGCGCGCCAACCCCTCCCCCCGCAGGCCTCGCGCCGGCCGGGCACAGCGCGCGGGGCGGAGCGGGCGGGCGGCCGGAGCGCGCGGCGGGAGGGGGCGTGGTGGTGCCGCGTGCCCGCCTCGCTCCCCCCGCCCCCGCTCCCGCCCCGGCGTGTTGTCTGCACGGCCGCGGCCGGGCGCTCTCGCGAGATCGGCGTTGGCGCCGTGACCTCCATGTGAGCGCGGCGGCGCTCCCCGGTAAACAGTGCCCGGGCCGGGTGATGGCTTCCGGCGCGTCCCTGTAGCCCTGCCCGCCGCCGGCCCGCCGGGACCCGCCGCGATCTGCGCTGCCTCGGCGGGATCGGGGGGCGCCGTGGGATCTGTTCGGCTCCCCTTCCTTCTCCCGCACCCCGCCGAGCGGGACGGGCGGCCCAGACTGCGGGCGGGAGGGTCGTGACGGCTCCGCGGGGTTTGAAATTCGTGCCCCGTCGGGCCAAACAAAGAGCGGGGTAGCGTCCAGACCCCTCCCCGGCACCTCCCACGCCGTGGGCGCTCACCCACGGAGCAGACCCCGTTCCCACCCCCTGCCTGTGTCTCCCATCCTTTGCCCGGGGCCGGCCGGGCGAGCGGGAGGGCGCGCGCCATGTGGATCCAGGTCCGCACCATCGACGGCACGGAGACCCAGACCATCGACGACCTGAGCCGCCTCACCAAGATCGAGTGCCTGCGGGAGAAGATCGAGGAGACCTTCCGCGTGAGCCCCGACCGCCAGCGGCTCTTCTACCGGGGCAAGCAGGTGAGGCGGGAATTCCCCTAAGCAGATGGACCCTCGCGGGTCTCCCCTAATCCCGGGCCCGGCTCTTTGTGCGGCTCAGGGGTCTCCGTCTCCACCCATGTGCTGTTCTATGAGCTCCCGCTTTTGTTTACTCCTGGATCTGGGAGGAAGGGAGGGCAGCGGGGAGCCCACCCTGACAGAATGCTCCAGGATCCCCGTTTTCCCCGATGAAATGAAAGCCCCAGGAAATCCCCTCACTGGGTCCTGGTGAGACCCCTTTGTGTGTTTGTTTTCCCACCTGAGCGGCGAGAGGCTCCTCCCTCGGCTCCCGCCTTCATCCTGCCCAAGTGACAGAGTAGACGGAGGGATGCGGGGGCAAGGAGGGAGCTATCCCGCTCTCCTCCGCCCCGCCGCATCCAGGCCGGGCAGGGCGGGAAGCAGGCCGATCGCGAGCGTTTTCCAGGGAAAACGCCGCCCCGGGTCCGCACGTGGCAGGGCTGGGAGAGGCGGCAGAGCGGGATAAATTGGCTCGGGCAGAAGTTGCGATGCCACGGTGTCCTCGACTTGTGAGTGCCGGCATGTCCCGGGCGGGATAAGGGCTACTGCCGGTGGTCCAGCGAGACGCTTCATCCCCACCACGGGAAGCTGCTATGGAAGGGGTGACTGGCTGGAAGTGTTCCGTGAGGTGGAACCTCCCCTCCCCTGGGGTGATGGAAAGATTTTGTTCCGAATAGGTCGCCTCAGGCTGTAACTTCGCTGATGGGTGTAACCTTTAAAGCCGCGTTGCGTAAACTGCGAGGTGTGCGCAGTGCTCGAGTAGTGAAAGTGAAGCATAGCTATTAGCTGACGCGGAAGGCGCCGAATGTGTGGTACATTTTAGGGGAAACGACTCCGAAGGTGCATCTTCTTACAGCATATGAGTGTTCACCTAGCTGAGTAATGCACAGCCGTGAGATTTCTGCCTCAAAAGAGATAAAGTGTGTATCTTTACAAATACGTAGAAAAAACTTAAAAAATGGAAATTTAACTGTCAACCAGGAGGCAAGCATTAGTGGCTAGGATTTTCAGCCAATACAAAGGACTAGATTTTTGTGTTCTACAGATTAGTGACAGTGAGCACTTGTGAGAGCTGGTCGCTAAGGAACATTATGTACAAATATGTGTTTTTGTGAAGGGGCCAAATCAAGGGACATGAGTCTTGGAGTTGCATAACCTGCTTAGCTTTGTTCTGTGCTAGCACACTCCTTTGGGTATAGATGTTTATGTGGGGCAAACCCGAGGTTTTTACCCCAAATTCTTTATCTGAGAAACAGGGAAGATGAGCCTGTAATGAGTTGTGCTTTCCTGTGTAATCTGACAGTGGACCAATTAGTGTGAACATTTTAGTAAACAAATGTCTTGCTTGAGAAAATGGGATAGTGAAATATTATATCTGAAGTTGCCTACATGAGCAGTATGTGTGAGTTTGGTACTTAGTATATCCAGTTTAGGACACAGCTGGGATCATGTTAGTGAAGAGTTGGGGAATTGGGTTTTTATAGTTTCATTCTCCATAAATGTTAATTTTCTTGTAATTACCATTATTAATTCTGAAGTTTCCTTCTTGATTATGGGTTGCTTTTCTGTTTCCATGGTGCTTATAGGAAAAAAGATCAGAAGGGTTGCTCTTGCACAAGTAAAACTGGATGTTGAGAACATGAAGCTAAATAACTTAATTCTTTTAGGGCTGTGATAAAATAATATTTATTTTAATATTAAGAATAAAAAAGTCCACTTTACTTAACTGTGAGATGAACGCCAAGGAGTATACTAAGGTGAAAACTTAAACACCCCTGAAGATTGCTGTATGTGTTGTAAAAAATATTATCTAGGTGAAATCCTTTTCTTTTTTTATCTGGTTAGTGCTCAGTATGGTTAAATCTGTGCAGTCTGCTAGTAGAACCGTGATCCTGCTACTGAAGGCTGCTTACTAGTCTGTCTGGGAACTTCTAGAAATCCTTGGATGTTGCAAGTGGTGGGAAGCCTGGCTAAGTAATGTCCTCTTAAAAATGGGAGGTATATGAGCTTATAAGGATGTAGAAACCTAAGTGAGTCATTGTTTATGGGCTGAATTTCAACAGCATCATGTTCTTAGCTTGCAGTAGAGAACAATTTCAACTAAGATTTTGAGCTGGAGCCGTAATTTTGCAGTTTTTTAGGAGTCTCTGTGTCCACTTAATGTAGCTAATGTGCTATGCTGTAGTTTGCTGTTGTCTGACCTTCAAAGACAAATGCAAGAACTTAAGTGGTCAGTACTTCCTGTGTCTGTTTTTAAGGGTTAAAATACCCTAGAACTACTGGAGGAAACCTGGTGTTGTCATTAATGTAGTACTTTGTATTTCTGTTGTGTTGTGGTTTTTTTTTTCTTGTAAATGCCAGGAATAGCACTACTTTGTTGAATAGGTTGGCATCTTTTACTGCCAGCAGGACCTACCATTCACATGAGACACTGAAGAGTGACCAAGATAGTATTACTCTATAACATGTACAGGACATTCTATGCTCTCTGGGGCTCCACATTTCTGCCAAGCTGAATGACTCTACTAGCCACAGAAGTGAAGGCATATTCTAGGTTGAGGTGGAACTTTGTCTGAAAGTTTTTTTTATTCTTAACTCTGCAGTTAGCCATAGAAACCGACTGAACAGAGAAACCTGCAGTGATGTCTCTTGCTTTCCCTTTTGAAGATGGTAGATAATTATCTGGAAGGATTTTTCTGTAGGGCCACGAATATTTCCTTATGCTGGAATAAAACATATTTCAACCTTGTCCCACTACAGACTATTCACATCTAATGTTCTTCTGTGTTAACATTGAGTAAACTTATTATTAGAGCAATTCAGAAAAGCAAGACAACAATCTGATTTCCAGCAGCATATTTTTTCTCCTAATTGGAAAGCATGTGAAGCTGTTCTTGAGAATAGAAATTCTCAGTTTATTCAAGAAAGTGAAGGAGATATCTTTGCATTTTGACCTACCAGAGTAGATTTTCTGTAGAGCCAAGTTACAGTCATTGTGGGATTTCTAGTTTCTTTCAGTTACAATACTGGAAAAACAGAGCAGTAAAAGTACATGGAAGTTTAAATTTGAAAATGCACCAGAGAGCTTGAGGTTTTCTGTAATATTGTAGAAGCAATAATATCTACTTATGTTTTTCATATAACTAAACATGTACACTCTTGTATTTCAGCAATATCTACTGTTTGTGGACGATAAGAACTAATGTCTTTTGTTGGCTTCTCTCATTATCCCATCCCACCCTGCTGGAATTTGAATTTGGTGAAAATTTGTAAATGACTACTGTTAAAAAACCCCATTACCTCGGTATCTTTTCCACAGTGCTTATCAAAGTAGAGGAAAAAAGGCTTCTTTGCCGATATATGTAGGAGTCAGGGACTGAAACAACTTCTGAAGTCATTAATCATGTTGGTGAGGAAACCACTTCTAAGCTGTTTCATGGGCTACTGAAGTCAGCAGGAGGAGGTGAGAATATTGAAGCTGTTTATTTACTTGAGGTGAAAATTGCTGCAAATCAGGCCTACTTCACTAGAAGAAATTCAGCTCTGCTTTTGTGCACAAAGAAGTATGGTAGTATGCACTGTGTTACTTGGCCATGCAAGTTGAATATTTAAAGTCTAGTTTGTCAGACCCACACTGTAATGTCTAAGTATTTGGGTTTTGTTTCTGTAAAATTTAACTGAAACAACAGAGGGGTAAGAGGAGTGGAGGAGCTTTAGTTTTGCATGAGAACATGCTTGTGGTAAAGTAGCTTCAGTAAAACACACAGTTAAAAATCTGGCAATAGGGCATGCCTTTATTATACAAGACCTCTAGCTTCTGGATAGCCTGGGCTGGCATATGAATAGTGGGTGGAATTTCATGTGAGTTGAAGCTTCCAAACTTCAGGTTTGCACACTTTATGTTTAAGTCTTTCTTAATACTTACAACTTGGGTGAATTTCCCAAAAGCTTGAAAAGCTTGTGAAGTCTTTCCCTAAGGAATGGGAGTGCTAAGCCTATTCATAGAACAATTGAGTTTCTTAGCACAGACTCTTCCCAGCTTTATTTTGCTTGGAAAATTGTAAATATTTTCAGCTGAAGCTGTCCAAACCCCATCTGCTTCAGGCAGAAATCTGGGGTGAGAAATCTTCAGCTGGAGCAGTTAAGTTTTTTGTTTTAGAGAAACAGTTTGAAGAAACCTTAGAAGGGAAGTAATTGCCATTCTTTGATGAAGCTGGTAACAAGTAGCTCTGTAGTATGAGGAGAGTCATCTGGAGTCTTCAGGTCAGATATGATCAGACTTCATGCCAAAATTCCCGACATAGTGAATTCATGGTGTATACTCAAAACTTACCTGATAGTAGGTTTGTTGGGCCTGTGGGTGAGTTTTTAATATATGATTGCAGAAGTTTACTGAAATTATCTTTTTGTTAAATTGTTACTGTGAAGCTACTAATGCAATTTATGATCCAATTCTTGGATCTGATTGTCTCTATTATTTAAAGCACCTAAACAAACTGAAGGCAAAGCAAAGAAACATAGGTGAAAACAGAATACTTTATACTGTTTTGTATGTATTGTTTAAGTTTTAGGAACCTGAAAGAGCATTATGTAACCTCCAAGAAATTGCAGCCAACTTTAGGGCGGTATTTTATGGTGTCGTGGTTTGAGAGGAAGTGAGTTTTTGGGAGGTGGTGGTGGTCAAACCAATAGGTGCTCAGATGTGGATATTGGCACCTGGTTTGACCATTGAGGATATGGATACGCCTCTGAGAACACAGGGGTTAAAAGCGAGGAGCTCCCAGGGGAACACTCTCTTGGTTCCGGTGGATGGAAGAGTTCAGACCTCCCCTGCCCGGCTTCGGGCTGGGCGGGGGAGGGGAAGCCACGAGGCTGAGGGAGGTGGGCCGGAGCCTTGGGCAGCGACGGGAGGCGATGGCTTGGACAAGAGTGAGTTCCCCACAGAGGTGGAAGGGTGGAAGAACTCAGAGAGGCAGCGGGCAGCCCCCCTTCCTCAGGAGAGAGAGAGAAAGAGAGAGGTGCCAGTGCTATCTTGAAACTTGATAGCACTGGCCTGGCCGAGGAAGAGAAGTGGGGGGGCAATGGGAAGAGTGCCCAGCGGAGCCGGCGGAGCTAGCGTGGGAGTTCGAGATGAGCAGAGACTGTGATTTTAACCCTTCTGTGGGGCGATGGAAACCTTGCAAATGCTGATCCTCTGGGAGTTGAAGGAGGAGAGAGATGGATAAGAGGAAATGCGCAAGTGTGATGCAGAGTTGTGCAAGTGAAGAAGGACTGGGAGAAGTTGAGGAAAATCCTAGGTGGAGGAGATGATGGAGTGGCTTTTGGCTGGACTTTTCTTGTATAGCCATGGACAGAATCTTTCCTATAATACAGAGACTGCATTTTAGGGGGAGGCGGTGGCTTGGTGCCAAAGGAGCGATGTGAGCGGAGATGACAGGTGATGAAGTGATAGTGAGACCCCTCGGCCCCAGGGGGTGAAATATTGGGGGGGACTGGTGTCCCGAAAATGGTGAGAGACTGTAGTTTTCTCCTGGAACTGGGCGAAGCATCCTTGAAAGGGGAAACCCTAAAAGCAGTTCTGGTCCATGTGCAGTGGTGAGAGCACTGAACATGGAAGGAAGAAGTCAGGACGTGTAGTTGCTGAGTGACAGGGAAACACAGCTGGACTCGGCTGTGTTTCCAGGGGAATTTGCCTGTGGTGGCACAAGGGGGGCTCTTCTCTCCTTGATGAAATGAGAGGTGATTGTCGGAAGGGTGGAGATAGACTGAGTTGATTATTTGAAGGGTGATGGACTGGATAAAGATCTAAGGTTTTGTGTTATTCTGTGAGAAATTGAGTGGGGGGAGGAGAAATGTTTAAAAAGTTTCCATTCTGCTCTGTGTGTTAATTTTATTGTAGTTATATGATAATAAAGTTGTTTTTTCCTTTGTTTACAAGTGGAGGCCTGCTTTGCTCTGTCTCTGATCACATCTCACAGCAGATACCAGGGAAGATAGGTTTTCATGGGGGCACTGGCATTGGGCCAGCGCCAAACCATGACATTTGGCATGTATGTTACTCCCAGAATCACAGAATACACTGAGTTGCAAGGGACACACAGGTATCATCAAATCCATCTCTTCATCCTGTGTAGGACATCCCCAAGAGTCACACTGCACACTTGAGTAACACATTCATGTAATTTAGATAGGATAGTTTAGTACATGTACTTTTTAAAATTAGTCTAGAAGCTCTTAGAAAACGATTTTTATTATTATGATATTAAGAACTCCACAAACCCTTTGATGCAGAATGGAAGGCCTACACTGACAATAGATTATGACAATTTTCCATGATAATATGTAATCAAATGTTGATATCAATAATACAGATAGTTATGAGAGGATTCTATTCTTTAAAAGCTATTAATTAAATCTCTGTTCTTAATGATTTAACTGTAAGATTATGTAAAAAGGTACTTGGTTATTGGGGTTTTCTTGGTGTGGTTTTTAGATTTTTGTTGTTGATTACGGAAGCTTGAGATAATAACCAGTTCTTCATTACAGGTGTCCTCACAAGCTGCAGATAGCCATTTGCTCTCGCTGGCACCACTGTTGCTGAACTTCAGTTGCCTTTGCTATAGAAGCCCATACCATCATACAGGAGGTACTTGACCCTTCTCATCTAATCAGCACAGGGATGGATGATTCTTTCCATGCTGCTGAGGATCTCTATGCAGCTATATATTTTGACCTGGTTTCTTTTTTTTTTTTTTTAAATTTTTTAATGACAGTATCAAATAACATCAAACAGCATCCATAAGATACCATGAACTTCTATTTACTTAATTAGAAGGCTCCTTAGAATGGCAAAAGAAGAGCAACCTTGCTGCTCTAACTTCCTCTAGCTAGAAGTTAATGAGCAAATGTTCCTTTAATGGGACTTAGAGTTTCATCCAAGAAGAAACTACCATATCTAAATTAACATTTTTTTTCTGTATCTCAGTAACAAGGAAATAAATAATCTTCAAAACATAAACTGCTTTATAAAAAGTTTAACTTGGAAGAGGTGCAGACTTGAACACTCTGAAGTCATTAGTTGAGACTGAACATAGCTGCCTTTACCGTGATTTTCTGATAAATTCAAGAAGTCTTGCAGCGCTTGACTTTCAACTGTTTTTGTGTTGGTACTAATCTTGTACAGTGGAATCTATTTTGGATTGTATTTATTTCAGACCAAAAGGTAAAATATGTTGGTACCACTTATACACTCTGCAAATAGTTTTGTAGAAAAGGTGTAAAACCCTCTTGTTTATTGTAGAATGTAGGCTTTTGTTCTCAATTTTAGGTACAGAGCTTCAGGAAAAGTGTCAGTGTCTTCTCAGAGAAAGTTAGTCTTGTTGATTGAGTATGAAGATGACTAATGTACATTTATCATTATGTTTATACCAAGATTGATGTGTAATTTCAGACCATATCAGCAACAAGATTCTGTAATTTGTTTCTATGTTGTGTGGCTTTTTATAGCATGCCAGGCTTCCTCTTTGTGGGGAGAGTTGAACAAACACAGCATATTTACACTGTGGTACGATCAAGCTCTTTGGTTGTAACTGCAGTTGTAGAAAGCCTTATGAAAGCTTCCATATTCTTCTTACCTAGGAATTATTTTCTCTGTATGCTTTCTGTTGAAACTGTGGGAATCTCTCTAAGACTATGATACCTATTTAAGATACAGTTAATTGATAGAAAGTAATTTGATACCCTCCAATGTTATGACTGCCTTTTTCCTAGTGTCCAGGGCAGGTCCTTAGCTGTTATATAACACACATAAAATTTTTTTTTGACAAAAAGTCAAAAATTGTCTGATATAAAGGCTAATTTGTGTCACCTGTTTGGGGTTTTCGGTGGGATCACATATTCAAATGTTCTTGTAGGCTGCTTTCAAATGTGAGTCTTGTGGCAGAAAATTGACAGAACTGAGTCTAATTTGGACCATATTCTCCAGACACTAATAACTTCGGTGTTTGAAATGTTGTGGTCTGTCCGTATTCTGTTTTGGAGAAATATGGATCTAGAGCCTGTCAGAGAACTTGATTGTCCAGATAATTCACCTATTCGTTTGTTTCTCTAAAAGAGAGAGCAAAGGCACAGCAATGATTTTATTTTTTTTTTAAATCTTTTTAATTGATGAGTAAATTCTCCTTCTTGAATTTAGGGAATTATCTACCATTTGCATTTATTTTTAACAGAAAGCCATGAAATCCAAATCAGGACAAAAAATGCTAGTAAGTCTAACCTGGGATTTCTTTTTTTATTTCTGAGGGTGACCCATGATTTCTTTGGTATATCTTTTCAAGCACGATAGAAGTTATTTCCTATTTAGAAAAGTAAATCTGTATTGTAGTTACATTTTGTGTAAGATTAGTAGGTGTAGCTATTTGATTTGTATTAGGATTTCTGCTAAAAATAAGGAGGGGAGAGTACCAGAGAGAAACAAGTATGAACAGAGTGTGTTCATGTCTTGCAGACATATGTAAAAACCTCAGTTAAATGTGGACTAAGTATAGTGAAGCCCAAGCCCACACTTCAGAACTGGTCTGCTGTAGACATGTGAGAAGGAGCCTGTAAACCTCGTAGATGTGCAGTCTCTGCTTAAAGATGTTTGCCTTCTTATCCTCTTGATATAATGGATTGTTTTAGGAGTTGCATTGTTCAGGGCTGGAAATACCTTGGGCATTCAATAGTTACTGATACATGTCTAAAACACTTCACTGAGGGCATCAAAACTGCCCTATGTGACAGAAGAATGTGGGATGTTTTAGTAGAATTATCACCAGACAAAATATTTTTGACAGAGCAGACTGTATGGAACCTGTAACAAATATTGTTACAACTACAGTTGCTTGAGTAGGAAGTGGATCTCTTGGAGTTTCATACACTTGAAGTCAGCCTATATTAAATCTGTAAAGACATTAACTTTCTTAGATTTGACTACTAAATTCCCACTTTATTTTGCTTTTGTCTCTTTTGTAGCTGAGACAACTGTACTTCCATGTGAAACAGTGTCACTAGTTACACAGTTACTGTAAAAAACCTGACTATGTGCCTACTACTCTGGATGTGGTTAATACGTGTATTTAAAGGTACCAGAGTCCTTAATCATTCTTTTGAATAGAATCCAGGTGGAGGTACAGTTTTTTCATGTGAAATTAAAAATACTGGTCAGGTTCTCTTTCAGCTTTGAAAATATAAGTTAACTGGGCACACTCTGAGCATAGCTGAAGTCCATAAACCAAGGGTCCAGTGTTGAGGTAGTAAAGGTTATTGCACTGTTTTTCTCCTAAGCCGATCCCATTGCCTAAAATTCACTGTTACATGCTGAAAAGCTGATTTTGAATTTTCTGTTACTAGGTGCTGCTTAGAGGTATGTTTGAATGTTTCCGTGGAATTTAATTCCAACACCCTACTTCAGGCAGGGAAAGTTAGGTTTCTACATCAGTCTTAAGATGGAAAATACATGAAGTTCTGGAAGTCCACTTTGCTTGCTTCCAGTAAGTACACAGCTGGAAGTTAACAGATTTGTGATTTCTTCAGACTAATACCTTCTAGATGACTTCTAACAAACTCCTAACCAAGTTTTTTACTGAACTTGAAGATTTTTATTCTTACACATTTCCTGTTGAATTTACCAGGTGCATGTAATGCCTGTGCAGAATAAGATTGATGTCACTTAATTTTTCACTCTACTTTGTTAATTGAAGAGCTCATCAGCATAATTATAGTTTATTTCATCTCTATTGCTAGATACAGGCACATTTCTTGGAAAAGAAAACATCAGAAGATGCTTAAAGGCATGCTTTCATAGGCGAATAAAAATCTTGATTGTCAAGTGCAATGGCTGGATTAAGGTCACCCCGCTCCTGGATCACACATTAAGATATAAGAATTACTATGTGCTTTCTTGGGAGGTCTGTGTGCCTGCTGTAGAAGCCGTAATGAGCTGTCCTTCTGCTGGGACTCATAATCAGTGTGATAGTAATGGGTAAATTACTTGTCAGGCGATTTTTTTTACCCAAGTAATGCCGTATCATACCACACTCTGCATGATTATTCATGTTCATGTAAGTGCATCTTCTACATGCTTTTAAAGTAATTTGTGCCTTGGTATTTCAGGACAGTTCTTCTAACAGTGATAGTAGGTAGGTATCAATTCCAGTATTGCATTTCTGTGGCTGCTCTTGTGTAGTAGTGTAAGCACAGTGCTGTGTTACCTTTAAGTATTTATAAAAACCTTCTCTAGGATTGTTTTGAAATTGATAGTGTCTGTAACACATGATGATGAAAATACATTTGGAAGATGTAATCTTTTTATCAACTTACATGTATTTAGAGTAATGTTAGATAGTGTTAGATACAGTAAAGCTAGTTGCTCTTTAGTGTCGTTTTATTCAGAATATGTTAATGAAGCCATAAAGGCTTTTGAAGCATGCCAGTCTTTAAGAGGAATTGAAACTGAAAGTGAAATCTACTGCTAAGGGAAAAAAATCCATCTTTTTCTTACAGTAGTAGGATCAGAAGAGCTAGTAAACTTTCATAAATAAAATTGCCTGTTCAGTTTTTTTTGCTCTAGGACATGTTCTAATCACCCATTAAGAAATCATAGCTGAGTTGAAGGAGCTTGATTATCTGATACTTTTGTGATTACTTTTGTTTCTCATTTGCGTATGTAAACTTGTGATTGACAAGAGACCTTAAATGCTTATTAAACATGTAATGTTTCTTTTCTTTTAATGTGCTGTCCAGGCAAACATATTTTTATGGAATCTTAGTGTCTTTATGCAGCAGAATGGGATAAAATTGTCTACTGTATTTCAAGAAAAATCATCAGAAAACCATCAGAAAAACCATCTGCTCTCCTGTGTGAAATGGATTTCTTTAAACACTGTTTTCCAACTTTGTTACTCCAAGGATTTCAGTTGTCAGTGATGAAATAATGGCTAGGCATAGGTATACTTGCAGATTCACTTTTCAGTTCTTGCAAGTCAAAAAGCACGTGATTGATTCTGCTAGTTGAGTTTCTGTGGTAGTCTGCTTTGTTTGTAGAAGAAGACACTGTTGCAGTGTATCAACTTGGTCTAAAGTTACACAGTTGCTCAGTGTGCTTATAGTAATCTTATGTCTGTTACTGTGCTTTGAGACTTAAGTGTGACCTCACTAGGCATAGAATAATCTGGTGTCATAAAATATTCCTGCAGATAGTATAAGTGATAAAAACAGGAGAAAAAACAAGCCACAATCACTTTGGCAGATCATAGAATCAAGGAATGGTTTGGGTTTGAATGAAGTGTAAAGATCATCTTGTTCCAAATGCACTGCTATGGGCAAGGACACCTTTCACAGACCAGATTGTTTAGGGCCCCATCCAGTCTCTCTCTCCCTGAACACTTCGAGGAATGGGGCATCCACAGATCCTCCCGGCAACCTGTTTCAGTGTCTTACCACCCTCTGCAAAGAATTTCTTACTGATATCTAATCTGAGCCAGTTCTCTTTGAGGTTTGAAGCCATTGCCTCTTGTTCTGTTACTACATGCTCTTATTAAAGATTTCTCTCCATTTTGTAGGCTCCCTTTGGGAGCTGGAAGTTTGCAATTAGGTGACCCTTAAGCCTTCTCTTCTCCAGGCTGAAAAATCTCAATTTTCTTGTGGGAGAGGTGCTCCATCTCCATCCCTCCAATCATGCTTTTGGCCTCCTCTGGACTCACTCCAACAGTTCCATGTCCTTCCATTCCTGTGCTGGGAATGCAGTGCTGCAGGTGGGGTCTGAGCAGAGGGGCAGAATCCCCGCCCTGGCCCTGCTGCTTTGGCTGCAGCCCAGGACATGTTTGGCTTTCTGGGCTGTGAGTGCCCATGGCTGGGTCAGGTCCAGCCTCTCACCCACCTGTACCCCAAGCCCTTCTCAGCAGGGCTGCTCTGATTTGTTCATCCCCAGCCTGTGCTGGTATCGGGATTGCTCTGACCCAGGTGCAGCACCTTATACTTGATCTTAATCAACCTCATGAGATTCCTGTGGACACACTTCTCCAGCCTGTCCAGGTCCCTCTGGACATACCATCCTTCATGTGTGTTAATAGCACCACTCAGCCTGGTGTCATCTGCAAACTTGCTGAGAGTGCACTCAATTCCATTGTCTGTGTCATTAATGAAGATTAATTAAATAAGATTTGGACTTTGAGCCATTGACCACTACCCTCGGATGCCACCATCCAACCACTTTATCAACCATTTAATAGTCTAATTTTTTATACATTTATTCTGTAAATTAGACAACTTTGCAGTCATCAGTTTGTTTGGCTGACCATTTAGTTCAAAGCTGACTAGACCAAATGACAGATTATTTAGGGTTGGAAGGGACCTTGAAGTCATTTAGTCCAACCCACACCCACTAAGGCAGGGCAACTTCAAATAGGTCAGTAGGAATGTGTCCAGGTGGGTTTTGAATGGCTCTGAAGAGGAGACTTGTCTTACTGTTGTGCAGGAATAGGTAGTTTGGACATGGTGGTGTGTTTGTGTGTGTGTGCGTGCGTGCCTGTTGTTAGAGAAGGCGCTTGTTACTCAAGGCCTAGCCTTGTTAAGTCTTTGTTTCTGTGTATGTTAAATATAACCATTCCTGGATAGATTATATTTTTTTCCCTCTTTTTTTTTTTTTTTAAGTTAGGGGTTCTTTTATCTTTCATGTCAATAGGGAGGACTTACTTGTGGATTAATTATATAACTTAATCTGCAGTCATGACTGAAGAATAGATTGTGAAGACTAGACTCAAGACATTTACCCAGCTATTGTAGATAATTCAGGTTGTTCAGATTTACATTTTTACTGAATTAACTTTAAATTTTAAACTGCAGTACCCCAAAACATGTTTCTGTCAGCCTGCACAGGACATGTCCTGAGAGAGCAGGAACAAGGGCAGGAGAGCAAAACTCTCATCTGCATGCTGCTTACATACTTTTCGTCTACCAGGAGCCAAGTTATCATTTTTGCTCCAGTGCATTAGCTTTCAGAAGATTTCTTTATACCACAGAATTCAGGGAACTACACTGTAATCTCTGCCACAGCCTGTACAATCCAGTTGGAACAGAATAATGGAGAAGATATGTGTCTCCAATAACATCCAATTTATTCATTCTTTTAGAGTTGGTTTCTTTTGCAGATGTACTGCTGAACATTTTAACCATTTTGCAACCAAGAAAAATCTCTTGGGAGGGGTTTAATCTTACATGTGGCCTGGAGTAGTGATCAGAAGCAGTAGCAATGTGGATATCCCCTCCCATGCATTTTTGCAATATCATTATTTGTCTTTGTTTTGGGTTTATTTAGAATAATGCTTTAAACTTATTAACTTATTTAGTGAAAATGCTTGTGGTGTGAAAAGCCCACAAATCCTGGATTTTAGTAGGACTGCAAGAATACTTCTATGCCCTTTGTGAAAGAGCTGTCAAAAGTATAGGCAGTTATGACATGGTGGGATGGAAAACATTACTTAAGCACCTACCTTCTCAGTATGAAGAAGGCCCAGGCATCTAAGGTGGTGTTGGTAGTCACCTGGACAATCACAGCCACTGGAGATTTCTGCATTAAGACTTGCATTCCTTAAACAGTTACAGCATGGAAATCTTCAGTATGGTTTTGTGTGCTGTGTGTTGTGTGTGGATTGAAAGAGGACAGCTGAGTAAGGTTCTTTACTGTACCTGTTGATCAGACAGCTGTGTCAGCTTCAACTCAAAGTATGAATACTCCTGTTTAAAAGTCCCAGCTGTGGGTACAGTAGTTATTGGCAATAAGGAAAGTTAATTTTTTTGCAAGATTTTAAGTTCATGGAAGAAAAACTGGTTCATTGATTGACTGTCAGCTTCTGTTCATAGCAGTTCCCTGCCATTGGAGTTGTTTTGAAAAAGCAGAGGGGGTGGAGAAAGAAATATGGAGTCCAGTTTTGTCTATCCCGAGATTGTTTAAATGTTAGAGAAAACTATTAGTGAGAAACTGGAGAGGTGCTCCTTTTTTTTTTCTTTTCTATTCCTTCTTCCCCCCTTTTTCTTGTTGTATGGATGCTGCCCACCTGTTCTGTTTGAAAAAAATTTATGAAACATCCATTGGTGTTAAAAATAACACCTGTTCTTGAGAAAAGAGGTAGATAACTTTTTTGTTGCTAGAATAGTTTGGAAAGATGTCCGTTTTTTAGCCATGCATGTTTTTCAGTCATGCATGTTTTTCTCCCACTGCAGTGTGAAGTAAAGTGTAGCTAATGTGAAGTAATGTATAGCTAAAGCAATGCATTATACTTTCAGGTGAATCAAATCTCTGGTTCAAAGATGCTCTAGGTCATTAAGGGTAATTAACTGAGCAAAGCAGCAGTACTGCTTCTTGTATTTCCTAGTGCACAACTTGTCATTTTTTGTCTTTCTTAGCTTAATTGTAGGTAGGTGACATCTTTCTGTAGAGATGTCTGTTCCTAGTTTTAAGCTTTCCAGTGATTTTTAATCAATGAAATTATGGTTGCAGTTGGCTTGTTGAATTTGTGTTTTCATATACTCAAGACATAGGTTTTTATTTATCAATGAGATATGTCTTCCCTCTTCTGGTCTGCACAATTATTGTCTATAGAAAGAAGATTTAAAAACTACTCAGGTAGCTTAAGGTAGAGTTTTACAAGTACACATTTCTTTTGACAGCTTGAAGATGGACACACTTTATTTGACTACAATGTTGGACTAAATGACATAGTTCAGCTTTTGATACGTTCTGATTCTGAAGCTCCTACCACTGCATCTGTGACAGATCAGGATGGAGAAATCAATCCCTGTGCTGTTTCCAACTGCAAGAACAAAGTCAAAAAAACAAACAGTGGATCACCCAGTCAGCCATCTACATCATCTCGCTCGTTTCTCATTGATCCTGGCATTGGATTGTACAAGGTATGTACAAACTTCACTCCTGTGGATTTAATTTTATTTTTAGAAAAGTATTGTTTTATTATTTCAAAGAGTGTATCCTCATTGCTTTCTTTTATGATTTCATTCCCCAATTTGGCTTAAATGAAATTCACGTAATTTAAACTGACTCTTGGAGAGTCATGAGCATGTCCCTTGGACCAATCTTACTTTTCAGGGGAATTCTCAAACTCTGACTGACACACTGTGTTCTTCAAAACAGATTCTTGAAAAGCTTAGCATAGCTGTAAAACAAATACTTTCTTGTGGACAAAAGAAGTTAATAAAGAAAATGTGTTAAAGTGTAGCTTTTACCCTTCTTTTTTCTTCAAGCTGTCCAAATAATTATTTTAGTACTAATGTTACAGTGCTGCATTAGAACTAGACAGATTGTGGAAATACACAATTTCTTTAAGCTATATGTTATGTAGTGATATCTTTTTAAATGTAAGTTTTTTAGGAATGACATACCTAGTATTCATTTAATTTTGTACCTTGTTGCATTTTTCAGTATTGTCATGAAGGACTACATCAGAGTACCAAAAGTTTAATTTAAACAGAAAAGGGGCAGTTTCCAGATTGCTAGCTTATTGAATATTTGGTAGAATGTGTGTATATGAATATATCTATGTATATCTATCTGTAGGGAATGATAGCATTTCACCTCCTCTTTGGGTGTTTCTCTTAGATAAGACATAGCCATAACAGTAATTATTTTGCTAGAAAATGTCCCCAATGACAGAGAAGGGAAAGGAGGTAGAGGTTGCCATAAATGCAACTTGCTACAGTGTTGCCTTAAGTCTTTGAAAAATTAACAAATCTGGCTGAGAAAACTATGAGCTGGGCCACTCTCTGGCTGATCTTGCACCTGGCTCAAGCAAAGTCTAAGGATGGAACAATGTCTGGAGTGAAGCAGAGGGCTCACGGCCCTGTGTTGTTTCAGTGGGGTACAGAGGAACACCTGCACCAACCATTGGCCTCACTCCTCCTTCACCATGTACGTCAAGTCTTGCTAAAATCTGTTTCTTTATGGACATAAGGATGTGCACAAAGACTATCAGACAGAGAGGTCAGAGAGCCTTTACTGCCACCACCTCAGCAGATAGACTAAAGTGTTTATTTTACCTTTAGTATCAACTGTAAATTCTGACCAAAAGTTATTAAGATCTTCATTAAGTCTAATTTGCATAGTCTAGTAAGTCTAATTTTCACACACCTAAAAATGCAGATGAAAAAAGAACATGTCTGTGTAAGACCACAGTCACCACAACCCCACCTGTAAGATGAAATAATTTCTTTTGGGTAGGACCAAAAATTATAATATAGAAGGGGTATTTTTGGGACAAAAGACAGAGGGGGAAAACACCTCTGCTTGCTTAGTATAGGCTGACAGTGTCTCTCCTCCTTCCCTGAAGGGTCACATTTAGGTGGGCTTTGTACCTCTCAGTTGCATTGGAGCAGATCCAGGAATATTTATTCACACATATTTGGATATTTATTAATGTTTGGGAATATTTAGTATTATAGCTGAATATGTGTGTATATGTGTGTGTGTATATATATATATATATATATATATATATATATATATATATATATATATATATATATACACACACATTTATTAGTATATATGAGTATTAACATATAGGTGTTTATATTGCTAACAGATCTCTGTTACTATTACCTCCTGTCATGACACATATTAACACTGCGGTTAGTGCATTGCTCACTGGCAATCCTGAACTCGCCTCCTGTTGCTTCAATGAACTGCACTATTGGTGAATCTGGATTGTGCATGTTACTGAACACAACCAGATGTAGTGCTGAATTAATCAGGAATCAAGCCCAGTGGCACCCAGCCCTCTGATCTCTGAAGTCCAGCTGGAACACCAGGGTGTTCATTCTCTGCCAAATTTCTGTAGCCTTAATGCAACAGAGGCTCCCACATGTATACAAGGTAATTTCAGTTAGACTTCTGTTTGAAGGACTTCTCTGAGGAATCAGGAAGTCACAAAATCAGTAGCTTAAATATGGAGACTCGAGCTTGTGTGCTTCCTTTTTCTTTTATATACATTTTATTACAATTGGAAGAGCTCCAGTTCTTCAGTTCTTAGGCTTTACAATTAATCAAGGAGTGTAAAAGGTAATACGATAAAGGATGGGGAGATGAGAAAACACAGCAGATAGACTGATCTGAGGAAAAGAGTACTAAAATGTTTATTTTTCAAGAATGTCACATTTCAATGTGTTAAATATACAGTAGTCTCTTAGCTGCTTTGTTCAGGATTAAATCAGAAAATATAACAGAGAATGGTGATATCAGCAAGCATGCTCAAGGAAACCTATTTTGTCAAGTAAGCTGAAATTTTTGTGATGTCTCATTCCAGAAAGCTAACATTTTCTCCTTCATTACTTGTGAAGTATGGAGTAGTATGCATTTTCAGTCAACAATGTGTTTTCAATACATCTAGAGAAAATTAGGGGTATAGTCATTTCACTGTTTGCTATTTATAGATGACAGTATGAATGGATACAAAGGATTACTAATTACATTATCTGAAAACTTTGAAGAATGTATTTTTACCCGGTATTGTAGTTCAAAGGTTGCAAACGTACCTAATACAAGTCAGTAAAAAAGGCTTAGATCCTAATAAACTAAGGTAAGTTAGGTGGCTAAATAGGTGGATATATTTCATTGTCAAACAATAAGGAGTAGTTTGTCACATCTCGAAGAAATGTTTTGTTATAACTTACTCTGTCTGAGCAAAGTCCTTTGTCTCGTTGGATCTTCATCAATAGCTCAACAAGATACCTATTATTTTCTCCATACTGTGGATAGACCAAGCCTCTGTGCCCTGCTGTCTCATTCTGATTTTAGCTACCAGAAGGAAAGTTAGTTGTTATGGAACCTGCAATTCAAAAAACTGTAAAAAAATAATGGTAGAGTTGGTGTTGGAAATAAAAGTTAATAATAAATTATTTTTAGATGATTAAAATAGTGATTTAAACAGAATATCTCTGTGTGGTTATTGTTTATTATGTAAATCAGAATATTTTAGCTTGTTTTGTAGCCCAGTTGTACCTGACATCTGATACAGTTCTGTGGGCTCTGAAGGGAACTGGTAGTGGATGGATTTATGTGCAACTCTTGTTACTAAGAGTTGTTAGTGGTATCTGGTCTAAGAACTGGGAGACCATCCCCAGATGGACTTGACATGAGTGCACAGCACTATCTTGGCTAAGCAATGGCCAAAAAGAGCAATAACAGGATGAGTTGCAAGAGAAGGGTTACAGTAACACTGACTTGGGCATGCAGGAATGATGTTACAAAAAACAAAGCTCTTTCAGAAGCATGTGTGTGTTTCATTTTCTGATTCTAACATGGTCAATTTTTCTTTCAAAAAACACTGACTGCAGTAAAAACATTTTAGCCAAGAACACTAGTTTGGAATAAAAGCCATGCAAATGGAATCTGTAATTAAAATCAGTGTTTGTTTGATACTGTTCACAAATAGCAACTAATAAAACAGTTCTTAAACCAAACTCCACTCACACAAAATAATTGTATTATGCTCCTCAGGAGTCTGTGGTAATAATTATTTGCTCTTACTCTTTGCAAGCGTGGGAAGTATGCTGTGTAATTATTCACATCTAATTACATATGCATGTATTTTAAAGGAATGATTAAGGGAGTTTACATTGATGTATTGTTTTATTATTATTTTTCCATTTTTTGTTGTTCTGCATCTGGATATGATGGATTTTAACTTGGCTAACATGGCTTCTTTGGCACTTGCATAACTGGTTGCATGAAGTAGCAGCAGATGGGGAATCCTTAACAGTGTGTATCTCATTCAGCTGTATTTTGGAGAAGAGAAAGTAAAGCACCACTGAGCAGCGACTAGTTCAAACATCTAAGATTGCATAGGAATGCCTTCATGAAGGTTCCTTTTAGAAGTGTCAGAATTCACTGTTTATATTTAAAATAGATTGATTGATAGATTTAAAATAAGGCTGTCCTTATCTGATTTGTTTATCATGTAGCTGAAATTGTCGTCCTGGTAATAAGCTGTACTTTGAATACTGTAGATTCTAAGAAAGTAAAAGTACACGTTGGTATTTTACATATGCGGAAGAACAAAGCATTAGGTTTGGGAAGTTATTCGAAGAAGAGGAATGGCAAGAGTAAACCAGGAATTTCTTTAATGGGATAAACTTGTTAGCTCAAACTGCTGTTAGTTGTGCTTTCAGATACTGAAGGATTGCTTCACTCTAAATACTAAAACTTAACTGAGTTTTGCTCCTGTGAAAATACAATAAGATTATTCATATCTTAGAAATTAGCCTTTGGAGTGTGTGCGAGTAAGTATCTGTCTGGCACAATGTTGGTACCTGACAAAGACTGTAGCTTACACCATATGTGTATTTATGTAAATACATATCTGCATGTGTCTCGTATTGATAATTAAAGATTTTTAATCTGCAGTAATTCTGTTGTAATAATTTTTTTATAGTTGGTGTACTGTTGAAGTGCTTTGTAAATATTTTCTTTCAGTGTTCTCAGTATTATTAAAGGAACATCTGTTTATTACCTGAAGACTTGAGAAAATACAATAAGATTTAGAATAGTAAAATGGTTTGGTTGCTTAATACCAGTAGTAACACAGTGAGTACAGAAAGGAGAAGTTCTGAAGAAGAGTTCCATTTCTTACAGTCATGACATTCTGGCTGACTCTGGTGGCAACCTAGTTAGATTTTTTTCCTATCTCTCCAGGTTGGAGGCTCAGGAAGGTCTGTAAACCCTTTGGTTTTGAGCTAGTATTTTAATACTGTGTGTGCTTTTCATAACCATAAGGAACAGTGGGTGAAACAAGAGGAAAGGACAATGGAAGAGATCAGGCAAATTTTCAGATTTGAAGGGGAAAAAAGTTAGCATTGCTTTTTAAAATGACATATAAATTATATTTATACTAGATTTTAATGAAGGAAGAATAATAAAATACTAGAAGTGCAAATAAAACTATTTATGACTGCATATTACTTGAACTTGCAACTAGTTACTATAGTTGATTGTTTTACTGATAACAAAGTTAAGCAGTAGCACAGTAAGTTGTCTGATTTATTTTTTTTCTTAATTGATGTTTTATAAAATAAGCATAAACTCATTATTGAATTTTGCTTTTAGATAAACGAATTGGTGGATGCCCGTGATATCAACATTGGAGCCTGGTTTGAAGCTCATATAGAAAATGTTACCCGAGCAACAAAGGGACATAAGAATGGTAAAGCTCAAGGGAAGAGTGGTAGCACTTACAAAAGGACTAATGGAAACTTAAATCAAGATCATTCTAGAGAAAATGCAAATAGTTTGGACAGTACACCTTCCACATCTTATTCAGACTGTATGGACACTGATGAAGAAGCTATTTATCATATCAAGTATGATGAGTAAGTGCTCCTGATACTGTTTTGAGGACATCACATATTGTTATTTGGTTTGTATAAACGGAGAATTTCTTGAAGAAGCTTGGCATCAAAGAAATCAAGTTCAATATTGCAACCAAGAAAAAAAATACTAAAAAATTTATAGCACTTTTCAGTTGAATATAGCAGATCCATGGGCAGCAATGATGTCTTTCATGCCTAAATATTTGTGAAGTATTAATATCTTCTCCTTGTAAGAATATCCTTTCTATATAATAATATACATCTTTTCTACATAAGATAAAGAAACCATATAACCAAATTTTTGCAGTTGTTTTTTTCAAGTAAGGTTTTTTAAATTTTTTTTTTATTATTATTTCCGATGTATATGGAATTCCTCTAAATAGAGCTGAAGGAGAGCTCCCATTGAAGCAAATTTGTGATATTTAATTTGGATTTATTTTATTCCAAATAGAGTAATTGTGAGCAAAATTTCAGATCTGCACTTATAGTAGAGATTTGTAATTGAGAACTTTGTGACTGAGGGCTTGAAACTGATCCTGAACTGGAGAAGAGGGCATTAAGAGTAGAGTTTTTTCAAGTTACTTTAGGGTTTTTTTTGTCCTTTCTCCAGTCATAACAAATTCTAGAGCCTGCAGTGTGTGGGTGGGAAACCCTGAGTTTGAAGGGATTTTGTATTTATGAGCAGGCTTTGCACCGCTTCATTTGCTTAGAAAACTGTTCTGAAATTTTTTTGGTAATAATGTGTTAAAGCAGTCAGTTAAGCTTCAAAACAAATAAAATTTTTAATGAGTTGAGTATTTTAAATTTTTCATATTGAGATTAGTAAAAATACTGTAGTCTGTGAAATGTAAGATTGAGGTGGAAGGATGTAAAATATATTAAATTTTAACTAAATGTAGATTTCCACAACAGTATTTTACAGTAGCTATTTCTACTCTACATATTTTAGAGTAGTACTCTGCATCTGAGTTACAGAGAGCACTTTTTGTTTGTTGTACTAGTAATAGATACAACCTAATGCACTTTTTTGACTCTATGCTAAGTTTGGATTCCGTATCTGCGACTCTAAGCATTTTACTTAAAATGTTAGAGAATTAAAAATTTGCAAATGACATAGTCAACTATTACCATCAAAACTAAAATATTCTTCTGTGCAATTAATGTCTTTGGTGGTGTGATTTCAAAAACCTGTCTTTAATATTATCTGATTTTACATCACTGTGGATATATGTAAGTTAGCAATTGGCATACATTTCTGAGAAAGTATTTGTAACTGTTGCTGTGAAATTATGGTGGGTTTTTTTTAAGATGCTGTTATTTTTTATGAGCTGGAAGTACAGAAGTAGAAAAAGTTTCACAACAGTTTTGATTTTTCTTTGGTATAGTCTTACTAAACTGAAAGATTGACCTCTATTTTGTGTGTACTTCCCTTTCTGCAAGTGAAGACAGTCTTTTTACTCCTACAAGGTGCTTATGTATAGCAGCTCTATACACTTAGCCAAGAAAATTAAGTAAGGCACAGAAGCATAATGTGGCAAGATGGTCGCAGTTAAACTGATCTGTCTTAAGATATTGGTAGTTAAAGCTCTTGGAAGGAAAAAATACTGGGAAGTGCAACTTGTACATTTATGAGTGAAAGTTCTTGATGGATGCTCCTGATACAATTCTTTTGGGGACTCACATTTTTCTTTTAGCATTACCCGACATGCACATTCCTATTGTAACTACATTTGTGCTTCTACCACTTTGTTTTCATACATTAGTGTTTACCTCTGATGTCTGTAGACAACACTTGTATTCTGCCACCTCTTTGCTTGATGTGCATAAGTAGGAAGATCATGGTGTGCTTTGACACACAGTTGTTCTCTGCTACAGAAATACATTAATTTATCTCTTCACTCCTGTTCTTCAAGCTTCATATCTTACTGTGAGTACTATGCCCTGCACAGTTACTTGTGTGTGGGTGTTTTGTTTTTCAGGTTTGGATTAAGCATTTTGCTGCCAGATGTACTTGGCATTTTCTAGTCTGTCCTTGTGGTGCTGTTTTGGAGAAGCTTTTTTCCTTTTTATCTCTGATAGATGGTGGGTCTCATGGGTGACATAGTTTTAGCTCCATCTTTCCTACAACAGGTGTTCTTACATGACACAAACACACCCTCCATTGTCTGAAATAGAGTAAAAATTACTCACAAATGAAAGACATAAGCCTGGTGCCAGTAAAACCATCAAAATTACTTTAACACATTGGAAGAAGTATATGTCAGAGGTGGGCACAAGTGTACAACTTCTCAAATCATAACTGATGCTTTTCTGTCTGTTACATCCTTCCAGTTTGAAAAAAAAAATCACCACAAAGATTACAGTTGAGGTATAGGTCACTTGTAATGCATTGAATTGGTCTACTCTACCCCCTAGAACAGTATATTCTCCTATAGCAGCCTTTCTTCAGGAGTGAAGCAGGACTTGTCCTTTTCTTAAGTGAGAAAGCTAGCGGTGCTGCTAGATTTACATATCACAACTCCTGTACAAAACCTAAATGCTTTAATATGCAGTTTTAGATTTCATAAAAGTATTTTTCCTCAGAGGGGTTCAGTGTTCATTTGTTCCTCTTTCCTTTTCTTGTTTAAGCAGTGTAGTTACAGTGAATGTGAAAGGAAAAAATATGAGAGATCTCTTTTTGCAAAGAGTATAGTTAAGGGAAATTATCCTTTCTGGGCAAGAATTGATTATAGTAATCTCAAAGCGGTAACTACCTTTTGACTAAGCAGAGCTCTCCTACCAGCTGTGACTGCCTCAGATAGGGGGTACTACATATTCCTCTGTAATTTTGTAGATAACAGCACTGGTGAGTTGTTTCTGTAGTGGTTTTCTCCCGCCTCTTCCACCGCCGTTCCCCACCCCAGCTATGTGTCTTGTATTTAACTAAATTGCTGCTAATAGTTATAAGGCCCACTTATTTCTGCAGAGAGAAAACCTAGGGCCATTGGGAGGAAAAGAACTCAGTTTCAGATTGCACTTACCAAGAATTTTGACTCCAGTTCAAATATTTATACTTGTTTGAGAGCCCTAATTTCACCAGTGAGTGAGACCAAAATACCAGTTTTATTACCAATGCTGACCTTCAGGCAGTATCAAATTTCTTAGCATCCCTTTGTGGCTATGTAACTTTTGCATGACAGTCCATCTTCTGCTTTCAGTTTTTGAATGGAGGTTTTTCCCTGATTTCAGCAGTTTGAAGGTGTGTTCCTGTTTTAGTCAGCGTATCTTCCTCCCCTTAGACTTTACTTCCTGTATTTCCATTTCACGTTTGCATTTGTGGGTATCACAAGGAGCCATTAAACACTTTGTAGTCAAGGATGTGCTATCCGGTTTCATACAAAGCTATCATACATTTGTTTCTTCTGCTCCCAGCAACTGACTTCAAATACAGAAGAAATTAACCTGTCTTGAACATAAAAAAGCTGAATCCTGATTTAAAAGGACTTGTGAGGAAGCCAGCACATGCTGAGGTCCTAAAGTTAGCTGAGATAACTGTAGGTGATCACCACCACAGCTTGCTTAAGAATCACTTTTAAATCAGAAACAGGACATTTCAGTAGCAGAGGGGCACCATAAGGACATGCCTACAATGCTGTTTTATATCAGCATTTGCCCTTTCCTCTTACCTTACTGTATTTCATATTTGTTACTGGTGTAGCACTGGTTATCGTGTACTTAGTTTCAGGGAGACAGTTCTCATTCTGCAAGTATTGGCTTCTTGATCATTACCTTCCCAAAGCAGCAGGAAGACTTAGGGTTTACCCTAAGTATTTGGATTACAATCAAATAATGTCTTGTCCTTTCTTTTCTTGTTTCAGTCGTTTGTAATAAAGTCTTTCCATTTAAGAAGGCCCTCAGTAGAAGCCACAGGGAGGCTGGATGTTTCTGCAGCATGAGAAATTTCAGTATGACAACTTATATGCAAGTAGAGATTAAGTATGACTCAAGTGTAGGTAACTTCTTACAAGGCCATTGCTCTGGCTGATGATATTACCCTCAGGTTTTATAACAATCAGAGAATTTTATTTTAAACCATGAGGTAATATCTGCATCATATGCCACATAAAGTATGCTGTAATTATTTCTTCTAGGTGACAAATTGCTTCTCTTCACTTCATGCTTAATGTGAGCTGTGGAGTAATGCCCTCGGATTTTAAAGATGTACACACATGCACACATTAAGAAAATTAGGATTTCACTGTGTTGCCACAGAGGTCAAAAAAGTGTAGTCATCCTGTGTGGCTGTTAAAGTAATATGCCAGACACAGTCATCTTGCAGGAGATGACAGACTATACTGAAGCAATGAGGATAAAAGTTCTAAGTACTGCCTGGTCAAAAAAACCCACTTTCTACTTGAAAGTGTAATCCACAGCTGAAGAGACTGTCAAGAGAATAATAGTATTAAACTTGCTATTACTTTCTCAAGGAATGGTTTGGAGATTAGACTTGCTTTTAATGGATCCATTTTCTGAATGTTTTTAATATGAAATTTTCACATCCAGATAGTAGGCTGGGATTTAAACTGAGAATTCACATAGATCGCACTACTGATAAATTGATTTTTGGACACCAAAAGACATTATGGGCCATTTTCAGGTAGCCCCTACTTCTTTCTTATACTTTGCTTTCTAGCTGTGTACATTTGATAGTGAAGTTGCATTGAATTTTTGGTTATGTGACTGTACAATGAAGTGCTCTTGTTTCCTGATATATCTAAAAACTAGTGTCTACTAGGTGAATGTTACTGGGTTTTTCATTCATCAGTCAAATAAATTAATCCTATATCCAGTGGGGCTTTATATAGGAAAGATTCCCTGCTTCTTTGAGAGGTAGTTGCTTTGTGCAGCATTAGTGATAATGCATGATGCAAACTGCTCTGTTTTGTCTTCTGTGGAGAAATGTCAAAATTCATTCCTTTGCATGCTATGTGTTTCTCAATTAACCCTTGTAAATGTTTAGCTGAGTTATCTTTTTTCTTTATATACATCAGACACAGGAAAGAGTGCAAATCAGGAGGATACATGCTATCAGATTCCTGATTGTAGTTTAAGACACTGAAGTAAGGAACGGGATTACTTTTGAAGGACGTGAAGTTAATGGCTAGAAACATGACAAAGTTATGGGAGCTATAGACTGTAGGTTTTTTATAGAACTTGTATCCTTTTGTTTGTGTTGGAGAGTTTAGAATTTCAGAAGAGAAAGAGGAATGAAAGCTATATTGTCTGCTAAGTAGAATACTAAGACGATCTGTTCCTAAGGGTACCACATGTTTTTTCTGACCTTATGTCAGTCACAAACCTTTTTTATAATTAGTCTGAGTGACTACTTGGAGCACCTCTCCTAGCAATGTAGTTTTGTTTTCCAGTTCCTAGTATCAGTGATTAGTTTGTTTACTCATTCAAAATTTTTACCTCATATAGATTATAAGACACCGCTAAAGTAACCAAAGAGCTGATATGTCAGACGTCTTTTTTCCATATATCCTCACTAGAAAGCATGCCACCAGAATCATTCATACTTGAAAGTATTTTATGGGAGTATCTACACACTGCTGCTCTTCATTTCGAGAAGTTAGTTCCTTGTAAGGCTGTTTGTCCCATTTGCAATGGGTTTCTGACTGCGTATTCTGTGTTTTATAATGTCAGAGTATTTGTATGTATTGTAGCCAGGATTTTGGCAGTAGGCGTTAACTGTAAGACTCTGATTTCTAACATTGTAAGCGCCTTGTGCAAACTGAATAGGAAGAAGTTTGAGGAGACAATCTAGGTGTTTCTTATGTCTCTTGAGAAAAGATTTGAGGTAAGGGAGGGAAGCTTTGCTGTCATGTTTGAGAGAACAACTAAAATAATGACAGTTAAATATTTTTTTGTTTAAAACTGATTCTCGGTTGAAAAAATTGTGTGATCAGTGAGAATTAGATTGAATTTTACCACTTATTCATTTATCTTGAATTAGCTGTAAGTGTTCTCCTTGCATTTTTGAGGAAAGTTTTTTGAAAAAATGCATGATTTGTCTGCTATCCAGGGAAGTAAACCTGTTTTTCACGATATTCACATTACTTAAAATTGTAATACGAAATTATTGCATTAAAAATTGAATTTTCTGTGTATTTCTTACACTTCTGAACTTCTGTTTTGATACTCTTATTTCCAGGTTGTCTCCCTTCAGAGTATCCATGTTGTCCACACAGCGCAGTCATGTAAGACTAGAAGTTACTTTTTCTGGAAATTCAGAATTAAAGTAATTAGGAAACTAAGATGGTTCTCTTCAGGCTATTAATACAGTTTCTCAGTGTTTAAGCTGCCTAATTCTGTAATTATTAGTTGTTAGGTAAAGTTCTCAAAATCTTTATGTTCCATGTGACTGACTTTTATCTTTATTGATAATCAGTATCCTTTCCAGTCTGTTTTTTGAAATATATTACTTGTTTTTCTTGTAATAACAAATTATCAGACCTACTGGTTTTTTTTGGAAGTGCACAGCTTGACTACCCCAGTGATTTTTTTTTTTCCCTATTCATAATTGTGGCTTATAGTGTAGTGCTTTTTGAAACACTGTATTGGCTTTTTCAAACAGTACAGCAAAACTGGGCTGATTATTTCCTCAGGTTAGAAGGGAGTTGGGTGGTAGCAACTTAGTTTTTAACCAGTTCTACCTTCTTAGTCAGATTTACCTCTTCCAAGAGTTCATTCCTTTCTATTTCTTTTTTTGTTTTTGCCCTTCTACATTCTCGGGTTGGAATATCTCATTTCTGAATTTTATGATTGAGAAAATAAATTATACTTTCATTTTATTAGTATTGGAAAATAATTTTTAAAACTGTGCATCTGCACTAACATTCCTCACTGTACTAGTGGGGAGAGTGGTTGGGAAAGTCTTTACTTTTGTTCCCGGAATTTTATTTTTCCAGTTCTAGTTATTCTAGTAACAGCTGGGAAAAGTGTTAGAGGATATATTGCAAGGTCTCAGTAAACTGAGCAGACTTGGGTTTATTCTGACATAAAATTAGTATGTGTCCTAGCATTTGAGCATTTTAGGAGCCACAGCCAACCATCTGGCCATAGCTAAGAAATACTGGAATTTTTACTTCATGAATAATTCTTTGCTATGGAGACCGTCTACAAAGACAGGAAATCTCAAGAAGTCCTTGCTATGAGAGTGTTAGAAATGCTACAGGGAAGAATTAAATTAGAGGTAAATAGAGACATCCTATGGGCAATATTCATTAAATTCTTATGATTATGCTTTCTGGTATAACTCTGTTTTTCAGTATTAGTTGCCAAATGTCCTAAAAACATGGAAAACCAAGAAACTGTCCACAGCTGTTTTAAATTCAAAGGTTTAATTGTGCAATATAATCATTTCAACTGTACAAATTTATGCTAATTAATTTAGTCTAATTAAAACATTGCTGTGAAAATGATTGTTTTCTCTTGAGTGTGATCTTAAGATTTTACAAGCAACTCAATAAATGAGAAAACACTTTCAGCATGTGTTCATGTCTCACAGTAGTCCTTTATTAAAGCTTCCCGGAATGGGCAAGAATTAATTTTCACGTAATTATTGAGGTTAAAATACCATATTTATTCTCTTTATATTTTGGTTTATCTACATCCGTATCTTGTGATCTATGTTTAAATATTGTTTTGCATATTTAAAAGCTTAGATTTTAAATTAATGTGTGATTTTTACAAATGGCATGTTAAACTTCGGGAAAATGAATGTGAGGTAGTAGAATTTTCTAATGTGAGTGTCATTTATTTTCATATTTAAATAAATTGTGGCATTAGACACATTTGAGGGCACAAGTTTACAGTGAAAGTACTCTTTACTTATTAGTGTAATAATGAATTATAAGCTCAGTGGTACTGAGCTTAACATACAGAGTTTAACTGCAATTTTTAGCCTAACTCAAAAACTTGTGGCAAGTACTGTTTCTGCTGTTTTGCCTGAGGTATCAGTTATGGACTAATATGAAGGGTTAAATAGCTGCTAGCATTCATCAGCAACCATGAAAACATTTGTCCATGTGCACAGCAGTAAAAACATTCAATATCTGTAACCCTTTGCAAAAGAAAGGTAAAATGTGGCAAAAGATATCTCATTTGTTTTTTTCTAAAATTTGTTAGTTTGCATTTCTGACCAGCTGATTAGAGGGAAAATGCACTCTGTGGAGAGTCAGCCTTCCTTTTCTTCCTTTGGAAGAGAGTTTCTGTTTATAAAAGGAGATTTTGTGGGTCTCTTTTGGTAACTGATAGGCAATATTTTTGCTTGTGTTTTTTCATGAACTACTTCTAAGAACAAAGGTGGAGACATTGTTAATGATGACAGTCTTTGAAATTCCTCATCAGTACCATAGGAAGGATCTGTTCTGAGTTGTATAGGGGTGAGAAAGATAATATGAATCTGAATTTAGGGAAAAACCTTTGTCCAATGCTCGCCCAGGAAAAACAGAAGCTGAAAACATTTTACTTTCAGAAGAGAATAGATTTTTCAGATCAAGTTTAAGTTTCTATGAATGTCAACTTTTGTAAGTCAAATATTTTATTTTTTTAATAGTGACATGGGAACTTTTGAAATGTTTATTTGTTATTTTTATGATTCCATATGTATTTCTTACTTGATTATTTCACTGTGTACATAAATGTTGTCTGGTTTTGATCTGTCCTCTTGAGTTTCCTGATGTTTAGGCACTATTCTGGTTTTAGAGTTCAAGTAAACTGAGTCTTTATTTGCTATGCTTTCCTTGCTGTCTTCTACAACCTTTAGGAAAGGCTTGATGTAGAACTTTTGGAACTGATAAGTAGGTCAAACATAGCTGTCTTAAGATTTCAGTAGCCTGTTGTACAATAATGTGATGTTATTCAGGCATTCAGTAAAGTAGGCATGATCTCTATAGCTTGTTTTTTGCTTTGTCTTATTACCTGTAGGTGAATCAATCATGGTTTTTGTGGATACAACAGTTAAAATATTAATAATTAATATAGTAGAACAATATAGTAATTCTTTAGGCAAAAGTTGCACGGCATAAAGGCAAAACCTCAAATGTTAGCTTTTCAGTATGCACTGAAGTTGGAAACAATATGGGTAAAAAACCTTAGAAAATGCAAAGAGTTACATTGTATGAAATGATTGTTTTGATAATGACTTGATCACAGGCACCTGTCTTTGTATGATGTAACTTCTGTTGTGCAGAATTTTATAATTAGGGTCTAAAAATGTTGGTGCAAAAACAGGCTTTGTATTTAACTTCTAAAGTAGTTAGAGATATGTTCTTTTACTTAGCCATTAGTTTATCTGAAGGTACACCCACTCTTAAACTGTTGCAGTTTATGCTTCTTTAAACAAAACTATCAGTCTCCACAGTTCCCGCAGCCCCCTACATAAGTAGTAGCAAACTGGTGTGTTAGATTTAATAGAAGGCATAAAACAAAGCAAGATGAACCAGTTAAAATGTGTCCAGTTTCATTGGTAGGTTTTCAGTCAACTGTTCTGGAGTAGACATCCTGATTTCAGGCTATAGTCTGTCGGTCTCATGCTCTTAATGACAGTTGTTTTAGTACTACTTACTGCTTCCTGTAGTGAGTTGCTATGTGCAATTTTCCTAAGACCTTGAAATAGTCTTGTTCACTATAGGGGGAGGCATGTTGTAAAGTGGTAGAGCCAGGCTTTTATTAGTAAGAGTAGGATTTTGCCATTAATATTTAACAATGTGGTTTGACAAAGGTATATTAATTTAACTGTGAGTGCTCTTGTTGAAGTGCCAGTTATTGCATGATGAAAATATAATTTTAGATACATCATCTTCAGCATTGTTTGTTAAGAAGGGATAATTTTAATAGCACCTGTTTATTTGCAATAGACTAATTTCATTTTCCCTGTTAAATTTGTTCTGTGAACTCATGTAGTACTAGCTAAGTGGTGGGAGATTATCTGCCTACACATGGTATGAAAAGGAACTTCACTTAGCATCTTTTAACTTTTTGTTAAGGGCTAGCTTTTTTTTTCCCCAATTAATATTTTGATCCTGTCTGTATTTTGCTGTTTTTCCCGCACATCTACAAATACAGGCTCTAGAATCAAGTAATAGTTGCCTTATTCAAAAGGAATATAAGAAAACTGTAGTTTTAGTGAAAAGCTATAATGAAAACTACTAACTGAAATTAAAATGAAAAGCATCTCAAATTTGAAAAGGTTTCCTTCCTGCATTGGGATTTTAGTTAGAGTACTGTCAAATAACTAAATTATTGAGAAGGGCATATAGATTTACTGATTTTTTTTTTAACTCATGGAGGCTGTTTTTCCCATCTGAGATGAGACAAATTCTCAGTCTGTATTTAGAGGAAAGCCATATTTTAAAAAGGATAATAGGTGTCCGATTTTATGGTTTTTGTGTGCCCAAAGAGCATTTAAAAACTTTAACTTCTGAAAAAAGTTGTCTGTGACTTTCTTTTTACTATTGCAGTAGTCATAATCACTGATGTTGTTGGTTTTACTTTTCAAGGTACCCAGAAAATGGCATAATAGAAATGGACACAGTTAATCTTCGACCCCGAGCAAGAACCATTCTGAAGTGGAGTGAGCTAAAAGTGGGTGATGTGGTGATGGTTAACTACAATGTTGAGACACCAGAAGAAAGAGGATTTTGGTTTGATGCAGAAATTACCTCTTTGAGAGAAATCTCAAGGACTAACAAAGAGGTTCATGCTAAAATTCTGCTGGGGTAAGATTTGCTTGACCAACTCAGAAAATCTCTACTTATCATATGAAGTATATTTGGTTTAGTTTTTTAATCTGCTAGTCACTGCTAGATTAAAATTAATGTTGTACTTTGATTCCACAGTTGTGTGAACTACACAATTACAGTGCATGGTTTTTACAATGTGCAGACTTAACTGTAAGTCAGAATTTTTATTTTTCAGGAGATTGCCAGAGGCAACCATAAGGGTTTTTATGTATTATGTGTGATTCAGATTGATCAGAGCATGTTCCAGTAATTTTTTAGATAACTGGGAACCCCTAGGTCTCACTGAGTGAGAGTCATCTCTGACAGTTTGAATAAATCTGTGAACTGGCTAAATAAATTTTTAAAGAATAAAATATTTATGTAGTATTATAACCTCTGATAAGTAAAGTGTGGAGCTGCTGTCAAGTTTTCATTGTGACTGAGATTATCTGAATATCTTTGCTTTGTTTTACTATTTAATTTTAAAACTTCTGTACAATTCTTTAGGAATAATGTTTTCTGGAGATATCCTTAATATATTGCTGTCAGTAAGCTATGTTGTTGCCTTCTTAGGGATGAACCGATGACCAGTGGTTGATTTAATGTTGGCATGTCCCACATTTACTCATGAGTGTTATCATTATTCTGGGAATGTATTCCTGAAAATGAATTGGACTACTAGCCTACCTTGTTTTCTTTACAAGAAAAGAGAATGTTGTATCTGTAGGAAGACTTAGTGTGGGACATGGTTACTTGGAGAGACACACGGAAGTCTCTGTGAATCTGGTCTAATTCAGTATTTTGTGTAAAAGTGCAATCTTACCTAGTACTGGGAAATAGCAAAGACATTGGCTCAGTAAAGCATACAAGTAAATAAAGTCTGTTTTGGGGGTGGGTTTTAATTTTGGAATTATAGTAGTTTCCTTCCTAGACACTTTAGTGCATTATAGCCATCTTTTATTAAGTAGAGCAGGCACATGGACTTGTTTTGTAGGCAAAGCAAAAAAATCTGAGACTTGAAATACAAAGCTAGAAAAAAATGATAAGATATTTTGAATTATTAACTTGAAAGAGAGACGAGATTAAGAAATGGAGGACAGTATCAATGGAGAGATGCAGATTTTCATTGTAGTGCATTTAGTGCTAGTGTCATTTTGTGAGTCAGGGATGGGTTTCATGGCCTTCTACAAAGAGAACTGTCCAGAATACAGTTTACATAAAGTTCAAATGTCTGTTGATAACATTTTTTAAAACTGTTGCCTACATAGATTCCTTCAGAGTTTTCCCCATCAGTTAAAAATAGGATAATCAAAATATGTTTTTGTTTTAGTTTGACAAGACAGGTGCCTGCTAAGGACCCTGAAATGGAAAATGTAAACCCCCTCCCTCTGAATTATTATAATTTTGAAATTAAAAGGCTCTCAGACAAAGATATGGGAATAGGAATAACAGTTCTTTACTAGGAAAACTAAAAATGTTAATATAATAGTACAAACAAAAAAAACCCCCTACTGACAGTGTAAGACTATGACCTGACACCCTGTTGGTCAGGGTGTTGGTAGCAGTACAATTGGATGGTGTCTGCAGTCCTCCTGCAGTGACAGGTGGGGTTCTGTTGAAGCTGTGATCCTGTAAAAGAGTGCAGTTTTCCTCTGAAGGTCCAGTGGTGGTGTACATGGTCTAGTCTTCCTCTGAGAATCCAGTGGAGAGGACAGCTACTCCTCTGGGAATCCAGTAGAAAAAGCTGCCTCTGGTGTTCCAAGTCTCAGATTATATCCAGGTAGGAATGCTTGGCTCCTCCCCCTGGACAGAGCATCTCACAATGGGGTGACGTAATTTTATCAGTCATGCAGGGACATGCAATGGCCCATCAACAGAAGATATCTCCCTGAGGGAGGACTGGTTGTGGCAGAGATAAAGAAAACTGCCCAATTAACAGAAGATAAGTGCCCCACCTCTAACGGATAGGAATAGAATACCCCTGTTTCCAACCTACAATAGTTTTATACTGGCAAAAGGAAGCACCTGGTGGCTAATAAAAAATTCTGGTTGAAACTCTTTTGGTATTCGTTTCTATATCTAAATAAATTGATAGTTATGCTTCAAACTAGAAGATGCTAAATACTGTCAGTACTGTGGCTGGTACAATAAGGTTCCCCCTGATACTGACACTTACTATCTTCTGAAAGGAGTTGGGAGGAAAACAACACAGTGGACAAATATCTACTCTAAAGTGATGAATTTAAGTCCATTTTTCAGGTGGAATAATATTTCAGAGAATTTTCTTCCTAATTAAGTACTCTGGTTTCCTATAAATGCTGGTAGATTGTATATGTAGTTATCAATTTGTTGCAGAAAGTAAAGTTAACCGAGCCCTGACATTTCTTAAATTTATCAAAGAATAATTCTGTATCACCTGTACTACCCGACTCAGTCCTTCAATTAGTAGTAAAGAACAAGACAAGTTTCCTAGTATTCATAAATTTTTGTAATGGGTGTGCAAAAGTAATTACTTTTAATTTTAGGCAAGTTGATTTGCAAATTAAAAAACAATCTCAGTGTTTCATTGTTAATTAATATATAAATAATATAAAACATATTAATTTCATTTAGAATTATAAAGCAGTTGTTATTTTAATATATAATAGTATAATTAATATATTTCTAGTCTATAATATTCATATGTGATTATGAGTTCTTAACATTATGTTTGCATTAACTATTTGTCTCAAATACAGGTGAAATTTGGTTTGAATTTTTTATGCTTATCTCTTAATGATTGATTGTATTTTAATGACTAGTTTTTTGTGTACTACTTAAGAACAACCTTAGCAGGCAGTAAAGGGAGGCAGGGGTCTTAGGGTTGCATTGCATATATTCATCACTTGGACTTTTTTCCTTTGTGGTATTATATCAAAGAGACCTTGTATAAAACAATTTTGTATGCGATATTTGAAGGTTTGATTTATTTACTTTGTTGTTTTTGACAAAGATTTCCTGAAACTGTTGCATAATCATAGGAAATAACAAGAACATGCTGTTTGTGGTCATGCTTTGAAGCTAGTAGAACATATGATGAATACTTTTTTTGGTGCACCTTTTGGCATGTATATTTGTTTAGTATTACTGTTACTCATATCTTAGTCATAACCAAAAAGAAAATTCCAGTACAGTCTATCATCATTAGCTCATCTTTTGGAAAATATATATGAAATAGCAAATTTTACCAAATAGAGGATGAGACTGAATAGGGGAGGCAAACATCATTATGCAGAATAATTGACCACTTATTATTAATTTTCATTTCTATAGTATTCACATTGCAGCTGAAATTTGTAATTTTAGGATGTCTAAAACATATAGAACAGGATACAATTGAAGATAGAAACCAAATTAGAGCTTAGTTTTCCTCAGTAAACCCTTGAAAGTCTGAGGACAAGCAAGGACTCTGTCAATACAAAGACTTTCTTTTGCTTAAGCCTTTGGAGGTGTGTAAGAATGTAGGTATAAGTTATACAGAATGAATGTAATTTTATTCTTTAGATGAGTGAATATTTAATGAATTTCATGTCTTCACCTATGCAGCTGCAAAGGAATGTAATAGAATGGTCGTGTTCATATTTGTCATTTTTAGTTCTGCAGGTTTTTGTATGAGCATTCCTCCTCCAAAAAAGGAATTTTTTTGCAGATTACCGTCTTTTAATTTTTAAATATTTTATTGTATTTTTCTTGTAATGTGCCAGATCTGCTGTTTGTCTTCCTCTTCTTTTTTTTTTTTTCTTTTTTTTAATGGTATACATTCATATTTATCATCTTACTACTCCATGTATCCATATCTAGCATGTTTTATTCTCAGAATGCAATATATTTTAAAATTATCTTTGTGCTAACTGTACAGATTTTACTTTACAGATTTTACTTTTACTTCTCCCTTTACTTCTTTTGGACAAGATTTCCCATTTATAATTAACTTCTGATTTTTAAAAATCATACATATATTTGTTTTTACAGCTTTGCAAAGGCATAGAAATTAAATGCTTTACAGAATAGTAAGGTATTCTGTAACAGTGAGTGAAACAAGCTGTGCATGGGGTTTTTTGTTTATAATTTCAAGAATTCTTGTGCCTCTGTTAATTTCTATCTAGTTAAAAAGAAAGTTATTGGTAGTTGTACCTTGTTTTGACACTTGGGAAAATAACAGTACCATACTTCCTATCACTCTCAGTATATATTGTGATAATCGTCGTGTCAGAGTTGTTGTCATGATTTGGTAGATCCCCAATAGTACATTCTCATAGTGCTTCTTCTTTAGGTCTGGAATTTTCATTAATGTGGTTTATATCTCACTAATGCTTGCATAATTTTCTACCCAAAGTAACATCCTGGTTTATTCATTTTATTGTAGTGTCTTTGGCTGTTGCTGGTTGATCTGGGAGGACATTGTTTTGAAGCTATGTGAAATAATAACAGTATTTACTTGGACCCATTTAGTTAAATAACTTTCATGCTGTATCAGCAGGTATCCTAGTAATAAGAATTTTAATTGCTGAAGACCTTACCTACAGCTTTTTTGCACAGACATAAAGTGGCATATTTCTTCTAGGCAACAAAACTAGTAAAAAGGTGAATTTATACCTCTCACTTTCCTCTTCTCCTTGTGACCTCAGTGGAGCTGGTCACCACCTTTGAAGAAGAGAACTCCTCTTGAATCAACAAGACTGTTTCAAATCAAGATAGATTCTGAGTGGCCAAGAAGCCTACTGGGATTTTTGATGATGAATCTGTAGAGGTGATGCCTAGAACTTTTTAAGCATGTCTTTGTACTGCTTTTCCTAGTCTCTACAGCTAGAGATTGCTCTTTTTGTGATACACAGCCTTAGGAAATAATCTCACAACTAATAACGGGAATGACTCTTGATAACCAAAATATTTTGCATACTACTTAATTACTTTGTTGGACAAAAGAAATCATGGTAGCTGAAGTGGTGCGTGAGTGTAATTCTCTGCTTTAACTTAGAAGTATAGTTTACTGTACATTAAAGTGTTCACTTTTAAATTCCAGATTAGGTTTTTAACGTTCTTTAAGTTGTGGTTTCAGTTTTGAGAAAAAGTCAAGAATTAAAAGATTCAATGGACCTAAGGACAGAATATTATTAAAGAGACTTCTGAGTAGTGTGAAGTGCCTTTTGTTGATGATTCAGGTGTACAGGACAGATATCCCAGGAGATATTGGGACATCCTGGGTTCTAGAGAAATGTTATTCAGGAGGTAGTTTTTCTGTCAGATGTGAAATAGGAGGACAGTATCTGACAGAGAATAACTCATGAAGAGAGCATGAGCAAAGTGAATCCTGTAACCATTCAGTGTAGTACTTGTCCTCTTTGCAAGATCTTTACGAGATACAGTAACTTGATTCAGCAACTATGACATTAAACCCTTGGTGTTGATACTGGCTAGGGATGAACTCATGGACCTCAGCCCTGCCAAAAAGGACTTGGGGTGCTGGTGAATGAGAGGCTGGACGTGAGCAGCACTGGGCACTCATAGCCCAGAAAGCCAAACGTGTCCTGGCCTGCATCCAAAGAAGTATGGCCACCAGGGCCAGGGAGGGGATTCTGCTCCTCTGCTCTGCTCTGGTGAGACCCCACCTGCAGTGCTGCATCCAGTTTCCTGGCAGGAACAGAAAGGACATGGACCAATTGAAGCAAGTCTGGAGGAGGCCACCAAGATAGTTGAGGGGAATGGAACACCTCTTCTATTGGAAAAGACTGGGAAAAGTGGAATTGTTCCACCTGGAGACCACCACCTCAGGGTGACCTAATTACAACCTTCCAGTACCTGAAGGGAGCCTTCAAAAAAGCCAGAGAGTTTTTTTACAAGAGTGTGTAGTGACAGAAAAAGGAGCAATGGCTTCAAATTGAAATATTTGTTTTAGAGTAGATATTCGGAAGAAATTTTGTAGTAGGAGGGTGGTGAGGCATAGGAACACGTTGCCCAGGGAAGATGTGGATGCCCCATCCCTGTTAGTGTTCCAGGCCAGGTTGGGTGGAGCTCTGAGCAGCCTGGCCTAATGGAAAGTGTCCCTGGCCAGGGATTGGATGATCTTTAGGGTCCCTTTCAACCCAACAATTATATGATTCTATGAAAAAGTACATTTTGAGAAGTATTTGGCTGACTTATTATAGATATCCTTTTCTTGTTTCTTTCTCCTTTCCCTTTGGACAGAAGTTTCTATTTTACAAACACTCACTGAATAGTTATGATGGACATGTTCTACACAGATCATAGCTATTCCTTCACACTCTTTACCTGCATGCTTCGTTGTTCTATGTTGAAGATGACAAATCTTCAGGTTTCCCTGAATAGAAAGGATTTGAAGGATTACTGTTTTAAGATTTGCTTGTCCCTAATTATATTCTGGTATGGAACAAATATTTTATCTGCATGCTTTCCCTTTTCTTAAAAAGAGAACATAAAAAGTAACTGATTTGTCATTTGTGTCATTTCCCAGCATATTACCTGATCTTAAGTAGCAATATGGGGAAACTGATTGTTTCAGGTTGGTTTCCCAAAATGGAGGGAAACTAGATTAGATGCTTGTAATTTGTGTAAAGTCTTTTGGACTGTGAATATACTGTTCTTTGAAATTCCAGAGTTTTAGTGGCAAACCAAGTCTGCCTTAAAGAGAGAGCCAAAGTGTAAGTGACCAAATTATTTAAGATCTTTTTAGTCCTGCTGGTGAAAAGGGCAAATCTTTGGAGGGCAAATCATCCCAAGGAAAAGAGCGAGTGAATCCTGTGGATCAAAACACGGTTAAAGGCACAGCTTATGTCAACAGACATTTGACTTTTAATAATACCACTTTGACTTTTGTCCCTGACAACTGGAGAAATGCAAATCCTGCATCCGTTCTAAAAGGCCAGTCAGCCTTATTTCAGTCCTTGGGGAAAAGGGGACAGTTTTCGTGAAGTGCTGGTGAAATGGTGATGATTAGGAATATCCAGTGAAATTTTTTTCTAAGAGCAAATTGTAACTTACAAGGTCATCTGCCTTCTGTGATAAAATTATTTTCTTTGTGGCTGAGTGTCTTGGTTTGAAAGACAGGTGTCTGCTAGAGAAGGCAAGAGCCTCCCTTGGAATGGGAAATGTAAACCCCTTCACTCCAAATTATTATAATTTTGAAATTAAGGGGCTCTCAGACAAAGATATGAGAATAGGAATAGCAGTTCTTTACGAGGATGTATAACAAGACAAACAGCAGCAGCTGTGGCACTGACAGCAGCCAGAACACAAACCCGCTCCCAGCCCTCTCTCGGCCGCAGGCGCCTTCCCCCATGGTGCAGTTCCGCTCGCAGCCAGCAGGGGCGCTGGTGGCTCCCGGCGGGCAGGGCAGGTGCGGTGACTCCCCGCGGCTGCAGGGGGCGCTGTGGCGCGGGCTCAGGGAGCGCGCGGTAATGACGGCTGGGCCCAGACGGGAAGGGATGGCGGAGAGGCTTTGCTTCACAAACCCTGGGCAGCCGATCCTCGTGCCCCAGCAGGACTTAGGGAAACAGCAAGCTGTGCTGGCAAGAATAAGCAGAAATCCCAGGGTGGTAGACAAGATGTATCAGAGGCTCTGGAGCCATGGCTGGAACCGTGGGACATCTCAGCAGGCAGGGGGTGAGGAGCTACAGTGCAGCAAAAGCTCAAAGCGGTGCTGAAGAAGGGGCAGGGCAGCAGCGGCCTGGCTCCCAGCAGGGCAGAGAAGGGTGAGTCAAGATCCCAGGCACCCGAGCAGATGGTGATAGGTCCCACTTTTAGAGAGGAAGGTGGTAATAAGGTCTCATTTTGGTGGCTGCTCTCATGAGCAGAGGCTCAGCCCATGGCAGAAGAAGCAGCTGTGGGCTGGGCTCCAGCAGTAGCAGTGAATTCCCCTCCCTAAACGGCAGTTCTGACTGTCCTCATCCATAGCCAAGAGGGCAACCAGATGCCCTCCTCCCCTGCGCTTGGCCACTTCTTTTGTTTTTCTTACATACTCAGTTGATAGTGTTTCCTAGCAACTCACAGGGAAAAAATTCCCTAAGTAAATGGAACAAACAGAAAGAAACCTAACCCCCAACACCAAGGATAGAGCAAAAGTTGTAATTTATTCAATGTGCAAGTGTCCCATTATCCTGTCCCAGTCTGGTGATTCTTGTAGTAAAATGGAGGATGGACAGCCAGGTGGGCTTAGAAAAAGAAAACATTGAATGATTGGACTCAGAGGACAGTGGTTACTAAGTTACATGCTACTTGGGAAGTGGTGACGGAGAAGGAACTGCAGGGATGTGTCCTGAGGGCCTGTACTGTTCAATATCTTGTGGCAATGGAAATTCAGGGGTAGTACTGCCAAGCAGAGACCTGAACAAGCAGAGGAGGAATGGGTGGCAGGAGACCCAAGAAAGTTAAGATGGATAAATACAGAGTTTTCTTCGACCTGGGAAGGCACAACCCAGGTTGAAGCAGGTTGAACTTGAAGCAGTACTCACTGGGAAGCAGCTCTGATGACAGGGATCTGTGGGTCTTGATAGAAAGCAAGGTGGATATGAGCCAGCAGTGTAATGAGGATTAACAGTATTTGGGCTATATAAAAAGAAGAAGAAGTAGAAGACTGAGGAAAGGCATTTACTCTCTTTACTAAGTACTAATTAAACTGCATCAAGAATATTCTACCTACTATTCCACTCAGCTCTAAGCACACACCCTCTCATCTAAATGGACAAAAGAGAGATATATAAAATGCAGTGAATTTCAGCAGAGGGGCAGAAAATTGATTCATTGGATTGAATTTAAAAGCTTAACATTTCAATTAATTATGTGTTGAAACATTAATTGCTTTAACAGCAAAAAGAAAAAAAGCATAAGTAAAATGTTAAAATTTCAAATGTTTTGGATGTCCTAACCATAACTGTAAAATGGGTTGACTTGGATCTTGAGGGTTTGGTTGTTTTTGGGGTTTTTTTGGTTTTTTTTTTGTTTTGTTTTGGTTTGGTTTGGTTTGTTGTTTTTTTTTTTTTTTCCAGAATATAAACTATATCTTCAGTATTTGTAAGTGTCCTTTCTCTAATAAACATGCAGACTTGGAACCACAGAGTCTTTTGACTTGCTTTTTAGGGGGTGATATTTAGAAGTATTCTGAAGTCTAATTTCTTCCTACTGAGGAAAGCAAGTCCAAACAGAAGAGGAAGAACAGAAGAAAACACATTTAAGTGCAAAAAGGCAAGCGGTGGGTGGGTGTAGTGGTGGGAAGTGGGTAGGAGGTAGTGGTGAGCACAATATTGGGCAAAGCTTTATGAAAATAGAAAGAAAAAAGGAGTGGTGTTAAAACATATGAGGAACTTCAAGGATGTAAAGGAGCTCTTGATATTGTTCAAGCAGGATCAACCAGAGCAGTTTGTCTAGGACTAGGTGTAGTTGGGGTTTTAATAATGTTATGGGTGGTTACTTGACAAGCTTTCTGAACAATCCACTGTAAAAAGAAAATTCACTCTTGCCACACAAAATGCAGTTTTTGTGTATTTGTATCTCTTACCTCTTATCTTGAGAGAGGACTAGTTAGAGCAGTCTGGCTCCCTGTTTATACACATAGGTAAGAGCCATCCTCGCATAACCCTTCTGTTCTCTAGACTAAACACTGCTGTATCAAGGATGTTGTGTTTCAAGCCTGTTAATAACTTTTGTATCCCTTTTCTGGAACCACTCCTGTAAACCAGTGTCTATGTTCTCCGGGGAGCCTACACCTGGCCTAACTAATGCTGAGTCATGATTGGCATTTGCTTTCCCTCTATCTGCTGGCAATGCTGCTCTTAATGTATTCCAAGAAGCTGTGGACCTTCTTTGCTTGCAAGAAGGTTTATGGTCAGCTTGGTTTTTTATGTTCCTCAAGGTCTGTCTCTACCAAGCTGCTCTCCAGTCAGGTGGAAATATTCTCTCTGTGCAGAACTTGAATTTTTCTTTGTTGAACATGATGAAATTCCTTTCTGTCCAACTCTAAATGGTGGCAGCGGCAGCTAACATTCACTTTCCCAGGGACTGAGTCGAAGCTGATCAGTCTGTCATCAATCTTCCTTCTTGAAGATAGACGTGATATTTGCTCTCTTCTATTTACCAGGAAGATGTAATCACTTTTCAGTTACAGGACTAAGAGTACACACATCCAAACATCAGGCAGCTCCCTCAGAGCTCATAAGTATGACCTGTTAGAGCCAATGGACTTCTATATGTGCTGTGTAAATGCTCCATAACCTTATTTTCCACTGGGGCTGTCTTCCTTGCTTCAGGCATTCCTGCTTTTCTTGGAGACCTCAGAGGCAAGGAAAGTGCTGAGTACTTGGTTTTTCTGTGTTTATTGTTATCAGGGGCCCTGATATTTAGCAGTGCCCCACATTTGCTTTAGTATTCCTTTCCTGTCATAGAATTTTACTCCCCAGATTCAAATCATTGACAGTAACCTTGGCTTTCCCAATCCTTCGCCTACACAAAAAGATACCTCTTCCTGCCCCAGATCAGCCATCCCAGCTTCCACCTCTTACACATTTCCTTTTTATATCTAAGCTCTTTATTAATTTCTCCAGGTTCCTGTTGCCTTTGATGTCCTGCACATGGTGATAGACCATTTTTGAGTTTGGGATGATGCTTAAATATCAACTAGCTTTACTGGGTCCATCTCTACAGGGTATCTGGTAGGATTCCGGGTAGATCTCTTCAGAGATTACATTCTACTGTCCTGAAATCCGAGATTGTCTTGTGTGACTGTGTTCGAGGGGTCCCAGGACAAGGAAAAAGATGAGAATCTGGACTCCATTTTTCAGAAGGCTGATTTATTATATTATGATATATATTATATTTAAAATGCTATATTAAAACTGCACTAAAAGAATAGAGAGAAAGGATTCATCAGAAGGCTGGAAAGGAATAGAATGGAATGAACAACAAAGGCTCATGAGACTCAGAGAGTTTGACCCAGCTGCATCTTTGATTGGTCATTAATTAGAAACAACCAGCATGTACCAATCAAAGAAGCGCCTGTTCCATTCCACAGCGGCAGATAGTTATTGTTTACATTTCTTTCCTGAGGCTCCTCAGCTTCTCAGGAGAAAAAATCCCAGAAAAGGATTTTCATAAAAATATCATGGTTACAGTCTTGTACTTTATCCTTCCTCCAAGGATTCTGAACTCCATCATCTCATCATCATTGCAGACAAACTTTAATGTCCCATGACAAGTTCTTCACAGTTTGTATGTATCAGTCTAGCAATTTGCTTCTCCATGGTCAGGAAGTTGTTACCACTACACTCCAGAAATTCCCTATATTGTTTGTGTTCTTCTTTGTTGACCTACCAGCAGATGTCACGGTTCTTCAATTTTCCTGTGAGAACAGGGCCTGTAAACATGAAACTTTTTTCCAGTTGTCTGAAGGAGTCTTTGTATATTTACTCTCTATAGCAGGCACCCATTACAGGATTGCTAATGTTCTGTCTGCTAACCTTGACCTGTAAGCTCTTGTCTGGTTTCTCATCTGCCCTCATATAAGGGACAGCTGCTGTTAGTCTTCCTAGCTTCTTCCTGAAGAGCCCTTACTGATTAGTCACAGCATTCCAGTCATGTGAACTATCCCACCATATCTCCATGATCCCAGTGTTGTCATGGAGCTGCATTAATTACACACATCTGTAATCGCCTTTGTTCATTGCCCATGCATTGATGTATAGGTGTTTCAGGGAGGCACAAAAGTGTGCTTTTCTCACTTGTTTGTTGGGGAATCTCTCCAACAGTTAAACCCACAAGTATATGGGCATTTGGATTTATCAACATAAAAATTAGTAATTACAGGATCATCAGATATTCCAGACAGAGACAGAAGACCTGAAAAGGCTGTATTACTATTATGTAATTGGACACTTAAATGGAGGTTTTTAATATCATGCACTAATGAAATTGGAAATCATGGTGAAAACATTTGCTGTAATTTTTCTGAAGAGAGTTGGGCAATCTAAGGAATGAAGACATTCCAAAATAAGGAGCTGCCCTCTAAATGCTAAATTAGTTAGGACGTCTTTTTCTCTCCAGGATTTTCTGACTTTCAGGGGATCTTATTGAATAAGATTCATCATGTTCTGAGCAGGAGAATCCCTGGATTCCAAGCTTTTTCATCACAGTAATGCTGTCATATACATTCAAGCCATGATAATAAATTTATTACAAAGTTTCTGGGCTAGAAATATGGGTTTCTCTTTCTTTGAAAGCAGTTCTTGCTTTTGGCTTGATATGACCATTCTTTGGAAATGTCTTTGTGATTCTTTGATTCTGTGCTATTGTATTTTCTTATGATTTCTGAAGGTGCATACCTTCAGAAGTTTTCACGGCTTTTTTTTTTTTCTGTGAAGTTTTGTTTGATTTTTGGTTGGTTGGTTTTAAATCACCCTACATTTTGGGGGTTTGTTGTTGTTGTTGCTGTTGATTTATTCACTTAGGTTTTGGGGATATTTGGGTGACATATATTCATGTTTCTGCTGTTTGTGGTTTGTTGGTTAGTTGGTTTTGGTTTTTGCTTTGTATTTTGTTTGTTTGTTTTTTCCAGAATGCTTAATGAGTTTCTGTGCTTTCAGGACTCTTTCTTTTCTATTTTTTGTAAGGTCTTCTTATCCTGACAGTGTCTCTGTGAGTTTGTTATAAAGGGAAGTGCTTCTTCTTATGTCTTTGTTTTTGAGTTGAGGTTCTCATTCAGTCTGGCAGCGTTCACAGATTGGTCTCTTGTAACTTTATCTTAGCTCATGATGAGTGTGTGCTGCATCTACTCACTGAATTGCAATATAATTTAAAATCTGGATAGGAATGTTTAACCTCTTATAGTAAGAATCACCTGTTTGTATCTTTGCTTCTTCCTAGCACAAAGGAATGTCTTGATTAGCCCAGACCCTTACAATGATGTCTTGAACAGACCCTTAGTATTGTTTCTGTGCACTGCAGTTCAGTCTGCAAATGCAGAATCAACTGAGCTCAGACTATGTCCTGTGATGCCAAGCACAACTCTTGTATCTTTGTTTTTCACATATGAAGCCTTTGGTGCACTACCTTTATGGGTCATTGACCTGCTTTTTTACCTGATTCTTCATGGACATTCAGGTGTTAACATCTGTGTGTTTGAAGTTGGATTTGGAAGCTGTAGATGCCTTTCGAGCATTTGTGATAGTGCCAGTCACAGACTTAGTGCTGACTACAGGAAGGGAGCAGCTGGGGTGGTGGCAGTGGATTCCTCTCCCCATCAGGAGCGTTCCTGCAGCACCATGGACAGGGCCGAGTTTGGGGCAGGATCAGCACCTTCCACAGGCTCCACTCCTTGGTGTGGTCTGTGTCATGGGGCAGGGATGTGCGCGGAGTTCTGAGCCTCTGACATTGTTGCTGGCTGTTCTCTCAGGCCAGTTCTTTCCCCAGGTACTCTAATGTCCACCTGCCTACAGCTCCCCGGCTAAGGAGAAGAGGAGAGTGTCCAAGTCTCTGCTTTCAGAATCTGGCATCAGGAGCTATAATACATTGCTTTGTAAATGCATCAAGCACCTCACCTACGGCTGGCATTAAAAAAAGTAATATCCTGCCTGACTTGTATGTGTGTCCACAGTATGAATTTGTAGGTTTGGGAGTATGTGTGTTTTGTTTTCAAAGGCATTAAAGATTCATATTAGAATATAGTCCTGAACATAGCCTAGAAAATGGTAATTTAATTTTCTTGCGGATGTTTAAATACTAGTATTATAGAAAGAGAGTAATAAAATCTTTGCTTAGTGTGGAAGTTGCCACATGTCTTTATCTTTATAATACTTGTGTAATAAAGGAAAAGTTGAATTAAAAGCAGAGCTAATACTATCCCATTTTGTAACTGTGTATTTTTATTTTAATGATTAAACAAATATGACTGGAATATTCTGAAAAAATTCTTGTAAATGTTCTCTGCTTTTTTGCTTGTGTGCAATAAAAAAACAAATTTTACATGAACCTCTATGTAATTCAGTACAACCTAGCAGAATTTGGTGAGATTATCTACGTAATGCGCTGTCTAAATATGGGAAGATTTTAAAGTCACCTTTGAAACAAGTCTGTTTAAAATAAAATCTCTAGTCAACCTCTTCTAAGGACATGATATTAAAAGTTCTAATAAGCATTTTGAATAGTAATATTGAAAGATTGGGGGGGTTTTCAGAAGTTGTTTAACTATGATTTGTTGATGCAGAACAGAAAGAGCTGCTGTCTGAAAACTTTACAAAAGCAGAATAAAGGCAGATTGATATAAGGCATGTAAACAAAGTGTTGCATATGAAAAGATAGATACAGAAAGTGGTAGTAAATCTGGTTTTGTTTTGATTTGTATATTGTTTGTTAAGAGAATTTGTGTATTTGGAAAGCCTAGCCAACATTATATTCTGTTAGGTTTTATTCTGATCATGGCTGTTTCTCTACTGACCTGGACACTACCTTTTGACATTAGCTATAGAGACTGACTATGAATTGGTTGTTTATGTTAAGCATGACAGTGTGAGTAAGGTTTTGCTCTTAGGGGGCTTAAATGTAAATCATCATTAGACACTTTTCATTATTATTCTTAGTATGAATATGAAGTCTGTGTGTATTTTTCTAGTAGTTTTTCCCCCATTTTTATTCAGCATTGTATTTTGACTTTAGTGTGTGTTAAAATACTATACTTTTGATTTCAGTGTGGTAAAGTGATAAAACAAGAAATTTCCAGACAGTGATCTGACAATTCTCACTGAATCTCTCATAGACTGTAAGAAGTGATAAAGTTCTCTAAGTGTGGTAACTGTCCAGGAGCTTTTATTTTCTGTGAAGCTGACCTTTGAAATATCCACGATAATGCCACTTGTCACATGTCTAGTCAACTGTGATTTTGAATGTCTAAAGTGTTTTGCTACCTGAAGGTTAAAAAAAAGGAAATGTACATGGGCAAAGTGCAGATAAAAGAAGGTTCAGCTGAAGGTTTCTCTCTGGCTTTGGCTAACCTATCTCAAAATAAGGCTTGCATTAGGAATTCTGCTGTGTTGAAGGATCTGGCTTTGTTTTGGGATTTAATGCTTTCAGAAGATTTAGAGTTCTTGCTTGAAATACAAACATCCCATTTATATTGCATAATCTCAGTTTTGGTATGGTAGGGTGAAGCAATGAAGAAAGGTTATACACTTGACAGCATAATATAGCCACAATTTTGTTAGATAACCATAATTTTTAAATCACATTATCATTATTAAAGCACTGAATGTGTACTGTGGCAGAGGAATTACTCTCTTACGAGCAAATAGCAGAGCAGATTTTTTTAGCTTTGGTAAGACTTAACCATTTAATATTAGCCGTAGTTTTCACAAAGTCAGTTGATCTTCCTCTGTAGTTCCAGATATGCAGCTGTGACATTTGTTGGAACATACCAGCTTTGTAATATTATTTGATAGTATTTGCTTACTTCTTATGCAACTCATAGCAGAAAATAATATGTTTTCTCTAGTTCAAATACTGAATAGACTTTAGGAAAAACTTAGCCTGAAAGTTGCTTTCTGAGTGTCCTTATCTCAAAGGAAAAATACAGGGCAAAAAGAGAAGGAATGTCTACCATGATCTAGTATATGTGATAGAGAAACTGTGAATTCCATCAGTTTAATAAGTACTGCCTAGATATAGGGAATAATATTGCTAGTCAGTAGGATTGCAGTGCTATGAGAGAAAAACATGTCATGCAGCTGTATTTTTTTTTATTATTTCAAGAGTTCTTTGTTTTACAGTATTAATTAGAGGGGGTTTTCATTTAGCTCACTAAACTAAAAAAGTATATTGCACTTCAACACTTTGAGGTGGAAATAACATTTTTTGAGATGATAGTTTAATAAAGTTGATGATAAAAGTCTATGCTTCTGCATACTTCACAAAAACTTTGCTGTTACTGTTTGGAACACTTACATCATTGAACCAACTTATAAATCTTTTCATGGTATCTTTTAAGGAAACAATATGATAATCATTGTAGCTATAAGTAATTTTATACTTCAAAAGTTCAAATTGGCAGCAGTGGAATTTACTCCTAATTAATATTCTACTGAACTCAAGTTTGGCTTTGTTTCCCAAAGATGTATATAGCAAGTGTCTAGATTTCTGGGTAAAGCTGTATGACCACATTCCTTCTTGACCACAGACTGTATGCAAAGAATACAGATAATAAAAAGCTATTTTTTAACAGCTGCTTTTTGGTTTTCCTGGGAAAATGCAGGGGAGGGGAGAAAGGCAAGTTAAATAATTCTGAACCATAACACACTGTGGAGAGCAGAGAAAGGAGGGGAAGGGAGGGGAGGAGAGGAATGTTTTTCCTAAATGCAGTTTTCCTTATACTAGGGATAGTGGTTATACACACATATTTAAGAATTGCAGGATGCAAAAATCAGTGTAAAGTATGCTTAAACTTGTCTGAAATTTACTAGAATTTGAGAATATCAGTCATTAAGTATTAAATTTTGCTTTAACTGTGTGAAAAATGTAATAATTCTGTATTTTTGTTTTAAATTAGATTCACAACTTTGAGTTCTGTTAGAAATAAGTCCTGGAGGAATAACATTGGATAGGCAGTCAAGCAGTGTTATAAGGAAGAAAGGTTCTAACATAGATTTATGGCATTAAAGAATGTCAACAGGTGTGTTTTGTTTTGTTTTTAACTTTAAATAATCTAGGAAAAACAAGACATATAGGACAGTTAATAAAAGACTCTCCAAAGTCCACAAAATAACCTAGGAAATATTGATGCTTTTAAGAGTTTGTTGATTCAGTTTTCCTGCCAAAGATTATGTTTACATCTTGTCATTTCTATATTTGAATGTATTGTGCCTTTGTGATTGTGAATTGCTCAGTATTGTGGATAATTCAAAGTGTCTTTGCATGCTAAACCTGAGGTGTTACTCACAATGGCCAGAACTGCTTTAACATATGATCCCATTAGGGTGCAAATGTAGTTAACTCTAAATACATTCTTTTCCTGATCAGGAAATCAGACAGTTCTTTTTCTGATGGATGGATTTGCATTCATGCACTATTTGCATATTCTGTTCAAATAGCCTAAATATTTGAAAATTGCTAGCATTTACTGTTTATGCATGTGACTAACAATGGGGAATGTTTTTTCTCCAAAAACTGCTGGGAAAGAAAAAGGTCAAAATAAATACAGGTGCCTAAGTAAACAGCTGATAAGTACACTTAAAAGGCAATTAGAGTCAATCAAGACACTGACTTGAGTCCTCTCAGCCCCAGTTCCATGGAGACCTAAATACTGCAGTGTTCAGGGCCATGAAAAAGTGATCTGTCACCTGTGGTTTTTCCCTGGCTTTGTTTTTTTTCTGCCTTAGTTATGTCATCATGTGTCAGAGTTCAAGAACTGGTAGTCAGCACAAAGGAAGTGGTGAGAACAGGCCAAGAGGTAGGGAAGAGAACCACAGATTCCAGACTGAAGCCTGATGTTTCTGGAGATGTTCTGTTGTTGCAGTTATCCTTATTGAGTATGAATCTAATATCTTGTTTCCTTAGCTGTCTATAGTCTAATTTCGTTTTGCAGACTAGATCTTTTCACAGGGATCTGCTACCTAGCTGGCTTTCTTCGAACGTGTTTTCAAGTCACCTCTGTGAGAGGTTCTTACAGATATGCATCGGTATTTTCTTATACAGAAAATTACTGCTTACTTCTAGATCAGGTAGTAAATTGAATGTGGTTAGAGAACAGGCAGTTGAAGAGAGCACAGTACCACGTTAAGGAGGAAAGAAAAGGCAGTGCTTTACAACTGTTGGTGTTATTTATGGCCATTTCTTCCTAGATACGTTTCCATTTGAATTACAATCTGTGTAGATACAAATATATTTTAATAAGAGTAGGTGAAAACTTTTACATTTAATATTTTCTAATTCTTTTCTTGAAGTCTTGTGGCATTACTGTTGTGGAGTCTTGGATTATTTGTTGCTACTAATCACTAAGAATTTGCACTGAAAACTGACATAGAAGGACTATTTATAATTCAGTACAGTGGCTTTATGTGGCTTTCCAGAGTTGAGAAACAGTTAAAACTCATAGAAGGGCTTTTGAATTTTCTTCTGCTTTTCTTGCGCTATAGGTTCCAACTATTTTTTCTGTCTTACAGGTCGCATTTCTGGTTTGTTTGTGGTACCATACTTTTATAATAATGTTTGAGATGCTATATTCCAGAAGATATGGTTTTGTCTGGTCTGCTGTGTTCAGCCAATAAAAACAATTTGAGGTTTTAGAAGGGAATTAAGCCATGTTGGATAACTGTCAATAAAGACATACTGAAATGCCAGACAGTCTGAGGATAATGGAGTAGTCTTTTCTTTAAGGGAGCCCTAAATATCTGTTTTATTTTTTTCTTAAAAGTTACCATGCTAGACTGATTTTTGTAGGTGGATTGAAATAAAGTATCCTATCAGGGATAAAAAAAGGCTGCTTATCTTTGTCCTATTGCTTAGGATTGAAAAAGTACAGAATCTAGGTCTGAGGAACTAAGTTGAATGTACTTTTTATTCTTTTTGTTTTTCAGAGGTCCAGAAGATACAATAAATGATTGTAAAATCCTTTTTATAGAGGAAATGTACAAGATTGAAAAGCCAGGAGCCTATCCATTGACATTTGGGGATGGAGATTTCAAAAGTATGCGCTTTTAAAATTATTTGACTATAAGTACAAATTGAGTGATGTTTCTTTAGAAAATATCAGTATGAAGGTAGAATAAATAATTGGTTTGTGTTCAAGAAAGTAATTGCATTGAAAAATTTTTAGATTTCTGTTCTGAAAAGTATAATTACTGTAAGATGGCTGTACACTTTATATATTCAGAAACTAGTAACAGCTTAGTGCTATCAGTCATAAATGGTGAAAAAAGGAAATAGCTGATAATGCTCTAAATGAACTGTGCAGAATGAATTTGCAGTCTCATTTAAGTTCCTAGAGAGGTGTTCAGGCCACCAAAACTGCTGTTGCAACTGACATGTAATTTAAGCTTTTAATATATTATTAAATACCAAAAATAGAATTAGTTGGTAGTAATACACTTTAACTCTGTCATTGTGTCAGGAAAAAAAAAAAGATAAGGAACTTTGCACTAAAGCTGCTTGTAGCATTAAAAAAAGGGGATAATTCATGTTTGGATTAGTTGACCCTGCATGACCTTCTAAAAAAATTACTATGCCAGACCTCCTTAACCTCCCCAATACCACAATAAGGAGTTAGTGACAGTTTATCTAAAAAGTAGTGTGACATTTTATCCTAAGTTTGAAAATATATTGAAGTTATGAGTGCTAAGTGTTTGTGACAGCAACACTGAAGATTGAACTGCAGGTCTACAAGTAGGTATTATATATAATTACATATTACATTCCCGACTTCATGCAAGTTTTCTGAACCTTTGTAGGTGGCTCTCAGTGCCCAACAATGAGTCTGATTAATGCTTATTTGTTGTCTAAAAAAAAATAAAAATTACTGGTTTTTAGAGGAGCAAATACCATTCCCTGTGGTATTCTTAAAATTAAAAATGCCAGTTTCTCAACTCATTATTCATTTTCATTATTTGAGAATTACTTCCCTTAGATTACTAAAAAAAGAAAATTATCCACTCTGTTTTATTTTTTCTTGGTCACATTAAAAGATCTTTGCAATATCTTAAAGCATGTTTTGATTTAAAAAGATTGAAGTGGGAGGAAATTGAAAATCTACAAATACTGGTTTGTGTTTACATACTATTTATTTTGCAAGTATGCAACATTTAAAATGGCATAAAAAATTATTGTAGTTCATTTAGTTCTTCCCTGCAGCTACTGTGTAATGAATTAACTTTTAAAATTATGTGTCAAGGAAATGAGTGATTACTGTATTGCTGACTATACAAAATTGTCTACAATGGTGCTATTTGATCTCACATGAGTATTTACTTATCATAGAATCACTTAGATGGCAAAAGACCCTTAAGGAGCCTTCAAGTCCACCACTAAACCATGTCCCTAAGTGCCACATCTGCATGTTTTTTTGAACACTTCCAGGGGTGGTAATTCCATCACTTCTCTGGGCAACATCTTCCAGTGCTTGACCATTCTTTCTGTGAAGCAGTTTTCCTAATATCCAATCTAAACCTCCCCTAGCCCAGGTTCAGGCCATTTCCTTTTGACTGACCCTCACCTGGCTACAAGCTCAGGTAGTTGCAGAGAGCAATAACGTCTCAGGTCACCTGAGCCTTCTTTTCTCTGGCTCCCAGAGCTGCTCCTCACAGGTCGTGTGCTCCAGAGGCTTCATGAGCTTTACTGGCCTATTCTGGGCACACTTCAGCACCTCAATGTCCTTCTTGGAATGAGGGATCCAAAGCTGAACACAGGATTTGAGGGGTGGCCTCACCAATCTAGACTTTGTACACTGATTGCCACTCTAATTGTTTCAGAGTCAAGACCTTTGTTGTCTAATAGAGCTCCTTCCCTCCAATGTTGATAGTTGTTTCTTTATTTGTAACCTCTTTGCATTAACTACACAAATATTGACGTCTGTGTAGAGATTTGCACCTCTGTGTATGTTTTATTTCCTTTTGTTCCTGGTCCTAATCTTATTAATTTCAGCATATTGTTTATAACCTTCATAAATAAATATAATTCATAAATATAATCTTTTGAAGTGTAATCATGACAAATAAATTGATGTGGGAATTCAGCCTTATTTCTTGAACTGCTCTTTTTCCTGAAACCAACACTCACCATACAACCCTGTTCATGTGATTCCGGTTTTCCAGCCAGGTCAGCTGTTTTGCCTTTGTTCAGGTATGGACAGTGCACATCACTTGAGCAGTATGCTATAACCACCAATGTAGCCTTTCCTTCTGGACTGCACTTGCAACCCCATTTGTACTGTGTATTAAAAAAAGTTAAATATATATAGACCCATCTAGAAACACACAACTCCCTTAGCTTATGTACTATGGAGAGATGCAGAATTTTATTATTTTTATTATTTTTTAATTTCATTTTATTATTTTCTTTAATTTTAATTTCAGATTAAATTAAAATAATTATTTGGCCCTAAATATTCTATGAGATTGTTGTAAGTACAATTAGCAAATGCACTGATTTTATTTTTGTCCATATTAAGCTACTCTCCATGCCCATGTCAAAAGATAGAGTGCCTACTGTGGAAATAATCTTTATCAGATAAACAGTGTACGTTGCCTCTGCAGAATAACTTTTATTTCTTGAGCATGGTCACATAATAATTAGGTTTTGTATGTGTAAAGTGATGTTAATATACATTTACCAGTTACAATTAAAAATAAAGTAGTCATATTCTAATTAATTAATGGAAGCAAACAACTGAGGAAAGGAGTAAGGCTAAGTCTTTTAGAAAATTATATTAGAAATAAAAAATATAAGAGGAAACATGTTTGTCAATATGTTACAAATATTTATATGCAACATGCAAATAACACCTAGGTATCAACATCCTACTTCCATCAGAATCCAAACTTGTGCTAACTCCTTCTGCAAAAAAAAAAAGTTAATATGAAATTATTTATGCAACTAAACTCTGTATTGTTGGTTGAGGTGAACAGACTGTCTTCATGTGACCAATAGTGCAGCTATAGTTAGTGCATATAACTTCCAACATGGTTAAAACAGAAATTTGAAAAATGAGTCATATCATGAAAATGAAGTTTATAGTTTGTCTGTATATTGAAGAAAGTAGAGAACTTCCCCTATTGTTTAACTGAATTGAAACATGTTGGTAATTTTTACTCTTTTCCTATTAAAAAAATATAACTAACCTTTTACCTAAGAAACTGATTTTGTAACTGAAACCAGTTAATTACATAGGCCTAAATAATGTGTGGTGCTCAGAGCTACAGAAAAATATGCCATTTCATGTTGTCAATTATTAGCCAGATGAGATAGACTATAGGGTTTCCATAGGGAATGCTCAGTCATCGCTTTTAAAATTTTTCAAAGGAGTTAACAGTTATCTGGGATTTCTTAAGTCTGAATTGGTGTTGACACGTTGCACAGATTGTGAGTTTAACGTAGCTATGCTGGAAAACTCCCAGATTTGTTCATCAGCACACGTAAAATTTGTCCTTTCTCTTCTAATGAACTTTTGGAGAGAATTCTGAAACTAATAGATTACCTCCATTTGGAAAGCACGATAAGTCTTCTAGGCTACACTTTACTAGAAGCAATGTTCTCACAGATATTGGAGGTTTTTTTAGAAATATATATTTAAGTGTACTTTTGCCTTTACAACTTTGAAATAGTCACTGCTGGTAGCTTTACATGTTTATTTCTCAGGTTTTCAGTTACTACATCTCACTAAACCTTCTATCTGCAGCTGGTAATCTTCCCTCCTCAGTGATTCTTTTATATTTTTCAATTTTAAAGTTTTTTTATCTTAAAAACATAAAAAAATTTTATCTTAAAAGCATTGTTTTAACACTTCTTATCATGGAATTGTTTTAGTTGGAAGGGACCTTTAAAGATATTTCAGTCCAACCCCCCTGGCATAGGCAAGGGTATTTTTCATTAAATCAGGTTGCTCAAAGCCCCATTCAACCTGACTTTGAAAGGCTCCAGGGATGGGGCATCCACACCTTCTCAGGGTAACTTGTGCCAGTGTCTCATCACCCTCACAACAGAAAAAATATCTTCCTTGTATCCAGTCTAAATCATATTTCTTTCATTTTAAAATTGCTCCTAGTTTTCATTATTGTTGCTCCCTTTCAGTACTGATCTTTGTGAAAAATCTTTCCCTGTCTTTCTGATAAACTCCCTCTTAAGCATTGAAAGGCCACACAAAAGCCTTTCAATCCCTAAAGCCTTCTTCTCTTGACCAGGCTGAACAAATCCATCTCTCTCAGCCCTTCTTCACAGGAGAGGAGTTCCAGCCCTCTGATCATTTTCATGACCCTCCTCTGGACCTGTCCTAGCAGTGGTTGGAAGGAGAATTCAGAGAATGAGTGTCCTCATGCATTGTGTGCAGGACAGCCAGGGGATCATGCCCAGCCGGCATGGGTTTGTGAAAGGCCGGTTCAGCTTAACCAACCTGATCTCCTTCTAGACAGTGACCCACCCAGTGGCTGAGCAAAAGGCTGTTGGATGTTGTTTCCCTAGACTTTAGTAAAGCCTTTGATACTGTTTTCCACAGCATTCTTCTGGAAGAACTCTGCTCGTGGCTCAGACAGGCACTCTGTTCACAGGGTAAAAACCTGGCTGTATGGCTGGGCCCAAAGATTGGTGGTGCATGGAGTTACATCCAGCTGGTGGCCAGTGACCAGTGGTGTTCCCCAGGGCTCAGTACTGGGGCCAGTTCTGGTTTATATTCTTCATGGATGATCTGGATGAAGGGATTGAGTTCACCCTCAGTTTGCAGATGACACCAAGCTGGGTGGGGATGTTGATCTGCTGGAGGGCAGGAAGGCTCTGCAGAGGGATCTGGACAGGCTGGGTCATGGGCTGAGGCCAGTGGTGCGAGGTTCAACAAGGCGCAGTGCTGGGTCCTGCCCTTGGGGTCACAACAGCCCCAGGCAGTGCCACAGGCTGGGGCAGAGTGGCTGCAAAGCTGACCACAGGAAAAGAACCTGGGGGTGCTGGTGACAGCAGCTGAACATGAGCCAGGGTGTGCCCAGGTGGCCAAGAGGGCTAATGGCATCCTGGCCTGTGCCAGCAATAGTGTGGCCAGCAGGAGCAGGACAGGGATTGTTCCCCTGTACTCGGCACTGGGGAAGTCACACCTGGATCCTTTGTTCAGTTCTGCACCCCTCACTCCAAGGACATTGAGGTGCTGAAGCGAGTCATACCATGTTCCTGACAGTATTGATTAGATATTAGGAAAAATTTCTTCTTGGAAGAGGTTGTTAAGCATTAGACCAAGTTCCCTAATGAAGTGGTGACATCACCATCCCTGGTAGTGTTCTAAAGGTGAGTGGATATGGCACTTGAGCACATGGCTTAATGCTGAACATGCTGGTGGTGCTAGGTTGGTAGCTAGACTCGATGATCTTAAAGGTATTTTCAAACTTCAATGATTCTGTGATTCTGTGATGAACTGCACTGCTCAGTTTGGTGTCATCTACAGCCTTGTTGAGGGTGCACTCAATTACACTGGGTATGTCATTGATGTGGATAGAAAATAATAGTGTTCCCAATATGACCCTTGAAGAACACCACTCCTTAATGGTTTTCACTTTTATGTTGAACCATTGGATATGGACCATTCACTCTTTGAATGTGGCTGTCCAATTAAGTCCTTATCCATTTAACATTTCATTCATCAAACCCATCTCCAGTTTAGCAACAAGAATGTAAGACAGCTATAAAGCTAGAGAGTGTCACAAAGGAGGGCCACGAAGATGGTGAAGGGCCTTGAAGGGAAGCCTTATAAGGACAACAGCTGAGGTTGCCTGGTTGTTTAGCCTGGAGAAAGAAGAGACTGAGGGCAGTCATCACAGTCTGCAACTTCCTCATGAAGGGAAGAGGAGGGGCAGACACCAATGCTCTCTCTGTGGTGACCAGTGACAGGAGTTGAGGGAACAGCCTAAAGCTGTGTCAGGGGAGGTTTAGGTTTGGATATCAGGAAAAGGTTCTTCACCCAGAGGGTGCTTGGACACTTCAACAGGCTTCCCAGGGAAATGGTCCCTGCACTAAGCCTGGCAGGGATTCAAGGAGCTTCTGGACAATGCTCTCATACACAGAGGGATTTTTGGGATGTACTCTGCAGGGCCAAGAATTGGATGTGAGTGATTCTTGTGGATCCCTAGCCCCTCATGATATTCTATAAATCTATGATTTTTTGTTAAGAATATTGTGAGGGTCCAAATCAAAGGCCTTACATACAGGTAAATGAAATCTATAGTTCTACTTTGACAATAGATGCATTCTGTCCATGGTGGAGGGCCACTGTGCCAATCAGGCACTATTTGCCCTTGGTGAAGCCATTTTGGCTGTCTTTAACCAGTCCTCTGTCCTCCATGTCTTGACATGTCTTCCAGGAGTCTCTGCTCTGTGTTCTTACTGGCCACTGAGATGAGGCTGACTAGTCAGTAATTTCTTGTTCCTGCTTTTTACTTTTTTTTAAAAAAAGGTTGAAATAGCTTTTTCTCCAGTCACAGAGATCTTACCCTAAGTGCCGTGAATTTTCAGACATGATATGACTGCCATGTTTTTTTATATATGATGAAGAGTGGCTTAAGAACTACATTAAACAATTCTCTCAGGACCCTGGAATGCATCTCCTTGGGTACCATGGTCTTATCTATGTTCAAGTTCTCAGATGATCTTGAACCTGATCTGCTCTTACACCAGCAGTGACTTCAATTCCCCAGTTCCTGTCTTGAGGTTCAGGGACTTGAGAGATGTGGGAAGAGTGATTACTCTTGACTGAACACTGAGGCAAACAAAATTGCTGCATATCTCAACCTTCTCCATGTTGATTGTGATTAGTTTTGTCCCATTTGGGGGGACAGAGCAGAGGAGTGTATATTGTGTATATTTTCTTTAATCTTCCATTTCTGAGAAACATTTTTACTGTTCTTTATATTGCTTGCCAAATTCAGCTCCAGCTATACCTTAACTTTCCTAATTTTTTAATTGTCCCTCCACAATCAGACAGCACTTCTCTTTTCTTCCCAGGATACCTGCCCCTGATTCCATGTCCATTGCTTGTCCTTGTATTTCACTTTGTCCAGGAGGTCTTTACTGAGACATTCTGGTCTCCTGCCTTCTCTGCCTGAATGCTCACTGGTGGAAATGGAGAAATCTTGGGCTCTAAGAAAAATGTCCCTAAAGATCTGACAGTTCTGTTCTGCTCCTTTTTCCCTGAGTGCAGTTTTCCAGAGGGTCCCATGCACTAATTCCTAAAATAACTAAAAGTTCAGGCTTCTAAAATTCTAAAATTCTAAAATTCTAAAAGAGTAGTGACTTTAACCTTTCTTTGGCCCATAATTCTTAGACCTCTCCAGTTAGTTAATCTGTGTCAGTAAGCAACAGGTGCAGTAGCACTTCTCTGTCACCTGCTGTAAGAAATTATCCTTGATGCTGTCCAGGAGTCTCCTGGACTGCTTACATCTTGCTGAGCTGCTTTTCCAGCATATGTCAAGGACTGTCCTGACAAGTCCCTGCAGCTGGATCAGAACCTGCCAGAGTAATGCTTCCTGCAGGTGAAGTAAGGTTTTGTCAACAGGGTCCCCTCAACTGAGTTGTGGGTAATAAACACAAACCATGAGGTTTTTATTTATTTGCTTGGCTTCTGATTTTCAACCACAGGCTCTTGACCTGTTCGTTGCTGTTTTTCAAAGATGGGTTTGTGCAATCAAGTCCATGGAGAGGGCAAATTGCCTGCCCCCCCATTCCTTGCCTGTCCCTTCTGAACAGTTTGTTCAGTCAATTGGAGTGCTCCAGTCATGTGATTTATCCCAGCAAGTTTCAGCATTTGTGATTAGATCATAGCTTTCCATTTACACAGTCACTTCCAGTTCTTCTTATGCACCCATGCTACATATGCTAGTGTACAGGCATTTCAGCTGGTCTGTCAACTGTGTAAGCATTTTAGATTAAAAAGCTCTAGCTCTTTTTAGGCATTTCACAGGTATTCCCCTGTCAGTTTTCAATTCATCGGCAGCCCTTGACTCTTCTTTGTTAATCAAAACTCCATCCTCTTCCCAGTCTAAGTCTAGTTTGAAGAAAAAAGTATGGTTCAAAGTCCTCCAGAAAGACTGCAGATACAGCACAATGCTTTGCATTCCAGTCGCCCTTTCTTATAAAACTTTTAGTCTGGAGTTTCTCTCCACAGAGATTTACACTGATAACTTACAACTGCATGGCTCAATTTCTCTGTAAAGTCTGTTCAGTTGGGAGGCTGTTCAGTCTGTTCATGCTGTTCTTCAATAGAAAGGGGTTTGGATTTCTGCAAATTCTTAGTTAATAATTTCCTTCTTGGTATATTTAGGAAAAACGTTAAAGTATCCGGAAATCCTCTGGACACACCAGGGTCCCACCTCATATTTCTATTCAAGAATAAACTCCTGAAAGAAATATTTATTTTTATTGCTTATGTTATCCAAGCTAACTTACAAGGAACTGATAAGCTGTACAGCTTCAAAAGACAGTAAAGCTTCATCTTTAAGGAGAATGTGCAGGTACATCTTGGGAGCAGGAGAAAAAGAGAGGCTGATGATTAGTCATGTTTTTTATGACTTGTTTATACAGCAGAAGAAATCTTATTAAGCCTAGATAAGTACCTCGTTGTAAGAAAAAAAAAACATTTTCAAGAGAGCAGTGTTCAGGTTCAGAAATAATTATTCCTTTAGATACAGTAATTCACTTTGCTGAGATACATGGCATTTGACATTTCTTTGTTTTTGACAGGAAAAAGTGGCCCTGAATGCAAGCACTGTAGGGCTGATCCAGATAAGGAGTGCCGGTTTTGTTCGTGTTACTTGTGTGGTGGCAAACAGGATGCTCACATGCAACTCCTGTGTGATGAATGTAATATGGCTTATCATATATACTGCCTGAACCCTCCTTTAAGCAAGATACCAGAAGATGAAGACTGGTAAATATACAAGGATGATTTACTTACCTATATTGGCATTCCATACATGGTACCTATTTGATATTTGCACCTCATGAGAGAAAATACTGAAGATGTTTTTAAATTCAGAGGTGTTTTCATCCATCTACTTAATATAAGGCTTATGTTTTCTGTCAAGATAATTCTTTTAAATCATTCACAATGAATTAGCAGTAAGCTTTAAGGCCATTACAAAATTTCAAGACTGGTATGTTTGTTTTATTCATTATGGTCATGATGATCTTCTGGGACATTACCTGATCTGATTGTATTTATCGACAGTTATTGTTCCTCAGCCTTTTTCATTTTTTAAAAGCTTCACTGCTTGAGCAATTCTCTTATGCTCACACTTCTCTGCCCCTTCATCCTCTGTCCCTGGTGCTGCCCCTGTGCTCTTTGTTGCCTCTACTACATTCATTTTTCATGCTATGGAAGGACCACCACATTGCTACTCTTATTTCTTATGTAATTACTCTTATGTCTTTATTAGCTGTCTACAATTTACACTGTACATTTTTTCACCTGCCTATGACTTACTTGAGATGCTAATCCTCTATAAATGAGTAATAAATAGAATTTTATTCTAATAAAGTTTTCCACAGACTTCATTAAATGTCTAAGATGTCTATGAATACATTACGTGGAATCTCTTTGAACCTTGTGATTATATATATATTTTTTGTAAAAATCTGTGTAAATATTTTGAAAGTTTTAACATTCTCAGTAAATTAATAATTCAATGTCCTACCCCTTACTGGCTTCCATAATGTTTATTGGTTAATGCCTGATGGTCTGCCGATTTTCTGGGGCAACTATCCTCACAGGAAAGAATTTCTTACTAAAATCTAAACTAGCTAGAAGGTGCCTGAAACCTTTTCTCCAGACTGAACAGCCCCAGCTCTCACAGCCTGTCTTCATAGCAGGGGTGCTCCAGCACTCTGATCAACTTGGTGGCCCTTCTCTGGGCTCTTGGCAACAGGTCCATATCTTTCTTGCGTTGGGTGCCCCAGAGCTGGATGCAGCACTGCAGGTGGAGTCTCACAAGATCAGAGTAGTGGGGTGGAATCATCTCCCTTGACCTCCTGCCCACCCTGATTTGGATGCAGCCCAGGATGAGGGTTGGCTTTCTGGACTGTGAGTGCCCATGGCTGGATCATGGTGAGCCTTTTGATCACAAACACCTCCTCCTCTCCAGAGCTAGTCTTGGTCCATTCTCCATATTATGAATTTTAATAAGTTTAATAAATTTTTAAGAAGTTTAATTCACATAATAAAAATTGATTGGGAAATGGCTGTCAAGCTTTTTAGCTTGTTTTTGTTTACTGTGTAACTAAGAAGAGGAGCCTTAAGATTTATATAGGTAAGTAGATAGCTGCATCTGTGAATGAAGTCACAGGGTGGTAGCGGTACAGTTGTGGGCCTGGCTTATGTGTGAGCTAGTTTTGAGATGCTTAGTGTCACCAGCCCTGTACTGTCTTAATGCTTGTCATTATGTAGAAGTGCATTTGCACTGGGCAGAGCAGCATCTCCTACCAAAGAAGAAGTTTGCACGCTCCCTTCTTCCTGTGCACTACCAAAGAGTCATGGTTATCTGATTCTTAATTTAGGAGCAGTTTGCTTTAGAATTGGGAATACTTCCATTTCGTGTTTTTAGAGTGTAAAATCTGGCAAACTCTATTCAGGGTTAAGTCTTCAGTTTGGGAAAGGATAAGTTTATCTTACGGAAATGAAGTCACTCTGTATGTAAATCAGTATTTCATAGTCTTTACAAGATCCAGTTTAAAAGATATTAAGGTAATATTGTTATTCTATCAAGAAACATGGAATTCACCATGTGACTTCACCTTGTTAATTCAGCTTGTGAATTTGCATTATGTCATATTTGTTCTTTTAATTGGTCTTACATGCTTTTTCTGTAAGCAGTTGTAATACCTGTCAAAGTTATGGTATCATAACTTCAGCATCTTACATTATTATTTTTTAATCTACATGGCTTCATTGTTTTCATGGTCCAACACCTTATTAAGATAGTGAAATCTATTCCTGTGGACCTTAATCATTAATTCTTCTATTCATATCCACATAAAAAACTTATTAAATCTGAACCAGCAGTACTACTACTACTCCTACTCCTAGTAGTAGTAGTAGTAGTAGTAGTAGTAGTAGTAGTAGTAGTAGTAGTAGTAGTTTTTGTTTCCTGAATGAGGTTATCAATGTTAATGTAGATCAGGCTTCCTCTTCTAATTGTGTATGGACCAAATCCAGCCTATGGGAGCCAGAAACAAGAACATGTTTGTGTATTGTTATTCCTGGACTGGGATAAGAATGTTGTTGGAAACAGCAGAATGACCACTGTGCTCCTTTTCTCTCTCTGCTGTGGTCAGTGTATACTAGTATTTCTGCTTTCCTACCAGAATGGATTTGTTAGTGTGAGTGAGCCCCAGCATTATATTCCAAATGGCTTCAGTATTGTGGAGTAAGTAAGTGTATTTGTGTGTTTCTATATACATTATGTCATACCTTGGCTCTGTTTGACATTCAGCAATCTGCAGTGAAATTTGTTGCACAACCAGCAAAAATAACGATAGACTGGGCAGGAGACAGAAACAGACCATGAGTACTGGTCAGCAGCATGCTTAAATATCAGCTATCATCTACTTTACATGATGTAAATGAAGGAGGACTAAATGATGAGACAATACAGCAGCCATGGGCATATCATGTGAGAAAAAATAGTTATATGTTTTGCAACTAGCACTCTACCTTTAAAGATACTGAAAAGCCCTTTTTTAAAAAAGTTGACAATATTTGTTCATGTTGAATTCATTTTTTAAGCTGTAGGCTTCAGCTGCTTAAGACTGGTATATGCTTGCTAGCTTGAAACATTCAGTCAAAATAAACAAATAGACACTATTTTGGCTACCAGAAATGTATTGCCATTATTATGAAGTTAATTGAGAATTTACTAAAACCTTTTTTTAGGTATTGTCCTTCCTGCAAAAATGATTCTAATGAAGTTGTAAAGGCTGGAGAAAAGCTCAAACAGAGTAAAAAGAAAGCAAAGATGCCATCTGCCAGTACTGAAAGCCAGAGAGACTGGGGAAAGGTAGAGTGTGTTTTAGAAATAGCTGTTGCTCTGATTGTTCATGTATGTGCTACATCTATAATTCTGCTTACATATGCACTACACAAAATTCAGTACTGGGTTGCACAAAGAACAAGACAATGTTTAATCCTGCCTTCTGTCTACTGGCAGTTAAAGCAGTGGAAGGATTATTAAGGTGACTAGAGGTAAAAACAACAACAACAAAAAAGAAAATCCCCAACTCCCCTTCCAAACCCATAACCACATATTACTTAATTTAACATTCCTTTTAACAATTGTTAACATATTTTGAAATAATGTGTTTGTTATAATAGACAGATTTCATGATCTCTGCATTGAATTTACAAATATTCTTCAATATTGCAATTCATTTGTCTGATTACTTTTGTTTGATGTATTTTTAGGGCATGGCCTGTGTTGGTCGCACTAAGGAATGCACTATTGTTCCTTCAAATCATTATGGGCCTATACCTGGTGTTCCTGTTGGGACAACCTGGAAATTCAGAGTTCAGGTATGTTGTTTCAGTATTAGCTGTAGTTGAAGGAAGTAGGAATAATAATGAATGGGTTGAGCACAGAAATAATTTCAATTGACAATTGGCATTTTCACCAGGACTAAGTAATACAAATACATTATGGTTCCAATATTGGAAGTGATGCCGATAGTAGTGAAGGTTGAACTATACTGATTTTACCATACAACTTTTTACTACAACTTTTATACATACAACTTAGTAAAAAGTCTGTCAGAATTATGATAAATATATTTCACATGTTAAAATTTTAAGTCAGATATTTAGTGAATAGGGTTAAGTATTTTCTGAAGAGTTTTCTTCACATGATTATCCCATGAATGGGGTGTGGACTGCAGATTTTGAAAACATTACGTGTTATCACTGTGAATTGACTGTAGGTGTTTTTGGTCATATGTAATAGATGTCCAAATATGCTTTTAGGCTGATGAACAGCTTAAGCCTGTGCAAGTCTGTAGTGCTACTGAAATTCACTATATATTCAGCTTTTGATGTTTTTTTGAACTGTCTCATTTTCTGTTTCAAATATTCCTTAGGCTCTGTGGTAAACTAGGTTGATAAAAAACTGGCAGAAAAATAATCTTATCTGGAGTAGACTGAGGGCTAATTTTCCTACTCAATTTTGCATTTCGGTTATGTAAGCACAGTGCCAATACTCAACATGGCAGGAAAAAACAAAGCAGAGAGGATGGGACAGCTGCATTTTGTGCCAGTACTGATTTTTTTTCTGGTTTTGTAGTGTCCAGCAAGCTACAATCTTCCTCCCTTTTGCTCCAGCCTGATCCAAATGAAATGATTTTGGGGTTTTTTTGTTTTCATTGCTGTTTCTAGTCACGAAAATACATACTTCTTTGCTTTTTAAATCAGTTAGTTCTTTGTCTCTTGTATGTGTAAATGATTGGAACTGAATGTTTTCTGTCATATTTGGAAGAATAAAAGAAGGGGGTTTTGTTATGGACGAATGAGGCCAGACTTTCTTCTGACTCGCATTTATTTAAAAGGAGCTACAGGAGACAGAAGGCCTGAGATAGGCTCAGACCCCCACACAACAAGTCAAAAAACAAAACAAAACCGTGTGTCTACCCCACATACACCCTGGGTTCTCCAGGAAGCTAGTTCCTCAAAAGAACCCAAAACTCAACTGAACTCCCACTTTCATAACCGCCCTTCAGGTCCAGGATTGGTGGGTCTTGGATCCACATGGTGATTGGCTTGTTTCTGGCGTTCCTGGTGGTCTTTATTGTCGTTCATTCCTGACCAATCATTTCCTCGGGCGTCGTATGATTGGTTAGGCCTTTTGTCCAACCCCCTCTGCGGTGCTGGTTTTATTGCGCTGACTCTGTTTCTGGATGTTATTCTGCTCCTTTGGACCATCCCCCCCGCTATATCCTGGACCCTTTACAACTTGCAAAGTTCTTAAAACAGTAACTCCCCTTCCCAAGCTTACAATAATTAACTCAACTTTAACTCAATACAAACTGCATCTCACTTACAACAGTTTTAAACTGCTTGAGGAGGGGCAAGCCAAAAATCAAGTGCCTCTTCTGATTTGTTTTATGAACTTTTCATCACTTCTTTTCATCACATCTTTTTGTTGGGTGCCAGATGATGTAAAGTCTCATAAGTAAGAGCGCTTTCTAAAATCATGTGGGTAAATTCAAAGTATCAAGATAAATTTTTATTTTCACTGCTTTAATAGTAATTGGAATTACTAGTTTACCTTTTTGTTAGGAATTCTACTGGTAAGACAAAACTAATGCTTTTCAAGTATTTCTAGTACTGATAGGAAAAACCAACAGAATTAGAGTGCTGCTATCATCAGAAAATCTATCAAAAGTATTTCATATATATATGGTATATATACAATATATATGTGTATATACATGTGCATATATATATATATGTATATGTGTGGACTAAATATCAAAAGACAATTACCATTTATGCATAATTAATTTATTTTGGGTACAAATTAAACACCTTGTCATTTTTTTTAAAAATTGAAATTCTTTCTACATAGAAAGTTAAATTACACTTTTGTTTCCTATATGAACTAGTTTGGGGTTTTTTATGACAAAATGAGATTGTCTCAGCAAATCGATGAGAATTTAGTGACTGTATGAGAATTAAAGACTTCTTTATTTCTGATTTGCATAGTTTTTTATGACAGAAACTCTCTTTTCCTTAGAAGGAAATTGACTAAACATTACTTCTGGAGAGAGCAACTGAAGAGCATCTTTGGCATGAATTATTTATCAGTGTTCATCTTTGTGATGAATTACCTACCAGAAACCTAAATTTAATTGATGAAACCTGAAAATGAAAAGAAGGGAGGGAGGCATGAATTAAAGAATGTTTGATACAACAGGAAAGGGGAACACAATAGTGGGGCCTTTTTATTCAGCATACTCATAAATGGTCTGGAAAAATTGGCAAATAGCTGATAAAATTAAGTGAGAGTGCTAAGTTGTGGATAGCAATATTGGGTCTGGGAAGAGTTCTAAGTGTGTAATTTGTAATTGGCTTTCAGTTACTTATACTTCTTGTTATTTAGCAAAGAGATATTATAATGGCTAATTTTGAAAAGTATGTAATTTTAATAGTGATCAGAAAAATAAATCAAGTACTAAATTATCATGAAATGGAGGGTCAGGAAAATAAAATACATTATTATGAACAGCAACCAGGAAGTATTGTGCAAGGAAGTATTGTGTCCTTGTATGGTTTTTATACTGTGCCCAGCTCTAATCTGATGTTAAAAAGTGCACTTTTGACTAGCTGGATCTTTGATGTATTGTGTTATGAAATTTCAAGACTATAGCAGAAGAATATAGACTCCCATGAAAGTTGCTTAGAACTGTAGGTTGGGGGAAGGAGATCAGGAGTGCAAGAAGCAGAACAAGAAAAAGAGGCAAAATCCAGGTTTGGAAGAAGATAGGAAGATAGGAAGATAGAAAGACAGAAGGAAGTAGTGTGATTGGTTTTATGCTAGAAATCTTCATTCTACCAACACTATTTTTATCATAAGATATTGAGAAAATGCATAATTTAATATATAGTCTCATTTTATTTGTAAAGGTTGTTTGTGGGGCTTTTCTATAATCAGTAGTTTGAAACCATTATTAAATAAATTTTTGTGGGAGAGATGCTCCAGCAGACTCTAATGGTGTTGCCAGATTATGCTACTTCTGCAGCTTTCAGGTGGTCAGGCTGCAGATTACTTGAACATTTATTACCAGAGAGTTATCCTGGTTGGAGAACTAGTCTGTGATCCATGTGGTGTTGCAATGGCTTCTTCTGTTTTCTTGGGCAGTCTGATAATATTCCTCTCCACTGGTTATATTTACAGTGTGTTACCTTACAAAATGATCTTTACACTGGGATCTTCCTAGGTTAAAAATTGTAAAATGCTACCAAACTGGTAGATCTCCTTCTCCTTTGAATTGTTCTAAATGACTGTGCAAGTGGAGTATAGCAGTGAATACAGTCTTATGTACTGCTTATGGAAAAAATCTTGGAGATTTTCCCCAAAGAAGAAAGAGTCCATTACATCTTCCAGTGTCACCACTGTCCTACATTGCCTGCTGGTTTTCTGGGTGTTCTTACTTTTAGCTTTTCTTCACTGAAGAAACAGTGGAATTCACACCTTTAACAGCAGTTACTGTTAACTGTTTTTAACATTAACTGTTAACACAGTTAATTGCATTAACTGTTGACACAGAAACCTCTGTACAATATTTTAAGCAGAAAATTGATTGTTAAAAGTGGTTGTAGGTGACTGGGTCTTAAACAAAATTTCTATAAACTGGCTTTTTTTCTGTTTCCAGGTGAGTGAAGCAGGCGTTCACAGGCCACATGTTGGTGGAATCCATGGACGCAGTAATGACGGAGCTTATTCACTCGTACTAGCTGGGGGATTTGAAGATGAAGTGGTATGTCATTCATGCAAGCAATGGTCTTGCTGTTATAATGCATCAAATGTCTGTAAATATAGGGTTGTATTTGCTGTTTAATCTAAAACTAATGTTTAGGCAGATATGACTGTGGAAACAAATATCTACTACTGATGAATTAAGTATTTCTTAGTATTCTGGAGAGAAAAATCTTACCAAATCTTAAAGAATGCTTATGCTCAGATCTACATTAAAGCAAAATGTCAGTTACTGTATTTGACATTGTTTAGGGTAGCTACATTTCAGTATACTTTTGGAGTCTGAATTGAGTGTAATATAAAATCTGGTAGTGCAATTGTATGCAAATGATATATGTTCTGCTTTTGTCACAATTTGTTACATTCCAAACAGTATTTCTAATTATGTGAAAAATTTAATTTAATGAAGCAAGAATAAAAGATATGTGTTACTTGATACTATGAAGTTCTGAAGTTTCTTGGCTCATGATAATAAGCACTTTCAGAACTTCTTAGCTTCCCTCAGATTCTTTCTCAGAATCTTATACTATTATCCCTAAAGGTGCTGGGAAAAAATTCTACTTTGGTGTTAACATTTAAGCAGAGAAACAAAAGCAGTTATGTTGCTAAACAGAAGAGTAACTGCTTTCAATTTTCATCTTGTGGTGCTGTCCAACATTTATTTATGAAGAGATTACAGTTTTCTTCAATTAAATAATGTTTACACAAGGTACATCCCTTCCTGCAGTTTCAGTCCATCAGGTGGAACTTTGAATCTTGAATGAGGCAAAGGATAATGCAGTAAGCAACCTGGTTTTTTAAAATGCCCATAGCTGTCAACCACAAGGAAAAGGGCACTGAAGAAAAAAAAAACAAACATATGAATTAAATAGCATCAGAATGTACTATATTCTTTGCCAAAAGCATCTACCAGCTGCTGCTGCTGCTGCAGTGTATTGCCTCTGAAGGAGTGTATTTGTCTGTATTTGAACAAGTGGCATAAGGAGGTACTTAGAGTTTGGATATGGTGTCCTTAGTGTCTATCCCAGCCCAGGCTCTCAGACCCTAAGAACACTGTTTTACAGTAGCTGTATCTGCTATGCCGGGATGCTGCAGATTCCTCTGTTTTTTGATACTGATGTCCCGTTATTTCTGAGGTGGTAATTATTTAATTCAAAATATTTGGTAAACTTAATTGGATCCTTTGCACGCCTTTTCAATTCACGTAAGTGATGTTGTGACTATGTGGTTTTGTAGACATTTAAGCACTGTCATAGCCTGAAACACATGAATACTTTTGAAAAGGCATGGTAGAAGAGAAATGTTGCAGAAAATACCCATAAAACATATATGAATGTCAGGGTTTTTTTTCTGTTTTCTAAACTAATAATACAAGGGTTTTTTTTTTCACAGTTACATTATTAATGTTAGTTTTTCTTCTTTCATGTGCCAGGTTTGTCTTCCAATTACTTCCATTTCCCTGTTCTTTTTGAAAAAGTTTGAGATGAAACTCCTGTAAGAACATACACATAAAAATTGAGTCCTGTACTTATAAGCATTCTAAGTACAGTATCTAAATAATTTGAGATGTGACATTTGAGATTTATTTATTTTAAATAAAATATACACATAAAAACCTCTGCTCACATCTATTGATTTTATTGTATGAGTACCATAAAAAAGAGAGGTGGCTCTTCAATGAATTTCAGTGGTGCAGCAAAAATGCTTGTGTGTAAACTTTTACAAAATTGAGAAATAAATTAATTTTGGAGGAGTATTACACTGTTCATAAACTTTATGTAGTATTTAGGCACACTGATAATCTTAATGCACACTCTATTGCTTTAAATCAACAAAGCCACACTGAGGTGAAGTAATTACACTATACATTGCAGGAAACTGAGTTAATTGTCTAGCTTTCAGATCACGATATTTTTATGCCATGCCTGTAGAAACTTATAATCCTAGAGATGCAGAATTTTCTCCAGTTTTACTGAAGTTCGGATGTTCTGGATGTATTGGAATGCTCATTAATAACAAATTTTATCAGTTCTGTCAGATCTACCCTCAAGATTGAGAACAGGTACAGTCATAGCTTATAAAACCAGCATTGGGTGATATTATTTGGTACATGACGCTTTATCTTCATTTCTAACTACATGCACATAAAATATTTGCACATTAATCTCTCTCCTGAAAATGGGTAACTTTGAATTCTGTGACAAATTACATGGCTTACTTACAGTTAGCTTTTATTTTGAATATGTTAATGTTGCTAATCTCTTTGATAGTATTCCTTTGATAGTAACCATAATAGGAGCATTACCTGAGGAAATTGAGAAGTCTTTCAGTAATTTATACTCTAAGAACAGATTAACATTTACACACTAGATACTGGACATTAGCGCTGATTGTGCAATCACAGTGTTTATGATCAATGTATGCTGATCTGTCTGTTCATCAGATCAAGCAACTGAAGAAGTTTAACTTTTGTGTTGAAAACTTGCCCTCTTATTTTGTGTCATTGCTTTTATATATCAAGTTGAAACTGCTGTTTATTGTCAAAAGTCTCAAGAATCATATTTCTGCTGAGTTGAGGTAGTGTCATAAAGATGGTAAATTTATTGTGTGGTGTGCTCTAGTTTGATCCAAACAAAAATTTTATTCTTCTGCAAATTTTATTCTTCTCCTTTTTCCTTATTGCATAGGATCATATGGGAAATCTCTGAACTGAGATTCAGAATCTCTTGGAGAATAATACCTGGTGTGAGCAGTCACATCTTCTTGTAAAAGATTCTGAGACTACAAAAGATAATGACTATGATGACTTAAAAGGGATCCCAGGCAATATACTCATTGTTTAGGTTTGTTGATATTATACCAAACCCATTCACTTCCTGGAATGTAGCATTCATAAAGCACTTAATGAAATTAATATCTAATATGAAATGCACGTCTTTTAGATTTTAAATGTGTTGCTTTAACTAGAATTATAGTAGGCTAATTAAATTAGTAATACAAATTGCAGGATTTTTTTCCCTCAAAAAACTAATGAATTTTGGATCTCCAGCTGATAGCCAAAGATAACCATAATTTAAAAATGCTGTCTCTAAAAGCTGTTATATCTCCTAAGTAAACTCCCTCTACAGGAAAGTGTCTCTGACCTGAAAAGACTCTCTTTGGTGAACCTGGTTCCAAGTCAGAATCGAGTTTTAGCGGAACAAAAGATAATGAATCCACACTGGGTAGCCTGAATTGTTTACATATTAATGTTCAGTTTAAAAGCCTGGTAATCCACCATTTTTGGACACTGCATGGAAAGGAGTAAGAAAAACCTCAGAAAGGAATTCACATACAGTAGTTAACTAGGACTTTGATCTTTTAAAATGTTGCCCTACTTCCTTCAACACTTAGCTGCTGTTTCCTGCTTTGGAGCTGTCTTTCTGTTCAGACATGTAGATTAATGAACACTAAAATGGTGAAATGTTTTCTTTGTGGTGGATTGTGCTGTGAAACTGCCAGGTTCTTGCTATCAGGGGCAAATGTGGGGAAGACTCAGCAAGAACAATTATGATATATTCACGCTCTGCACTTAATGCAAGGGATTCTTATTGATTTACAAATGAAATTTGTACTTTATCCCTTCCCTTTCAATTGGCACCTTTTACTGCAGTGTTAAACCATGAAATTATCAAAAATAAATCACACAATGGGCAGATAGGCCAATTCTGTCAGCACTCTATGGATATAGAGTTTAATGGAGATGAATGGTGACATGATTCAGTTTCAGATATCCCTACTACTGGGGAAAGAAAATGCTCTCAAATGTAAGTGCTTGATAGTTAATAATTGACTTGGATTTAAATCCTCATTTAAAAAGGCCTAGTGCACTTTCATTTTACTTTATCATATAATCAAACTCACCTTTTATTAATTACCTTTTACTGAGGTCAAACTGATGAGGGATTGATGATTTGATGATGTCTGGGAATTTCTTGTAGCAAGAAAGCCAATAAATATTTTTTGTTGTTCAAACTGAAGGTTGGAACTCATCTAGAAAATCTGATTGTGTTTGTAATAGCCTATTACTGGTAAATAAAATTTTTGCATTCTCTGTTGGAACCAAACTTTGAAATATGAGCATAAAAGCAGAGATGTTAATGGAGAGAGAAAATAACTGAGACCTCTCTTGAGATAGTTGATATTCTAGTAACTTGAAGTAGCTAATGTCCCTGTCAACTGGCGCATAAAAGTAACCCATAGAAATAATGTGGTCAAATGATTCAATGGAATTAAAAATCTTACTTTCTTCATTCTACATTATTTCTCGGTTAGACTTACAACTGATTATATAACAATGTTGAATAGTGTAGTATGATTTAATACAACAGACTGACTGCTTGTACTGGCTGTCCGAGGCTGACTGGCTTGTAGTACTAGAGCTTCAGGCTTTTCTTACACTCACGTGCCTCAGAATGAGATGCTGGGTGAGAGCTACTGTGGCTGAAGTTCATTTGCTCTATAAAGTGATCAAACTTTACAAACAGGATGGTTAAGAAATAACTTTATGGATACAATGTAAGAAAAAGGGACATACGGAAGGTATTAAGAGAAAACAGAGTAACAAAGTACTTACTAGCTGTTGAAAGACAGTTTTGGTGCAAGGAAGTGGAAATAGGCTGTGGAAAATGGAAGAGAAGTGGCAGAATTATGTATTTTAAGGTAAGAAAATGGGAAGAATGTAGGGAGAAGAGAAGGGAAAAGATAAGACTGTTTTGATGGGCTTTTTGACAGCTATTTTGTTTGTTCAAGGAGAACATACAGACATCAATAACTCCTTTTGCTATATGTTTTCTTTAACTGTTGAACCATTGTCTTCAGTTCTGCTTTCTGATCCCCTTCATACAAAAATAGCTTTACCAATCTCTTACTGGCTCTCAGTTAAAAGTTGTTGTAGGTGGTTGGGAGATCCTGTACTATCTATAGATAGAACTCAAAGCTGTTCAGAAATTGTTTTGATGAGTCATTATTCTCTAACAATCCCAAATAATAAGCTGTGAATATTCCCATTACACTTCACTTTAAAAGTAAAACACCATAAGCCAAATGAAAGTAGGTACTGTAGTTGTCCCAGTATGTCTCTGGAGTACCAGTGTCCCTGTTCACTCCTGCTTGTCATAGGAACATTCATATCCACATTTATTCCACGCTTTAGGGTCTGTGCATCACTTACTTTTGCCATTTTTGATTTTCACTCTCTACAAGCACTTATGAGTTCTTCTGAGCTTTCTTCCTCCTCTCTTGAGAGTTGCTGTTATATCGGAGGTTCAAATGTCCTCCAATTTCTCTTCATCCAGCCCAGATCAATGGCAAGATCTCTGACGTTTTCCTTCAATTCTAGAAACTGTCTTTGTTCCCTGTAATCCTTTGAAAAAAGGGGTATAGTTTATCTAGAAAATAAAGCAGCAGTGAGTCTTCCTTACATTGGAGGATGTTGAAAGATCCTTGTAACTTGACCTGTAATATTTATGCTATATAATTGTTCCTTTTATCCTCCATTTTCCTTCATTTGGATTTCCAGTTGTTTGTTTATGCACAGAGCCCTTTAATAATTAAAGAGAAGCAAATGTAACCCATGAAGTATGGGATATGCTCAGGAGGTGAGCATGTATGCATAGACCTTCTACCCATAGTATCTCTTCAAGCACACTGTTTTCAGTTTGCCTGTAGTTAGACTACCAGCAGAGAGCCACTTAGTCTTTCTGTAAAGATGCTGGAAGTTTGTTTGGTTTAGGCCATTCACATTTAACCCATTTTCCATAGAAGTGTGTGCAAATAGGAATACTGTTGCATTTCTGCATTGTCTCTTGAAGATTTTTGGCTTAAGTCTATAGCAGTTTGTCCTTATGTTTTTCTGTTATGCCAAAAAATAAGTCTGTTCCATACTTTCTTCTCATGAAGATTTATCAACAACCTGGTAGTTTATAAACAAAAGTTTGTCAGGAACTTGCCTTGTCTTATAAATAATCTTCCCCATCTTGCTTTCATACGAAGTGTTTCTGTCTTTCATATATTTTTTCACATTCTTATATATATGTTATATCAGTATTTATCTCAAAATTATGTTTTAAGGAGAGGGAAAAGAAATCACCTTCTGGTTGCAGTTTAGTTCTGCTTGTGTATCAAAGACTGCCTTAACAGCCCTCCCCACCCTGCCACATCATGAAGATGTTCAGTTTCTTTCATTGTCACAAAACCCAGGCCATGCTGCATTTGTGACATTCTAAGATATGTTTTCCCATTTTTCTGAACTTGTCACAGGCTTCTTATTCATTCTCAAAATGCAATTTGCTTGAATGATTGTGCTACATGAAGCAAATCCATCCTTACTTATATTATTCTCAGGATCATGCTTGTGTGATCTGTGCATTGTGTTTGCCTTGACAATCACAGAAAAATGAAACATACTCTGTGATTAATTCCAATCCAATGATATCTTATTTTATCCAATTTATTTTACATTCTTTCTTAGTAAATGGTTCTTGTCTGGTTGGTCTTTTAAATTTGTTTCATATACTGTCCTTAACAGAACTACATATTGTTCTGTTGGTTTTTAGAAATTTATTTAGAAGACTAAGTAGCCTGTTTTAAGAAAGCATACACCAGAATTTATACATGTCTTTGCTAGGTTTTGAGTATACTTTTTAACTTAATAGCACTTGTATTTTATTATGTACAGATAACTGCAGCTGAATTTCTGCTAGGCTTTCCCTACACAAAATAAAATTAACCTAATTTCTATAATTTATCTATGGCCTTGTTCAACCAGTGTTTCTCTTTCTAACCTTCTCTTTTTCTGCTGTTGTCAGTCATGAAATATGTGTAACAGTCTTGCACTGGATCCTAAATAATGTCAGACTTTTAATAGTGGTAAGAAATTGACTGAATTTTATTACTGCCTAGATGTTCAGAATTTTGCTATAAAAATTCATTTAAACATTGTTTTTGTATTAAATTGCGATATGCTTTATACCAAATATACATTATAAAGAGATTACATATTAACTATATATGTAGTCTGTATATTTACGTAGTCTGTAGTCTGTATATTATATTTTTGGAAATACATTCATTTCCCAGGAGTAATATGAAATTCTGTTACAAACTTTGTACAGAAAATAGAAAGACAGGGTTTTCTTGAGCGTATTTAGATTTTGACAATTTTCACAGCTCATGGTAAAAGATTTTATCAACTCTCCTTCAATTTCATGAAAATTCTACACCAGAATTATAGTACAGAATTATTTTAGCTTACAAAATATGAATCTAAATTATTTTAAACTCTTACTGAGTCTGAAGAGCTGAGATTACTATTTCATTAAAGCACCTGCTTTGTACATAAGGCAGCACTCTATGTACTTACTAGCACTGAGCTCCTTGCACAAGCTGAAGTTACTGCGATGATCCATCCAAGGTAATTATTCTGTATTTTACAAACATGAGACTCTTGTAAACACAATGAAAGCTCAAGAGCAAGTAGCTACTTCCTAGAATATGTTCCTCAGATTTTTTTTTTCTCAAAATAGCTTTATAAAAAATGCCAAAGTAGCGTTTTTTAATACAGGCATTTTTTTAGTCAGAATTTTTTGGTGAAGAGGTTACATCTAGACCAGTAGTTTTGTGCTGGTGCAGCTGCTGTAGGATGGCGATAATGAAATTGATAACATGTCTTTAATGCCCTGGATTACAGTTTTTCTCTGAGTAAATAGAACAAATGAAGTTGCTTTTTTTTTTTTTTTCTTTTTTTTTCTTTTAATTGAGTTACTTTACTTTAGACTGTTAAACCAAAGGATAATCTTCTTGCACAGGATCGAGGAGATGAGTTCACTTACACTGGGAGTGGAGGTAGAGATCTTTCTGGCAATAAAAGAATTGGAGAACATTCATTTGATCAGACATTAACACACATGAATAGGTAAGTTTTGAAAATAAAATTTAAAGATATTCCAATACAAAGAGTTGGGATGGAGAGCTTTTATTTAAAACTAACATTTTGCTGTATTTCTTCTCTTCTGTACATGCTGTGTTCATAAACAGCAATGCCTGTTGCTTCTAAGAGGTGTTTAATCAAGCATTATGATTCGTTGCTTTAAAGGAACACTCACCTCAGTGAAATACATTGCTGCACTGTTGCTGCACCTTGCAGTCATGCCTCTGGTTGAAATTGTTCTACAGTCACACTGAGAGAACTGTGTTTTAATTAAATGAGAAGTTTGTCAAAACTCTTGAGCAGAAGTTTTCTAATTCTGGGTGTTTCTTTTTTTAAGTTTCTTCTCTCGTGGGTAAATAATTTATAAATTTAAGGAGGAAAAAAGCATGTTCCTTTTCCCATGATAAAAAAAATTTTCTATTTTGCTAGCCCTTTCTTTCATCATATTTTTCTATGAAAAGCAAGGAATTAGGGTGCAGCTTTATCAAAACAGGTACTTGAAAGAGAACATATATCCAGAGGAAGAATTAGACATCTGCCTGAAGTGTTTTTCCATCCTCTAAAAGCTGGCCTGAACAAAGCGTACTCCATCCTTTTCTGTTTCTAAGAGCATAATCTGTTATACAACTGACCTCTGAACACCTGTGAGATGCTGAGAGTCACTGAGAACTTTTGTTTGCCAGGTCTGCATTTAGATATGTTCTGCTGCTCTCAGACAGGCTGGAAAGGAATTTTTTTCAAGCTGTCTAGAGGAGAAAGAGGAAAAACCTGACTTGGCTGCTGAGAAAGGGAGCAGGAGGGGACACATGATGTGAAAATGAACAAGATCAAGGAGGGAAGAAAGATGGAAGTAGGTTTAAGCAATAGGTTTACAAGCATATTTAGTGAATAGAACAAAGTTGTTTTGGGACACAGAATTAAAGCTGGACCCTTTAATGTCAGCATCTCTCTCCTCTTAGCAAATGAGAAATCCACAGGCAAAACTACTTAGCTGTGAAGGCATTAGTGCATATGGAGTAACAATGTGCTGCTCTACTTTACTCAGCTTGATATAAGTTTTCAAGCACTTTGATACAGAAGATTATGACGATTCTATGTAGTTGAATCTGTATTGGTTTTGCTTGTCCAGAGAGTTTTACGAGTTTATTTTTTATATGGAAAAAAGTTTTAATGTTGGCATAGTGTGCCTGTCTCCTACTATTCTCTACTATGTGGGTTCTATACTTGTACCATGTCTGTTTATAACCCATATTATTTCCTCTGTTTTGAGATCCATTATTGGTGTTGTGGCTGATTCTGAAGGGTTTTCAATCCCTTCAAATCAAGTTGTGGCAGTAGAAGTACTGTTGCTTATATAGCAGCTTGGTCATACTCTCTTGCTCCAGGTTTCTAGAATTTACACAGGTCTCTATGGGCAAATTAAAGCTTTTAATTAAAGCTAATTAAAGCTTTAATTAGCTGCTATGATTCTTAGTTCTTCTCTGAGGTATTTTATGTATCACGTGAGAGAGGTATGGTATTTAGAGCTTTTTTGAATGATTATTTTGTACTTTTTTCTCTATAAATTTGTCATCATATTAATTATTTTTGTGTACACAGTTAACAAGCCTTAAAGTCTATTGATGGAGGATAGCAGCACAGAAAGTTTGCCTGTTATTATAGTTTTAATTTCTTCAATTATTTTTAGGAAAGGATTAATTTTAAAAATCAAGAATATTAAGTCTAAAAGGATTGGTTTGTTTTCTAGCAATTTCACATGAGTTTTCATCTGGAACCTAGACAACATATTTAGCTTTCCCATCTTTTTTATTTTCCATGCATTTTAGTGTGGATCACATTTTTTTCCATCAATTCTGCCAAAAAACATACTGAAAGGTCTATGCTGCTTGATAAAGCAAAATTAGACAAAGGAAACACATATGACTTAATTATGTTAACTCTCAAAACTCTACTGGGTGAAGCAATCTAGCTTATGAAGAACTTAAATGTCTTTCTAGGGCATTGGCCCTTAACTGTGATGCCCCACTGGATGATAAAAATGGAGCAGAGTCAAAGAATTGGAGAGCTGGTAAACCAGTTAGGGTAGTGCGCAGTTCAAAAGGACGGCGGATCAGCAAATATGCTCCAGAGGAAGGCAACAGATATGATGGCATTTACAAGGTATTCTGATCTCTACAAAATAAAATTTCTTGTAATCTGTTTTAAAAAGCCTCATACGTGTTTGTCTGCAAATTCTTCATTATTACTTGAAAGAAATAGTTCCTTTTTTCTTTACTGGAGCTTTTTAGCTTTAGTTTGTTCTGCAAAGTGAAACAAAGTGAAATTATTCAGAGCAGTGATAATACAACATAATCTGTAATAGGATACATAAGATTGAATATGTAAGTTGCTTTGTGTGTGCTTATTGAGTTAAATTAATCCTGAAATCTGATTATTTCATTATTTCTTCAGTCCGTCCAGCTGTATCCTAGCCTTTTGTTTGTTTAAAGACTTCTTAGTTTCTGAAACAAAAGAGTGTGCCTTTTAAGACCACTGTATTTATAAGAAATACAAAAATTTCACAGCTGAGGGAAGAACTTCTGTACATAATAATAATAATGTATAAATCAGTCCTGTCATTTCTTCTTGAACAATTAAAGTATGACTATGTGCATGTGTTTGACTTGTGATAAAATAATGACAGTAATTTTGTATTGCTCTTTAGGTGGTGAAATACTGGCCAGAAATTGGAAAATGTGGATTTTTAGTTTGGCGCTATCTTCTGAGGAGAGATGATGTTGAGCCTGCACCTTGGACTTCAGAAGGAATGGAGCGGTCAAAAAAGCTCGGTCTAAGCGTACAGGTTGGCATCAGGACTTGGACAGTTGTTTTTATTCTTAGTTCTAGTAAACAAAATCCTGAGAAAGAAATCAGTTAAATTAAAGATCCCTTTTTTCCTTGTACTTCACTGTGGCAGCTTTTGATACTAAAACCCAGTACAGATTATAAGCAAATTGAAAGAATCCTGTAATAGTGACACAGCAGATGGAACTGCAAATGAAGCTTTCTCCCCTAGCAGTAAATTGAATTATTTATATGGATTGGAAAATCAGAATTTGTGTCCAGTTTTGTGATTCTTAGGCTGGAACAAATTTTTCTACAGGTGACTAGAGTCTGTCTGAGAAACCAAAAAACGGTGCATTTTTAAGTATTTTTCTCATGTGAATGAGTAGTTTGTATAAATAGTGTATTTTAGGCACAGGTATAGGCTGATCCATGAAAATTTTGGCATTGCAGAATCCATGAAAGATGAAAAGAAGGAAAGACTTAATATATATTCGTGGCAATGCAATGGTACATTGCATTTACAGCATACCATTATCTCCCCAATTTATATAGTTTGTAAACACACAGGTACAGATATACTGTTTAATACAGCTGGGTATGGATTAGGTTCTTTGACTTGACTGTGCTTTCTTAATGATGGGTACTAATTTAAATGTTTTCTCTATCATACAGGCTTTTAAAATTATTTTGTAATTATTTTACTATGTAGTCATAGCGATCTAAAGTCTTTTAGAAGTTACTCCTTTTGGTATTTGGTTTTTCCTGTATGTCAGTGATTCTTGTTTTAAATCTGTGCTTTTTAATTTTAGTATCCAGAAGGTTATTTGGAAGCCATGGCTAGCAAGGAGAAGAAAGATAAGGTTAAAAAGCAAACTGTGAAACAGGAGCCAAGCAGCCAAAGTAATGGAAACCAGAAAAGGACAATTGATGATGGTATTTCTTTTTTACTTTTTTAGCATTCGTCAACAAAGTCTAATATGCTACAATTGCCATGAACTAAGCCATGAAATATTTGTGGAAGTGTGAAGCTGTTTGTGGTGGTTTTATATTGGAGGCACTCATGGAAGTGACTTTCTAAGAGAAGCTGCTAGCAGTTTCCTCCGTGTCTGACAAAAAAGACCAGTCAGTAATTAGCTTTGAAAATTAACAATCTGTTGAATCATTAAGAAAACTGTACACGCCTCAGTGAAGACACAATTTATAACAAACCGAAAAAGCCCAGGAAGGTCTCTTTCCCTTCCGGCCGGCGAACAAGTAACACAGCCAGTCCGGCCCCTGTCCCGGCCGGGCCGGGCGGCCCTGCTGCGGGGCCGGGCTCCTGTCCGGGGAGCGCCCGGGCCCCATCAGCCGCCAGGCACGGGGAGGGGAGGCCGCGGGGCCGAGGCCGGGCCGCGGCTGCGACTGCTGGCTTCTTGCCGCTATTAAACCCTTTCCCCGCCGCCAGCCCGGGCCGAGCCGGGCCCCGAGAGCTGCTCCGGCCGGGCCGGCTCGGCCCAGATTCTACCGCCATTAAAGTTCGTCCATAACTACCGGGCAGGGGGAGAGGAAGCCATCGGCCCCCTGGCGTGCTGTTGCCCAGTTCCAGCCGGGCTGCTGAAATCCGAGCCGCTGCCCCCCACAGTACGGCCGCCGAAGAAAACCTCTACCACGAACAAGTCTAGTACCGCCCAGCAGAAATCACGTACAACTATTTGCAAGCCTTGGGCAAGATATTAACCGGTTTTAGTACACTAATAAAACCTACAAACGTCAATTCTCTCTCTTGAGTGAAAGAAAAGGAAATATTGAAGAGAGAACAACATGAAAGGCAGTAAAAAGAAGTCAAGTCCCAGATGGGAGGGATTTAAAGACATGCCTTAATTCTATGCTAAAATCCTCTTGTAAGGATATGAAGAAGATATAATTGATCATCAGACTCTTTTTTCCCTACAATCCATTAAAAATATGAGGAGATTAATTGTTTAAATTGTAGATATCTAACAAAAGCCTCCATGCTAAAGTAAGCAGATGTTTAAATAGCTGTAGTCCCATGAGAAGTTTGAACAAAGAGTAATAATGACCCTATGCTCCCAAGGAGAGAAGAAGACCTCTGTTCCCAGAAATTAACATAATTTCAAAGATAGATAAAGAAAAACTTTGCTCTTAAACAGCTCATCTTTAAAATAATACCTCATAAATTAACATGGCCTATAAACACAGTTTTGGGAAAACCTGTAAAAATAGGAGGGACTTCATGATTACAGATTTTCCAGGCAACTGCTATTTGTAAAAATTAAAAGCCACAAGAGGACAGTGTTCTTATAAAGAAGTCTCCATAAATTAACAAGAAGAGCTCCTCTCCCTAAGTAGACTAAAAAAGACTATTCTAGAAGTAGTAAACTGACTGAATTATTTCTGTACGTTGTGAGTAAGAAAAAAGAAGTTGTAAGGAAGTGTTCTAAAGGTTTTATTCTTATTATTCTTTCTTTTTGTTACTGTTAATAAACTTTTCTTCAACCCTTTTCAAGTTTAGAGCCTAATTTGCCTTCCTCCTAATGCTGTCTCACAGCAAGAAATAAATAAGTATAATGTAGTGGGTGCACTGGCGTTTGGCCTACACTAAACCCACCACACTGTTTGGAATACTAATGTAAATTCATAAGCACATGCTCCATATTTAAGTGATAATGTGGGGGTCTTAATCCTTTTTACTGCTCCTACTGTGTTTTTTGCTCTCAAGCTCTGCAAAAAAAAAAAAAAAAAAAAAAAAAAAAAAAAAAAAAAAAAAAAAAAAGAAAGAAAGAAAATTCTTCTGTGCAACTGTGTGCTGCAATCCAAAACAATGATGTATAATATGAGTTGGAGTAAGGATTTGCTTGCTGCATTTCATGCATGTAATTCATATTAATACCTTCTAGAAATAGTTTTGTCTTTCCCTTTTATTAGTTCAGACTAACACTGCTGGTCTGATGGTCACCATCTTAAGCAGGTACAGAGGAGCCTACAAATACACCCAAAGCCATGAGGATGGGAGATGGAGGGAAAGGAGAAGCTTTCCAGCTGACCCAAGAGCAGCAATGGCTGATCAGAGAAGACTGCATGAACCAGAAGCTGTGGGATGAAGTACTTGCTTCTCTTAAGGAAGGACCAGTATGTTTGTTGCATGCACATTTTTTATTCTTTACATTTTATTAATAATACTAGAAAAAAATTTTGAGTCCCTCTTAAAACCTCCTTTGGTTGTTGAACTTTTGCTAAATATAGACTGTCTAGCATTAGTTTTATTTGTAAGATTTCTATTTCAAGAAAATGTCTAGCTTGTGCAATTTGCTCTTGAGAGATGGGTTAATGTCTCCACAACAGAGACCTTTTCTTGCTCAAAAACCATCCTGAAGTTAAAAGTGCATTTTTATTTATTTTCATTTTTGAAGAGAGCATGTTTTCTCTGATATAATAAATGTATTTTTATGCTGTGCTCATGTCAGAAATCAGACATGAAGAAAGATGGTTTCAGTCACTAGGTTTTGTTTAGACAAATAATTTTTGTTTAGAAAATAATTTTATGACAGATTCCCCAGAAACATATGCCCTATCCCTCAAAGTGTTCTAGGCCAGGCTGGATGGGGCCATGAGCAACCTGTTCTAGTGGAATATTCCCTGCCCATGGCGTGGGGGTTGAAATAGGTGTTGTTTAAAGTCCCTTCCAACCCAAACCATTCTCTGATTATATGGTTCTGCAATTTGTAGAAGAGCAGGGAAATAAAGCCATTAAAGACCTGCTTCCTGATTACTTCTAGAAAGCTGTGCTCAGAGATATGACGGACTTAAAAACTTCTGGAAGTACGTTGTCTTTATGTAGTAAGTGGCATTTGTGAGAACTGTAATAGAGTTTGTCTCTTTTATTCGTGTGCCCTACATTAGAATTTTCTGAAGAAACTGGAACAATCCTTTATGTGTGTCTGCTGCCAGGAGTTGGTTTACCAGCCAGTGACAACAGAGTGCCTCCACAACGTCTGTAAAGTAAGAATAAACTGCCTTGCTCTGGGCTGTTTTCTTGGCTCTGCGACACTAGTCATCAAAGCCATATGCATTTTAGAAAGACAATAATAATTGCATAACATTCTGAGCAAAAACAGGCAACAAGTTTCCATTCAGTGTTGGCTGTGTAAACACCTTAATTTTGTGTAATAAGGAGTGGAAGTATGTTCCATATAGTTTCTGATAGACATAATTAGTGAGGTTTACCATTGCGGTCATGCCTTTCTGGTCAGTGGAGATGCGCTAAGAATTGGTTAGGTCCACAGGTTAGATTTTGGCACAATATCAGTGATTTAATTTTACATAATTTTACAAGAAATAAGACCAGATTTTGTAATTTTATAACTCTTTATTAAAAGTTGTGAAAGAGTGGAGGATAAATACCCTAGAAACTTGCTTGGGCTCATTCAGAGAAAGTTATGTTATCCTGTTAATCTTTGCATTGCTCATGTTTGGTAGGAGACATTACTTATGTGTCTCAAAATCTTGATCAGTTGAAGATAATCTAAGAAGTGTGGAATCAAATCTGGACTAGAGTTAATTTTGTCACACCGGTATATACAGAATCATGCAGTGGATTGTGCATATTTGAATGGTGCCTGCCATACCTAGTATTACTGCCTCAGGCCCTAAAAGGACTCAAACTATTATCATCCTAGTACAGTATTTGGTAATCCAAGTTTGCTGTTTAAGAAGATACCACTCCGGTAAAAAATCAGGGTGTTGTTATGTGTGGCCTGCACACATGGAACAATTATGTCTCTTTGAAAAACATAAGAAATGCTGTGCAGTTAAAATTTAGAATTGTAGAAATTGAAAAACCATGAAAAAAAGAAGAGAAAAACTGAATAGCAACAAACCCAGAAAGCACAGTATTTGAAGATATCAGTACGTATGTGAGAATACAATATAACATCCAATTAAAGTTGTAATGGAGTTTGATAGTAAGCTCCTTGTTGCTGTTTAGACAGAGATCTGCCCTGCCCTAAAAAATTTTAAATGCTCATCAGTCTGCAGTAATGTAGTAAGGATGGCAGCACAGATGCTAATGGATTGTATTATCCTACATATATCTGTAAGGCTAAACTGGGTCTACTCTGATGAGTTAGATGGAGATTGCTACATAAACAGTATACGTGGTACGTATATTCATCTTCCTCTGGATATGAAGGTCTGGAAAAGTATAGCAATCTGTGAAGCTATAAGGAAGCTAAGGATTGGCTGTGACTTACAGGCATTAGTGGAACTGAAGGGGAAACCTCACTTGTGATTTAATTCCTCCCAAGCATGGGGAAGAGTTCCTTGGCTAGTACATTTTAGTCATGGGCAGAGTCAGGCACCAGAGGACTTGGCAAAGACCTCTTTTTTTCTGGCAGTACAGCAGATTGTGCCTTTGGTTTATAGTGATTCCTTACTTTTCACTGGCTAAGCTGTCAGTCTACAAGAAAGTTGTCGCAATTTACTTCTCTGTCTTTGTATGTCCTAGAGTTGTTTACAGCGCTCCTTCAGGGCTGAAGTGTTCACCTGCCCTGCTTGCCGCTATGACTTGGGGAAGGGCTACACCATGGCTCCCAACAAGATCCTGCAGACACTACTGGACCAGTTCTTTCCGGGTTACAGTAAAGGACGATGATGTGCTCGGTCCCTTCTGTACTTTTCCCAGTGACTTTATAGACAGTAAAGGGGAATAAATATGGGAAATTCAGCAGTGGACCAGACAGCTTGATGGGACTCAATATATTGTCACTTTTTGAAGCACCTAACCCTCTTCCCCTCATAGCCATTTCTTGGTGTTGTGAGAACTCTAATTCTCAGCTGTCTTTTAACATCAAGGGTAGTTTTGGCCAGTTAACTAACAGTTTTTAAAGAAGGAAGAAAAAAAAAAAAAAAAAAAAAAAAAAAGCCTCAGCTCTTACTGGCCTAGCTGATGCTTAATTTATGATTTGTTTTTTGTGACTACCTCAGGACAGAGGAAAGTAAATTGTGTCAAACAATGAAACAATGTTGGGGATAAAAAATAGTTAGTGATGTTTTAGCTACACACTGCCTCCTGAATATTAGTTGTGCCTGGTCCATGTGGTTTGATTTACAAAAAAAAAGAACCCAATAATGAAACCCAAACCAAAAGAAAAAACCCACAAAAAAACAGGAAAAATAAATAGATTCAGCACTTAAGCCATTTGGATTAAACAGCAAATTCTGTGATGTGCATAATCCCTTTTTTGTCTTTTTCTTCTATCATGCTGTATTTTTTGCAAGAACGGGCTGATTTTTAGTCTATTTTTGTGAGCTTCATTGTGCTTTTCTTGTATCTTATGCAAGTTGACTACTAATGACTAATGAGAACAATATGAATGCATTGTTGCTGCATTAGTGTAAAGTGATCTGTGGTTTTTGCACTTAAAGAGGGTATTCAAGACACTCTAATTGTGTAAAAAATAGTTCATATAAAAAAAGCCACTTCTGTATTAGTTAAACTGTATGCTTTGAGTAGGTCTTGTATCAGTGGCAATACATCTTCACAGCATTAAAGGCAGTGCTAGCTTGGAGAAGGTTCAAATCGCTTCATATTGTGATCTGAAATTTTATATACAATATCTTCCCCCCCCCCCCAAAATATACCTTATTAAATATTTTATGATTCAGAAAATTTGCTAGTTTTGTTTTTACTATTATCCACTTAAGTCATGAGATTTTAACAGAACTTATTTTTCAGATTACTAAACGCTTTCCTTAGGTGGCCTTATTTTTCAGGTGAGAGGCTTTATATTCCTTAACTAACTTCTCAATGAAAAGAACATTTAATTTTAAAAAAGGTCGAACTCCAAACCAAGATCCAGTGATGACATTGATACCCATGGACTCGCTCACAGCCTGTAGCGGTGCCCTGTCCATGTCCCAGAGTGGGAGGGAGCCCTGCCTGTCACGGCACAGCTGGGAGCTGTGGGATTCCTGCACAGTGATTAATCAGATTCCCTCTATAGGCACTGAGGTTGCAGTGACAGCCTGTGGCCCACAGTGCTACGGGTAGCTCAGAATTCCTGGAGAGAGTGATGTGATTTCACCTTCATTGCATCTCATGAGCAGCAGCTCGTAAGACTTGTGGCCTCCAACCTTTTAGCTGAGTACTGTAAAATATTTTAATGCTTTGTTTTCCATTGGATAGATTTTACCAGTTAATTCACAAGCTAAATTTTGTCAGTTTGAGATTAACAGTGGGAAGTTATCTGCTTTATACAAAAATATGTAAACCAATTTTTAATATATTTTTTCAGTGACATACTCAAGCAACATGAAACTGCTATTAACAAATATTAAAGTAGCTTGTCAAGACTGGGGAATTAGACTGGCAACAGAAAAGTGCTGTCCTTTCCTCACATTATAAATTTGCAGTGGCTTTTCATGATACTTTGCATCCTTAGTAGTATATCAATAGCTACTAAAAGATACCCTTTCCAATAGTTAGTGAATTCTAGACTAAAAAATCTGATTCTCTTTACTATGTATTAAGGTGATTTAGCACATAGGTGCAGCTTTTCACATAAACACTGGTATCTGGCCTGACTTTCCTTCAATGAAAGCCATTCCTGTCTCCTATCATCTGTAGTCTCTTTGTGTAAAGCCCCCCACTGAAGTCATAAGGTAGGTAATGAAAAAGTTGCAGTCCTATAACTTCCACTGTAAAACACACAAAATTTACAGTACATAAAATATTGCTGTAAACAGCAGCCTCATTTATGTCACTTCAGAGTTCCCAGGCTGAGTGTGCATGTAGATCTTCAAGAGGAGGTTGAGTAGTGGATTGTTGTAAGGTACAGAACTGTGTGGTCCTTTTCTGTGGTCCCAGTGTTGCTGAGTGCCTGTTTCCTAATTCACCAAAACTGTGCTTTGAGTGGCTGAATGAGTTGGTCCCTCCAGGGGTGCTCATGTACATCATACAGACAGCTCTGCATGGACCTGGGCAGGTTCCTTTCAAATGTGCTTATAGCACAGAGAGCTGACTGTGTAACTAGTGAGAGGATTAGTTTTATGTAAATTTGATCTGGAACATGCTGGAAAAGGCTCATGTTTAAGGTGTAAGCTTTGGTTACTGAGTGATTTAATGTGGCACTGTGTGTTGCAAGAGGGCTCGTCTCCTTAAGCTCTTGGAGCTTAATCTGTGAGTCAGATTTTACACAAGCTGTAGATAAAGTAGGGCAAACTGAGTGCTCTGTATAAAAAAGTGCCAGAGAGTGACTTGAACAACTGTGGAAAGAGAACAGTTTTTTACCCAAGATTCAAGTAATACTAAGCAGTTCACAGTCTTTTATACCTTCTCCAGAATAAGAGAGAATTAGATGGAACTCCTAAGAAAAAATGATGTGATACAGAACAAGATTAAGTTTGTTACTGCTTGGTAAAATGGATCATTTTGGCTCATTAAAAAAAATCAGAGATTTATTTAAATATTAATCTCTGCCTGTATTTTCCTTTGTGTAAGTTTATTGCTGCTGTGGCAATTGTCACAAATCAGAGCTTAAGTTCCATAATTTCATACTGCTCTGTTGGACAAATACAGCTGAAAAGTTTAAATCCAAAAACATGACAACAGTTAAAATTCTGACCAATTTTATTAGACTACTAACACTGATAGGTAAAAAAATCAGTATGAAATATTAACACTAGCAATGCTAGTTAGTGGTAATATGTGAAGTAAATTAAAAAATCTACTTCATCATTTTTTTACAAAATGTAAACAATTAATCCTGCAGTTGATATTTATTAGTATTGCCTTATGTATCTGCATCTACTGTACATCTACTGTATTTTTTCTACTTTTTTAACTGTATCTCTCTTGCCAATTTGCTCTTTGCAAATTGGGTGTTAATTGTTAAATCTTTAGCATGAAACAGACAAAATGATAAATCAAGGCAACTTCCAACATCAACTGCTGTGGAACAATCAGATTTTGTTTACACCTAACATACTGATTGTATTTACATTTTAACTGAGCAGTGTTCAATGAACAAATATGGTGATTATTCAAAATATACACAATACAAATATCCCCAGGAAATCAGGAAAGGGCCATTCTGATGGAGTCAAAAACGCAGGCAGCTGGAAACAATCTTAGGAAGATGCTCTCTTCTGTTCAGAAAATGGAGATTCATAGGCTTCCATCGGTGGGCAGGTACAAACCAGATGTTGATCTCCATATATGTCATCAATGCGAGCAATTGTGGGCCAAAACTTGCTTTCAGGCTTCACAAATGGCTAAGAGAGATAAAAGAACCCAACCATTTTAATTTTTTCACCAAATAAAGCTACAAAATTGTAATAGAGATTAGGAGCTTGAAGAATTACAATGCTGTGAAAGTGGATTTTTTGGGTGAAGTCATCCTTCAAGTCTATTTGGAGCCCCTGAAAGTTATCAAGCATGTATAATAAAAGTGACAGTTAAAAGAATGCTTAGATTTTAAAGAAGTATGGTCATGTCCTCTAACACATGCTTGCAAAGAAGCAGTTTTCATGACATGAAAGAAAACTTCATTATCCTTTGAACAACTGCCTTTCACATAGGAATGGAGGAAAAGCAGAGGACACTGCTGTGCTGTTCAATATAGTTACAATATAATACTTAAAGGAAAATGGAATGGTGATGTAGTTCAATTCTTACTCTTTGAAACAGTACATATCACTAAAATACTTGCAACTGAGTTTCTGAGCAGAAAGGTTGGTCACACGTACATTTAGCTGCTATGACTGTGAAAGCAATTAAGAAGTCTGGTATCAGAGTCCAGCTTCAATCTGACCTTTATTTGTAGCAGGCCCACACTGGTATCACTTTGCCCATTCTGACCCTGGGGAATCTAGTCACACCTTATGCAAGTTCTTTTGAGCAAAGCTTTGAATGTCAGCATATGGGACTCTGTTTTGGGAGCCCTTGGTGCAGAATGTCAGAACTAAACAGGCTGTTTCCAATAGGAATGAATATTCAGTGTTGAAGTGCTAGGATTCAGAAATCCAGGTCTGCACCAATGTGTAGAGACTTTTTTTTTTGTTTGAGCTCTTTCATTGTCTTTAAAAGCTAAACTAATGAAACTGTGGTAGAGAGAACTCACACACTTAAAAATTGAGCAACAATATAATGGCTCTGAAGTTTTCATTCTTACCACATTACTTCATCTCCAACTGACTAAGAAACTACAGAGCACAAAGCATATTTATATATTACCACACCACAAAGTTCCCATTATGTACTCACCAGTGGGAATGCTGCCACTTCTCTGGAGTAGGGACGATCCCACTTGGAAGAAGTGACACAGTTCAGAGTATGTGGTGACATCTACAAGAAACAAGACATGTTGAGAACAAGAAATTACTGATTTCTGTTGAACATATCAGTGTGAAGCCTTCTTCAAGTTCCCATTACCACACATAAATAATTACTGCCTAGAGAACACTGTTTATCTGGGGGAAAAAAGGGCAGATTTAAACCAGGAGGCAAGTCAGCATTTGGATTTTTTTCAGTTTGCCTAAAGATGCTACCCAAGGCTTGAATATGCTTTTCACTAAACTTAGAAGTCAGTACAGCATTAAAAGAGTTGAACAGAACTTGAGCTGGTACTGGTTCTGTGCTGCATTACTAAAATAATTCAATCTTTATTTTATTATTAATGTTAATGTCATTCCACTTTCCATCTTCAGCCAGTGAAATAAGTATCTCTCCTTTGTTACTTTGAGATGGCCTTGAAATATAAATTAAGTGCTTGTGGAAATACTCTGTCAGCAAGACTTCTCACTTGAAAAAGTCAAAATTCAAATTTTGAAAAAGTTGAAGGTTTCTCAAGAAAGTCTTGTGCTCACTGTTGTGCCCCATTACTTTTGAGAGTACTGAAAGACCAGGAAGTGGGCATCTGCAGACTCAGGGGTTAGGCTGAAGCTGGTACCTTGCTCTAAATGCGATCTTACCTTTAGTGGGTTAATTTGGGGGTCCATCCTGCCCTCCTCTATTTCAGCAATTTCCTGTCTAATACTGATCATGGCATCACAAAATCTATCCAGCTCTGCTTTGTCTTCAGACTCTGTAGGTTCAATCATAAGTGTCCCTGCCACAGGCCAGGACATGGTTGGAGCATGAAAACCTGGTGACAATAGCAGAAATCAGTCACAGATAAAGCTATAATGCATGCATTAGCTATCAGCAGATTCACAAATTCAGTCCTTTCTCTACAAAAGTCTGTAGAGATTGAATTCACTGGTAGTGTTAGCTCTGTACTTTAGAGGCAAGCTAAACTTTTCAAGCATCTTTGTTTTCAGCACTGAAGGGTAACACCACTGTATGATTTACAAGAGAGTTACACACAGATTAAGTGAAACAGTTTATTAAAAAGGAACTTTAATATACTTATCTAACTCACCTTTATACCCACTGAAAAGTCTATTTAAAGTGGTGCACAATATTTAAGGCTCACTTATGAAGAGCAGGAAGGGTGGGTTTTTTAGTATCACAATTAGGCTTTGGATTATTTCACTGAAGAGGTATTACTGGTTAGGGTTTTAACCGCTGTCATGCATATTCATTAGAAGCACAGTTCTATAGGATCAAATAGGCCAATGGGTCCTCTTGTCTGGCAGCCAAAAAGCATCCACAATCAGATCCTTAAGAGCATGTGTACAAGTATACTATATCAGGATGGAACTGTTCAAATCCTATTATCCTACTTTAAAAGTATTTATTTTTTTTTCCTTCCTGTTTTGTTTTGTTTTGCTTTGTTGGAATCTTACTAAGCTTTTGCCTTTGACCCACTTGCTCAAAACAGCTGAGAGTCATGTAATCAGTAATTTGATGGGGCAGTTTACAAAACTGTGAAGTAACAGCAGAGTCAGAAGTACCTACTACAACTCAGTATATGCAAAGATCTCTCCAAGCCCTCAAAGAAAATGAGGAAGCCTGAAATAATTGTGACAGATTCACCATCCATAAGCACAGAACTTGAATGTTTTTGTCTCCCTTTAGAAGAGATTTAGAAAATTTTCACTTGCACTGCTATTTGAAAGAATAGACATTTGACTTACCATAATCCTGAAGCCTTTTAGCAAGATCTACGGCTTCAATGTTTGCTGTTTTTTTGAAAGGTCTTGTATCCAAAATGAATTCATGGGCTACATAACCTGTAAATAAAAAGCGAGATCTCCTATTAAGTAAGACTAGTGAGAACTCTGATCTTACTTAATATGAGAACAATCCAATTTACCAAGCTGTCTATTCTGATTGGTTTTGTGGAGAACATGGCAAAAAGACAAACTAAAAAATATCCACTTGGGCAAAACCTCAAATCTGAGAAATTATCAGGTAACAGATATACAACTCAGTTTTTGAAGACTGACCCTTTGAGTCCCACATCACATTAAGAAGAGACCTCATTTACAAGATCAGAACTAGGAATGAGTGGTCAAAGTGGTAGCTCCTACAATTTACAAGTTCTCTGAAAAAATGATTAGATTTGTCAATGGCCCAACACCATTTGGGCCTTAGGCTATCTTAAATTAATCAAGATAATCAGTTTTATCTTACGCCAGAGCAAAGCTCAAATCTTCTGTTATAGAGAGGCTGAAGACAAAAGTTTCTGTATTTATATCCATGGTTCTGGACAACCTTCCATTACATTGTTAAATCCTTCAAAATTTGCAATTTTTATTCACTTCTATAAAAGTACAACTTGCAGGTTTTACCAAGATGTACGTCATTAAATTTAAGATATATATTTTTGAGATAATATATATTGTACTCAAATGTTCTTTGATGCTGTTCAGCTTAAACAAGCAAAGTAAATTCTCTGATTGTTACACTACTCCCACAACACTTTTTTCATTTCTTCTTCATTATTTCTGTCCTGTTGCAAGACTGGAGAGCCAAAACAGGGAACCAGAATGTAGCTGAAATATCATGCATTGCCAAAGGAATTCTATCTCATCTCACAAAAGTGAACAAGGAGCAGAAATGAGGGAAACTTGGTGGGATTTTTTTTTCAGAGGAAGTGTGCAAGGGGAAATACAGGTCCAAAAATTTCAGTTCTTAAGTTGTGTCATTGGTTATGGAGATTTGGAAGTCTCAACTTAGTTGCTTTTCTTTTTTCTAATGTTCATCAATCTGCCATTGAATTTCAAGGAGAACAATCTAATGGTTCACTCTATCTTTTGGTATCATCTTTTTCTAATTATAAACAGATATTACTTTTCTTCTACTTCCAAGTATCTCAGTTTCATTGCAATACATGCATAGAAGTGTGACCATTTATTTCTCTCCTTGTGAACATCATCAAGAGAAGTTTGAAATCAGCAGTCACAGAGCATTAAAAAAACCAACCAACCAACCGTGTTGCAAGCCAACTTCTACATGAGGCAAAAAAAAAAAAAAAAAAAAAAAAAGCCTGGTAGAAGAAAAAAAATTGTCTAATACTTGCCTCTTGCTCCTCTGAAAAGGATTTTGTAGTGCTTCTCTAGCCTCTTTGCCATGTAATTTGCATTTAGGATAGCAATCTCAGAAGCATGCTTCAGACCCTTTGCTCCCATTGTCTGAAAGAAAAACAACATGAAGAAACAGATCTAAAACAGATCCAAAACAAGCAAAGTATGCTCCTGCATGACAGAGAGCAGCACCTCAATGCACCTGGCCAGTTCTAAGGCAGTCACTCTGCTGTTACACTTTTCCACACAACACTCACAGAGAAGCACTGGATATTGACTTTGGTGTATGTAGTTTATGAGAGTGTCTACTGTTTAGGAGGTTTAGCTTGAAGTTCACAAGTGAATGACCCAAACCTTTCCTCAAACTGAGAAGTTTTGAACCGAATAGAAAAAAGTAAGAATACAAATTATGTCAAAATGCACAGGTTGCCTGTCTCAATTCCATAGCAAGACTGTCCAGAGGTGGAACAATGTAAATAGATGGCATTTTGCACTGTGAGGAAAGAGCTCCCCTTAAAAATTTCTAATAGATTAAATATTCTGTAATGGGAACCAACTTAGAGTCATAAGTGATTTTTACCCACGGCTGTAAATAGAAATTGCACTAGTTCATATTTGCTCATTTGGAATTCCAGGAAAGCTGGTTTCCCCAGCAGAGGAAGTTTCCGTGGTTAGAGTATCATACTGGCAACAAAGTACTCTGAATGACACTGTCCCTAGGTTCACTCCTTCCCAACTCTGTCACTGGAAGCATTAAATGTAGCTCAAGAGTCCCAGCACACCCTTCTACCAAATAGAATTTGAATCAACAATCATCTCTGTTGGCTAAATATTACATACATGTAGCTAAATATTTGCTGGCCTATCACTAAATTGCAAGGGATTAACAAATTACATAGATCACGATCAAGCTGTTTCACATGTAAAACCAAAACTAAGTCCAATTTTCAAACCCAGTAAAATCCTCTGGAATTCAGGATATTGTAAAATTCAATGTTCTGTAGCTGTCAAGTATAACAATACTGAATCATACAATTAAAACCACTCTTGGCAGAATAGTAATTTAAATATGAAAACTTCAGTGTCAGAAAGTGGAAGCCTGACTGTAGTTTTCTGCCTGGTGTCCACTTATCTCAAAACCTATTACAGACAAGAGGCAGAAGAGTTAGATACAGCAATTGTCCTGATGTCCTTTCTTGTGGTAACATTGTCCTACTATAAAACAAGTAGCCTTGATGGATGTAAATAACCTGGGACTGGATTGTCATCACTTCATTTCACTGCATTTCAGTCCGTACAAACATTTTAAAAAATCAGTTGCTCTTAAACCTGCTCATGTGGTTCCAGTGGTCGCTGGACTTGAAAGAGAAAGAGAACCTCAGCTGATACTCCTTATGAAAGTCTACACACCTTGATATACACCCAGGAAATTGGCAATATAGCGCTGGAACCCCAAGGTGCAGCACTGACAGTACCCAAAGGACATGCATCCTTATCCGTCTGTATTTTGATCACAGGGTGAGTAGGCAAGTAGGGAGCCAAATGTTTCTTCCTAAAACAAAAACACTGATTTTAGAGATAAATATGTGTTCTTGTGTTGCATATCTGGACAGTTTCAGCAATAGTTTCTCTTCACCTTGCTTCCAGCCACAGTCCTCTAGGAAGTCTGATCTGTGCCTTCTTCAAAAGAAAGTTTATTAACACAACTGGTGCCAGTGGAGAGTGGCACTCAGTTTTTCAACCTATTACAAGATATTAATGGAATTATCCAAATAAAAATTACTTTTTAAACAAGTAAGATTATCTTCCTTTAAGGAAATAACAATGCTCCATAGGATAGATTCACACAGTCTGTGTAGCACTTCTGTGCTCTGGACTACATGCAGTATTATCAGCCCTCAAAATCCTTTTCTTACTCAGGAAACAGATTGCTGAGTGAGGTTTACCATACACACTAGAAGGCCAGCATGGAAGCCAGGGTTCATCTGGGGATACAGGTGAACACCACCATTCAGCACATGACTGTGCTGGAGAAGGACAGATGCTTGCAACCAACGTAACACCTCTCCCAGCCAGAACTCTGTACTGAAGTGAACACCCAACCAAGATTCACTAAGGTGTGCATGTAGATGTTTAATTTTTTTTTTTTTTTTAAGAAAGGCTAATATAGAGATACCCACACTCCAATTGGTCCCATTCCAGGTCCTCCTCCTCCATGGGGAATGCAAAAGGTTTTGTGAAGATTTAAGTGAGAGACATCAGAGCCATAATCTCCAGGACGACACAGACCAACCTGTAAAGGGAATACTCCATTTCAAAACATTCTTCATATGCCATTTAGGACCTATTTCTGAATGCAAGGAAAACAGGTTGAAAAAGATGGTGTATGTTTTTTATGTTTTGCATCATAAACAAGAACTTGATGCAAATAATATTTTGTTTTAGGAATTCTTAATTACATCTGTAAAGAATGTCTTTGATAAAGGGTAGGCAGACTAAGCGAATTTCAGTGAGCAACTCATAAATCTTACAACACATTTCAGGGGAAAATTAAGTAAAAGAGAATTACTTTCACCATCTAATTTTAATTACTGTTCTTGGAAATCTCACATCCTCCCCCAAACACTGTGGAATCCTGCATGGAAGCTGTGTTATGGTCTGAACTCAGTACTGCTGTGCTATTCTATGCCAAGAACTCCCAGTAGTAAAAAATCTGCCTAGATTTTGTACCTGAGCATTCATATTTGCTCCATCTAAGTAAACTTGGCCTCCATGTTTGTGAATAAGGTCACACACATCTCCAATCTCCTCTTCAAACACACCATTGGTGGAAGGGTACGTGATCATGATGGCTGCCAAGTTCTCCTTGTGCTTGTCCACCTGGTGGCAGGGAGGGGAGAGAAAAAAAGGTCACTGAGGCTCCTAAAGCTTCTCAAGATTTTACAAAAAATATACAAGCAAAGTCAGAGTGTTTTACAGATGGGAACCAGGCCTATCAGTAGATAGTCAAAGTCACTTATAGTCAGCAAAGGATACTGGGCTCCCTTCTTTAGCCATGCCTATCGAAAAAGAGTGATTTCTGAATAAATCAGAATTTTAAATCAGGGAAAAAGGCAGGTATTAAAAGGTGTATGTGTATATATATATACATACATACATATGTATACACATATATACACATACATATATACATACACATATATGTGTACATATATATGCATACATATACATATATATGTGTCAAACACTCTCTTTTGGGACCTTCATATGACTAGATGAAAATCTGGCCTTCAAGTTAATGTAAAATAATGACCATTCCCACTACTTTCAGCAACAGAGTTCTCTGACTGCCATAAAAGTTTGTCCAAATGTGGAAATGTGTCCTGCTAATCCGTTGCATTGCAAGATTCACCTGCAGTCAATATACTTTAAAAAGAGGAAAAAAGTAGTTGCCTAGCAACAACTTCCCCAGCAGAGATGGACTTGAACTTTGCTGAAAGAAGGCTGAAATGCAGTTTCAAATGCTTCACATTCATGAACATGGCTTGTTCATTTCCAGTACTAGCTGTGGACCAAAAGGGTCTGCTATAAAAGAGTCTACTGTGTACAAAGACTCTTTGAGCAAATCCTGCACTAAAGATCCTCAAATTAAAAGAAATCTTACAATTGTCGCATAGTTAGTGTCTGAGTGAGGAAAAAGAAAATTACTTATCCTTTCAAAGCATGTATTCAGCATTATTGCTTTATTTTTTCTTGTAGAATAATGTGATTCAGCTGCCAACACTACTACCTTCAGAGAAGAAGTGTTCCTTGAAGATCAACAATAATTAATTACTCACCATTGCTTTTAAATGAGAAATATCAATGCTCCCATTTTTATCCACTTCAATTGGCTGAATCTTCATCCCTGCCATTTGTGCACTTGCTGGATTAGTACCATGAGCAGATTTAGGAATAAGGCAAACCTTGGAAGGGAAAGGAAAAAAGACCCTAAAGTATAACTAGTTTAAAAAATCCTAATGTTTTATGATCTACACTCAGCTACAATTCATTATCAAAGTTTTGAAAAGAAATCCTGATGGTGCCAGCAAACTGCTTCTTTTGTGGAACAATGCAACTAAATTTTTAAAGAAAATCCATTCAGGTATCAGCATTTAAACACTCATTACCAAAGTTTCATTTGCTGCATAATCATATTTAGATATGCAATTCCAGAATATTATTTCAGATACTTATATTTAAAATTTTTTTGCCTCACCCCACCTTTTTTTAAAACACTATTTTTTTTTGCAGTTATCAGTCTCCATATATGCAATGACGTGAAATGAAAAACTGCCTAATTCCAAATTTCCTCTACAACTTCTTCTGGCTTCCAAAGCATTTTCTTCTGTATTCCATTCAAAACAAGAATTTAGACCAAAATATTTTGCTATAGATGAGAAATTCTGAGCTAAACATGCACGTACAGTTAACTTTAAAAGAAAAAAAAAAAGAGAAGCACTTCAAATAAAGGTAGGCTCTTGTTAGTCATAGGAAAATGGTGCATGTGTCAGGATATTTCCAGACATTTTTTAGGAATTCCACCCTTCTCAAAGAAACCAAAACAAAACCAAAACCCCCCCAAAAGCAATCAAACAAACAAGCAAAACCAAAATAAAAACCAAATCAAACCAACCAAGCAAAAAAACCCCCAACCACCACCAACAAAAACAAAAAAACCCAAATGAACAACAACAACAAAAAAAAAAAACCCAAAAAACAAAAAATCATTTTATTCTACTTTATTATCCTAAGAAACTGCACGATGGCTCGTGGAACTTTATCATCCACAGTGATGCTGAGACAAATGTGAATACTTCAAAACACCAGAAACACAGGGAATCCCAGTGCCAGTGCCAGGAAGGACTGTGCCACATCTGTAGCCATTTTATCCTCATAGCTGAAATGTAAAGTGGCTCCAGATGGCCACCAAGGACTGCTGGGTACTGACATCACTGATCACACAAAAAAGCAGGCATGTAAGCTGTCAGTCCATGTCCATCCTTTTTTCCCCACAAGAGGGCACCAAATCCAAACATGGCCAACTACAAGAACCTTGAGCTGCTGGATTAATTGCTTTCTCCAGCCTAGGAGAAAAAAGCACTTCAGCTGAAAGGCCAACATTTTGTGGGCTTTCTTATTTTCTTATTCCTTTTTATTCTTTCCCAAGAGTACCACAATTTTCCTGTAACATTTGAAATCTATAAAGTGCAAGTAAAGTGCAAGCAGCCCCTAGGCTCTCCTGTGCAGTTCACCTCTGGGTATTTTCAGACCACAGATCTACCCACAGACACTCAGAGAAGCCTAAGCATCTTGCACAGAAAAAGAGAAATGGCAGATGACACGAAGACAATCAGAAGACAACTCTCCAAGGAATAAAATTTTAACCTAATTTCACTTCCCACTGAGTAAAACTACTCACAAAACAAAGTTTGTAACTGTAAAGAGTGGTTGCCTTCTAGTAAGTTTGATGTGATCCGGATGCAACAAAGAAACAGAGAGAGAAGAAGACAACTTTCACATTCAGTTTTAGGTGGTTTCCTCACACAGAGGCTATAGTTCCCAGTAGGCCAGGACAGTCATTGAGAAGACATTTTGAGAAGATTCCATTTTGAGAAGACAAATGAGTCCCAAAGCCGAGGATAAAATCAGATTCAAAGGATATGTATTCTATTGCACTAAGGACTTTTTCCCTTCTCTTTAAAGCAAACTGTATTGGTGTGTAAAAGAAGAAGACCTAAGTAATCGCAGACTTCCAAGAGGTTTTTTATGCAGTCACAAAAATTGTTCCTAAACTAACTTCCAGTGGCTTAAGTGGAAAGGTACATATGGATAAATATTTAATGAATGCATGTAAAGAAAAGAAAAATAGTTTTCACCATATGGAAAGGTCATCCTAATAGAATATTATAAATATCTGTGCTGGTTCTCTAACATTTAAAATTACTCATAATTGTGTTTATAATGGAGACACACAGTGAAATGCTAAATATCCTTTAATACAAAACCACCCAGGTCACTAAAAGAACTGATTGCAGAGTTCAGAAAAGGACCCACAGTACTGCAGGGCAGCATTCCAAGCATATATGTATACTGGAGGCAGACAGATCTAAAGTATGACACAAGAAAACACATTTTAACAAGCCACAACTGTGATCTTTAGCTTTGAACCTACTGCTGCTAAAAAATCTCACTGTTTTGGTAGGAAAGAAAGCAACTGCATCAAAAACTAGAAAGGGAGTAAGAGAAAAAAAGTAAAAGGAACACAAAAGCTTTAAAGATAACCAAAGTTATAAAATGGCTTTTTTGAGAAGGATGGACAAATAACTAGAATCCAGCTAGGAAATGAGGATGGATAATAATATAACAAATAATCCCAGAATTAACATATGATATGTCAACTGTTCATCATCTTTCAAGAGTGAGAGGGTGTCAGATGAAATTGTAAATATATCTCAATTTCCTTTCTTCCTTCTTGACTTCCCAACTTCCCATGGCTGACCACATGGCATGTTGCTTGGGAATTAAAATGCCATAAGCATGACCTTTCCTGCTTTGTACTTCTTCCCCTGAGCTTTTTTTGTTGAACATGCCATTATATGGCACTAACATCCCTTGGTCAGCCAGGCTCAGCTGTCCTGGCTGTGTCTCTCTCAGCACATTCCGAAAACCCAGCCTACTTGCTGGGAAAGGACAGGGTCAGGACACTGCAGTGGCATAGAGAGAAAGCCTTGACGCTGTTCCCCACTTGCCAAGAGATTCCTGTGTTATGAACAGTGCTTTTTCCACAATTCATGTGAAGAAAGTTAAGTCCACCCTAGCCAGACTCAGTACAATCACCCATCCCTGTGTCATTCTCATGTCTGTAAAAACTTTTAAGATGTTACCAATGATCCTGGTGGGAAGCATAGAATATGGAAAGCCTATCAGAGGTGACAATACACAACCTAGTTTCTCTCTAGGTGAGTCCCAGCTGCTGAATCAGCTCTCCACTTCCCACTCAACCCTCTTCCCCACATGAGCATTGACACTTACGGTTCTATGGCGTTCTCCTTTGGCATTTAAATAAGCTTTGATTGCAGCCAAGCCTGCGTACTCTCCTTGGGCTCCACTGCAAGAAGAACACCAACACTGTTATACAGCACACAAACCTGGAAGTGCCACCTCTCTGACAGAACTTCAAAACTGTCCAGACCTAATTCTTACCCATGACTTCAGGCAAGTGTCAGCAAATTAAACAGGGCCCATTCCTAAGATAAAATTACAAATGGACGTGCTTAAATTAACAGCTAGATATAAATGAAAAGAGTAGATGACAAAAGTTATGCCATTTGATAAGTTTATACTACAGTGTTAAATCCTTCTGGTAACGAAGTGGATCCACATTTCTGCACCTAGCAGGGGACTGTGTGCTTGATTACAGTGAAGCAAACTAATACTGAAATGTGTAGCAAAGTGTATATCATGAAACATAAAAGGTCTTTCAGTGACAGGCTTAGTGTAGATTAAGCTCCTGCTGTTCATTTTGTGTCAAAACTGCTAGTGGACATAAACAGGCTGGAGCAGTACTCATTAAATGCTGCTTTATTTATTTCAGTGAGCACACAGATCTCAGGCATTCTTCAGTCATACCTAGTGCACTACCTTCCAGTTTCAACAATTAAACACCTGGCAGATGTTTAATCTTATTCTTATTCCAACTCTTTATTTTCAGCTCATGGAGGGAAATATTAAAAGAAATAAAACAGACCAAATCATTAAACTTTCAGAAGAAATGAGACAAAATAAGATACCATAGCTTTTAAAAAACAACTACTTAGTAATTTAATAATCAGGCATTCAAGAAAAATTTTACTTCAGAAAATTCTTCCATTTTTGGCTTGCACATTTTCTTTGGAGATAAGTTTTTGGAATCATGTCTCAAGGTGCAAACACTTAGAAAAAAAGTTCCTACCTATTTGGCTGGAAGGAGATTTTGTCATAGCCTGTAATCTCACATAGGTCCTTCTCTAAATCCTTGAAAAGCTGCTGATACCCTTGAGCTTGATCCAGAGGAACAAAAGGGTGGATGTTGGCAAATTCTCTCCATGTAATAGGCTATAAAAACAGAACAAACAAATATATAAAGAATGCTGTAACAAAATACAGACAACTCTGTTCTGTTAAACTCTCTGAAAGACAGAAGTTGCCTTGTGGTCAATTAAGTATCAAACACCAAGTACATTGATCTGCTGGAGGCTTGGAAGGCTCTACAGCAGGATCTGGACAGGCTGGATTGATGAGGCTAAGGCCAGTCTTGTGACATTCATTCTGATATTAACTGGTTTAATGTTAACCTTTTAGCTTTTTATTTTGGTAATCAGATTACACATAAAGATTTGGTATATTATAAAGAGATTACCCCCAAGGCTTAGAAGCAGCTTTAAAACACATTTTCTCCCTTTCTCTCTTGCTCTTTTTTTTTCTTTTCTCAACATATCACCTTGTCTGTGTTGATGTTTAAGCCATGGCATCGATGGTGCAAAAGCCAGAAGATAAGGGGCTAATGTGCATGTCTCAAACACAGATGGACAGATAGGTGTGAAGCCAGCCAAGGATTGTTGATAAGAGCAGACTGTGTAAATGGGCAAGAAAGAACAGGATGCAAGTGGAGAAGGGGGCCACATGGAGGTGGAGGTAGAACACTTTCCTGAGACAACAGTCCTTGTTCTGGCTTCTGGATATACTCAGCACAACACAGTACAGCACAAGTGCACCAGTGAGGTTCAGAAGAGGGCATGGATTGTTCATCAAAGGTTGATCCAGTGGGGAGAATCAAGATCACCAAAGACCTCCAAAGCCCTCTGACCCATTTCGAGAAAGGCCTAGAAGAACTACATGGACTATGGATGATAATTAATTTGCACAGAGAGCGAGAAACTTATCTCCAGGGTTGGGAAAACTCATCTACAGAAAGGTAGAAGCCTCAGTGCACATGTGCCTAGGACCCTGGACACAACATCAACAACCCTGCAACTGCCTGAAAGGAGGCTGTAGCCAGGTGGGGGTTGATCTCTGCCCAGCTGGTAACTGGTAGGACAAGACTAGATATAAATAAAAATGTACTCACAGAAGGGGTTAACAAGCATTTAAACAGCCTCCCTAAAGAACTGCCAAAGTCAACACCCCTGAAAATGTTTACAAGATATGTAGATATGATGATCAGGAACAAGGTTTAGTGATGGACTCAGAAGTGCCAGGTTAACAGCTGGACTTAATCTAAAGGGTGTTTTCCAATGTAAATGATTCTATTATTTTCAGTAACCATTTTCTAACATTAAGAATATGCTTTAAAATTATTAATTTCTCCTACTACTTAGTTTCACTTACCCTTACATAGAGCTGTGGGATCACAAGGTAAACAAAGAGGAGTTGCCGAGAATAGTATTAGCTTTACTTAGAGGAAACATACAAGACATAAAACAGTGAAGGGAAAGAGAGAAAGCAGTGAGAGAAAGGGGACAAAGGAAGCTAGTTGTGGTGGCCTACAGCTGGCCTGTAGGCATCAAAGTATAAATAATTATAAAATTATAATGGAAAAATGTGATCAGTTACGTAATTACCTTACTTATGTAATTTGACCAGTAAGAGCAGGCCCAGGCCATTGGAGACTCAGGTTTCTATTGGCTGGCTGAGCAGGAAGTAACTGGCTCAGCCAGTAGGATTAACCTCATGGGCTCCTGAGGTATATAAGGAAGCAAGATCTGAATAAAGTGAACTGTTGCTTCATGAGTTCAGCATGTCTTGTCACTGGTCTGTCTCCGAAACTTTGACAATTGGTGACCCCGATGTGATCACAAGAGCTGCTGCCAACAGAGCAGGGCGACAGACAGGGCAACCAGGAGAAGTTGCCTGCAGCATTTGAGCTGTGAAGAACAGCATATAGAGCTGTGATTGGTCTGGATCCCCCTTTATTTTTTCTTTTTTTTTTTTTCTTTTTTCTTTTTGCAAGTGGAAGATACCACCAGCATGGGAGCATGGGCTTCAACACCGGAGGGCCCCCTCCTGAAGGTAGAGACTCCCATTTTTAAGAAAAGATTTGAAAAATATGAGGAACCTCATAATGTGGTGTGAAAGACATGGACTGGATGTATCAGAAGGGGCTGCCCTAGATTTAAAAACTTGGGAGCGGGCTGGCTGACATATCCTTACAGCTGCCTCCACAGGAGATGACTCTGCCATTTATGTTATTAAACCATGGAGACTCATAATGAACATGATAAAAATGTTGCAGAGCGAGCAGGTGGTGAGAATGGCAGAAGTATCACAACTGGTGCCGTTCGCCGAGGCAAACGGCCAAAGTAGGGCACTGAGGGAGGCGGCGGGGTGGACAGGCGCTGTGCCGGGTGTGAGAAGAAAAAGGATGGGTACAGAAAGTACAACGCACCCGGAGGCCTACAAGGGGGGCCTCCCCAAGTGAGGGTTACCTACCCAGGGAGCACCCTGACACCCTCCAAGACCAGGATCACCCCATCCCTGAGGCCATCGGCAAAATCCCCCAAGCGGCTGTGCTGTGTTAAATGGGCTTTCTACAGCCTCTCCATGCCCTGCTGCAGCTGCTCAGACCTCTGAAACAACTGGCCACTTTCCCACTCCATGCGCTGCTGTCAATTCAGAGAGCAGAGAGACGCTGTGCTGCAGAGCCGCATTGGACAGGCGCTCTGCCACTCTGCTGTGCCCTGCTGACCTGGCTAAGACCCCAGAAGCGGTGCTTGGTAGTGATGGGAAGGTGTGTTGCTGCTGTAGCCACTGTGAGGCACCCAACTGCAACTGCTGTGAGATGCCTTGCACCTGTGGGACAATGCATGGCTGCAAAGCAGGAGTTGCTACTGCTCCACTGTGCCCTGCCGCCCTAGCTGAGATAATGGAAGTGGCGCCCAGCCCCTGCGAGATTCCAGCTCCTCTGTGCCATGAAGCACTGGAAATCCTGTATCTGTCTCTGCCTGCAGCAAAGCTACCTCTCTGTGCTTTGCTGTGCCTGAAAACACCCCTACATCCATACCTAGCTGCAGCGAGACCATGCCTTGCCCTGGCACGACAGGGCCCTGCCCCTGTTGGGAGGCACCTGGCTGCAGAACTATTCCTGGCTGCTATAGAGCTGCCCAAGCCTTCTGCTGGGTGTGCAACTGCCACCAAGCTGTGCCTGTGGCTGAGCCAAGCTCTGTGGCTGTCACAAGCAGGTATTCTGAGGCAGCACTCAGTTGTGCTGATCGCGTGGTTCCCGTGGCAATGGAGAACTTCACAGTTCCAACAGTGCCTGCAAAGACCCCGAGTGCACCAGAACCGCTTCGTCCCAGACCCAAGTCCCAGCCAAATGTCGTGCCCAGATGCAGCAGAGAGTCCGAGAATCCTCAGTTGCCACTGACACTGCCAAGAGTTCACTGGAGCTGGAGCTGGCCCTTGAATGTATACCAGCAAGGGACACTGGCAAAGATACCCAGAACCACCGTCCCTCTGCAGGACACCGCGGTAACACCGCCCTTGCCTTACTGCCAAAAACCTTGTTTGAACCAGTGTCTTTTTGGCAGAAGGTAAAACAAGCCGCTGTTGCAGATAGGGACTTCAAAGGGGCATTGATGTGCCTATGTCTGGGGGCTGGGAGCCAGAGGATGGGACATTAGCAGTTTTCCCCAAGGTAAGAGGCAATAGAACTGCTCTAGATAAGTACGCCCCTTTCCAGTGCCAGTTCTTTCGAGCTGCACCAGCTTGTTATCAAACACGGTTTGGGTTCGCCTGCTGCTGCTAATATGGTACATTTCTTAACAACAGAGGAGGTAACTCCATTTGATATAAAACAGCTTGCTAAAATTAATGTTTTCAACAGTCCAATATATGGTGTTTGAATCTGCATGGAAAAGCAGTGCAGAAAAACTGCAATTAAAAAAATCTAGATTTCCCAAATGAAGATCCACATTATAAGGCAGGGGTCTTTCGACTCCTAGGGCTGCCACCAGTGGGTGATCCATGACTCCAGGCTAGGCTGCACCCACTGGTGCTAACACAGGTCAAAGAATTAGGTACACAAGCTTTATTTAAGGTAGCAAATATGGCCAATCTGACCCAAACATATTCAAAGATTAAGCAGGGAGTTAAGGAACCATATCTGCAGTTTATTGAGAGATTGCAAGATGCAATGCAGGTACAAATCATTAATGTAGAGATCTGAAATCACCTAATTTTACAGTTAGCAAAAGATAACGCCAACGAAGACTGCAGAAAAATCATAGAACTATTACCCAATGAAAATCCATCACTAAATGAATTAATAAATGCCTGTGCTAAAGTAGGTTCTCATTCCCACAACAGGCAACTAGGCAACTCAATAGCAGCTGCTGTAAGAGTGTCACCTCAGTATTGTAAATATAAACAGCAAGGCCATCTGAAAGCAATTTGTTCCTGTAAACACACCTTAACAGGGACAATTCCTGAACACAGGAACATAAACCTAAATTGCAGCTGGTATGGAAAATGTGGTCATGTGGCTAAACAATTCAGATCAAAATTTCATGCTAATGGAGATTCTCTCAAGGACCATGGAAACAAAAGACTCAGCACAAGGAGGGGACGCACGAAGACAAAAGCATCTCCTCACCTTCCTGTGCAGGCTTATGTGACCAGAACACAGGAAGGACTTGAGGAGCAGCTGGAATGGATGTATTCACATCCAACACAGTAACCATATGCAACCCAAAGGTGCATAAGATTCCTCTTGAAGCTCGAGGACCTATCAGGAAAGGATTAAGTGCATGATTGCAAGGTCTAGTGCTACAATGCAAGGTATCTTTGTGCATCCTGGTGTTATTGACTCAGACTTTACTGGAAAAATATATGCTATGGTTTCTACCCCCACTCCACCTGTGACTATCCCTGCAAAAACCACAACTGCCAAGCTTATCCTGTTTAAGTCTTGCATGCCACATACAGACCCCAAGGTGTGACGAGACCAGGGCTTTGGATCAACAGGAAAACCCCAGGTATTTTGGACCTAGGTTGTAGGTGAGCAGAGGCCCAACATGGAATGTATCATTACAATGCCACAGGCAAAGCCCTCCAAATAAAAGCCAATGGGCTGACTGATATAGAAGCAGATGTCACTGTCATCTCTACCATAATTTGCCTTCATCATGGCCCACTGAGCCTGCAAAACCCACTCTTGCTGACCTTGGAGGGATCACACAGAGCTGTAAGCCTGTTTCAGTAAAAAATTCCAAGGGTCAAACAGCTACCGTTAGACCTTACATCACAGCAGCACCACTTAACCTTTGGGGAAGAGATGTTTTATCTGCTTGGGGAGTGCAGATGGGGACGGATTTTTAATGGGGGACACTGTCCTAAAGGGCATGAAACATCCTACACTAGCCTTCAAACGGCTTACCACTCAGCCTGTGTGGGTGCCACGGCGGCCTCTTGAGAAACAGAAGCTACACGGCCTCAAATCTTTGGTGCAGGAACAACTGTCTCAAGGGCACATAGAGCCATCCATAAGGTCTTGGAACACCCCTGTATTTGTTATAAAAACGAAATCTGGAAATGGAGGCTGCTCCATGATTTAAGAAAAATCAATGCAGTCATGGAGAGCACGGGAGCCTTACAGGCAGGTACAGCCGTACAGCCATCTCCCACAATGATTCCTGTCAATTGGGATATCTTAATTGTGGATCTCAAAGATTGCTTCTTTACCATTCCACTGCATCCAAACGATACCACAAAGTTTGCTTTCACCATGCCTTCCGTTAATAATGCTGCACCAGGGGAGCATTATCAATGGAAAGTACTCCCCCAAGGAATGAAAAACAGCCCCACAATTTGCCAATGGTATGTTGCACATGCTCTTTTATCAGTACGGGAAAAATTCCCAGGGGCATACTGTTACCACTGTATGGATGATATTTTAATAGCAACCTCAACTAAAGATGATCTTTCACTAATTCAGCCAAGCCTGATGCAAGCATTAAAAGCATTTGGATTGCAACTGGCATCAGAAAAGGTACAGCAGCCTTGGAAATACCTTGAACTTAAAATCATGGATCAGATCATACAGTCCCAGACAATTCAATTTTCAACAAAAATAAAAAAATTGAAATGATGCTAAGAAACTTTTGGGTACCATAAACCGGCTCAGACCTTAGCTCACATTGACCACTCAGCAATTAGTACCCTTGTTCAATCTTCTAAAAGGTGATCCTGATTTAGTTTCTCCCAGGACATTGGCCCCAGAGGCAAAAGCTGCTCTTGAAGTAATAGAGCAGGCTCTTACAAATAGACAGGTCCACCGAGTATGCCCAGAAGTATGTATTACTGTGTTTATTTTCAATGCCAATTTACATCCTACCACTATCATTGGACAATGGAATACCCAGTGGTCTGACACTTTGCATGTTTTAGAGTGGATGTTCTCACCCCATCAACCAAAAAATATAGCCCCCACTATCTTGAATTAATTGCCCAATTAGTTGTTAAATGCCACCAAAGATGTTTACAGTTGAATGCAAAAGATCCATTTAAAATCATTTTACCTATAAAGCAAGAGTAATTTGAATGGTGCTATGCCAACAGCACATCTTTACAAAGTGATTTACAAAATTTCAAGGGGCAAATTGGCTACCATTTACCCGTCATATATTGCTGCAAATGAGTAATACTACTGAGTTTTCCCTAAAATGCCTGAACAGTCAAACACCTTTAAAGAGAATTACTGTATTCACTGATGGATCTGGAAAAACAGGAAAGGCCATTGTAACATGGAAGGAAGGAGATGATTGGCAAATATTGGAAGGACAAGAGAATGGGTCACCTCAGTTAGTAGAACTACGTGCTGTAGCCATGGCTTTTCAGCGTTTTCCCCACGCTCCTTTGAATATAGTTACTGACTCTGCATTTGTTGCAGATATAACACAAAAAATGGACTGAGCTCTATTGAAGTAAGTTAAGAACAAGTATTTGGCTTGCTAAAAACCTTGTGGCACACTATTCAAGCCAGACCTTGCCCTTATTATATCCTCCATATTAGAAGTCATACAAATCTGCCAGGTTTTATTTCAGAGGCCAATGCTGAAGCAGACCACCTGGCTGGCCCTGCCTCGACAGCATCACAGCCAGATATGCTGGCTCAGGCAAAGGCATCACATGCCTTCTTCCACCAGGGCATTCGAGTCTTACAGGGACAATTTCTGCTTTCCAGCACAAAAGCTTGTAACATAGTAAACACATGTGCTGATTGCCAAGGTCACACTGCTCCATTACAGATGGGGGTTAATCTCCAAGGATTAAAAGCACTACAAATATGGCAAACTGATGTCACACATATACAAGAATTTGGAAAATTAAAATATATGGATGTACCAATTGATACTTTTTCTTCTGCCATATGGCCATCAGTACATTCAGGAGAGAAAGGTCAGGATGCCATTGCACATCAGTGATTAGCCTTTGCTGCTTTGGGTATTCCTCGTAACATAAAAACAGATAATGGACCTGCATACACATCACAAAAAACTAAACAATTTTTACAGCTCTGGGGTGTGGCCCACCAAACTGGTATTCCCCAACAAGGAACTGGACGGGCCATTGTAGAAAGGGCACATGGCATTTTAAAACGTATGTTAGAAAAACAGAAAGAGGGAATGTGTGGCAAAACCCCACAAAGCAAAGTGGCCAAGGCTGTTTACACATTAAATCATTTAACAGTACCGGAGCTCAAAATCCAGTAATTTTAAATAATTTCCTATCATTGCAATTGTCTGGTGATGTCCATTCACCCAAACCTAAGGTAATGATAAAGGATATTATGATAAACAAGTGGGAAGGTCCATGGGACCTCATTATATGGGGACGTAGATATGTGTTTGTTTCTACAGACACTGGAAAAGAGTGGATACCTGCCAGGTGTGTCCATCCTGCTCTACGTTGTGCTCAGAACCAGAGACAATATTCTCATGATGATCCTCCAGCAGACATGGAGGAGCAGTGATTTAAACAACTTGCACACAGGGGACTGGAATTTCTTGAAATGACAAATCTATTTAAGAATTCTATCCATTCAGGGACATCAGGGTTTGGTGTATATATATTTGAATGTAAGAACTCGCTTTGGATATTTTGAAACAGATTGTTTTTCTCCTTAGTTGTTTTTCCCACAGTTCTGAGAATTTAAATGTTTCCTGGTTTTAGATTAAGCTGTTTCTTATTTTGGAATTAAACTCCAGTTTTGGAGTTTGAGGCCTGTAGGCCTCAAGGTATAAATAATTATAAAATTATAATGGAAAAATGTGATCAGTTACGTAATTACCTTACTTATGTAATTTGACCAGTAAGAGCAGGCCCAGGCCATTGGAGACTCAGGTTTCTATTGGCTGGCTGAGCAGGAAGTAACTGGCTCAGCCAGTGAGGATTAACCTCATGGGCTCCTGAGGTATATAAGGAAGCAAGATCTGAATAAAGTGAACTGTTGCTTCATGAGTTCAGCATGTCTTCTCACTGGTCTGTCTCTGAAACTGTGACAACTAGTGAAAGATGAAAGTGAGAAGACAACAGGAAGAGAGCAAAGGAAGCACATTCCAAGTCAAAAAGTCATTTGGTAATCAAATAGCCTGGCTAAAGCTCTGCTTCATGTGCTATCAGGTAGTAAAAATAAAGATATCTGGGGACTCTTCAGCTGAGGAAAAGGGAATTACCCTAAGAAATTGCAAACTGAAAAAGAAGCATGAATCCTCAGTCCCATCTGACTCCTTCCATATTTCTGAGGATTTGATTTTAAGATCTGTAAAGCAGACAAAATTTAGGTAATGTAACATTGCTTCAGGGAACAGGACTGTGATACCCAATTCCAAAAATTATTTTCATCATTTTTTTCAAAATCAAGTTTTCAAAACCACATACTCTCCTACTGTTGTGGCAGTCCTACTTGCGCTTTTCAGAATGTTTTCTTAGTGGAAAAGGCAGAGGGTAACTTCAGCTACCCCTGAAACTGCCTCCTCAGGTGAAGTATTAGTCCAAGAGCGGGTTTTACTTCTCTAGAATGACACTGGCTAGATAGTTTACTCATGAGGATATCAAGTGAGACAGTATTATTGCAACTTACTGTGAGTTCAGCTGAACTATTGAGCTTCATTGTGCAGGACCCCTAAAAATACAAACACACATCAGTATTTATTGAAATACACAAACATATAGGTAAGTACATCATTTTTTGTCTTTTCTTATTGGTAAATACCTACCAAAGGAATCATGCTGTGAACAAGGGAAATATCTTTGTTTTCTAATCTTTTCATGTACCGCACAATATTTGTCTCAGAGTGATAGCTGGAGAACACAAAACACAGTATTAAGGAAAGCAGATCAGCTGTACCAGCTGCTACATAAGAAAAGAACACCAAAAAGAAGTAAGACTGAGGATAGTTATTAATATATGCTAAGTAGTTATTTTCAAACTGTCACTTTAAGCTTGCTAATAGCAACACAGATTTAAAATGCTTATTATTATCTCAGTAACACTATCAGTAAATATGGAATGCAAGGATACCATGTCCTCAAACGGTAGATTGTAAAATGCAGCAGATTAACGGAAAGACACATCTCCTCCGTGGTCATGAGTATTGCTCTGCTCATTTAAAATGAGAGGATAACTAAAAATGCTACTAAATATCTTATTTTAGAGTAACGAGTTACTGTATGAATCTAGGTACAAAACTGTCCTCAACTAACTCCGCTGCTGGTTTTGAAAGGAGATATTTCAGATTCCCTAAAAATAGCAAACATACATTCATATTCCCTAAAAGTAGCAATCATACATTCACAAACCTGTTGAAAACCTGGTGTGTCAAGAACTTGGAAGTTCTCTTAAATGGGGTGCTAAGGATGCCTTTGGTTTCCTCACCCATACCTTCAGCAATTAGCTCCTTCAACAAAAAGAAATAGAGTCAAATATTTTCATTGATTTTTTTTTTTGTAGTCAACTTCCATTAGAACTAGCTTATGAATCAGTTTACCTCACAATATAGTCAGCTTTTAAGATAAAAGCCCCACATTTAATATCATATGTATCTGTATATACCTAGCATGACAACAGTGATCTATTAAAACTGGGTAGCTTTAATGTCTCAGTAGTTCTCATCTTATAGGTATTGCTGCTAAATGCAAACGACATGCAACAAAAATTCCAGTGGGGAAAGAAATAACTGACCCCATGTCCTAACCATCACAGAAGTAGTAATACCCTAAATGCAGGGTGTCCAAGCTGACCAAAAGAACTAAGTGTCGCAACCAGAAAACGGCATTATATAAATCCTTTATTTAACACTACCTCTTTATTTAAGAGAGGATCTGAAATTCTTAATATTTAACAAATGGTCATCATATAGAAACCCACTATACAAGACCAGTTTTAGTTTTTATTAAACTCTGGAAACATTCAGATAATTTAATTCACATGACCTATTATGTACTTACAGAAGAAGACTCGCAACCAAAAATCCATAATATGTCATCTAAGTCTTTCTCATTTACAGTTTCATCAAGTGATACTCCAAGCTATGGATAAAAGCACCAGTAATTATTCAAAGCTGTTTATTCTAGAGACATAGTACATTTGTTTTGGTCAAGAAAAACTTTCCAGAAACACAAGAGGAAAAATAAAATAAATCAATCTACCCAAGAATATGTAAACATACATATTTATAGGTATTTATAATATATAAATTTATTTTATTTATATAACATTTTCCAGTTCCTTCTTTTATTCTCCTAAACCAGATGGCTCAGAAACCTTGAATCTCATTACCTCTTTCTAGTGTTTCTAAGTGTTTTCTACTTAATAGGAAAATTGCCCATTTTCCTGTAGCACCCCTTCCCCCTATTCCAATTGACAGAACATACTACATTTTGTGAAGACCCCTTCAGTGACAACCAAAATGTGGTTTAGATTTCAGTCTGCCTTCTAACACTGCCATAGGACCTGAATTCCGGATGTCACCTTGTATTCCATCATTAAATTTTAGAGTCTCGCCACTCTACCCCTTAGGGGCATATTTAACATGAAAAAATTAGATAATCTTTTTAATTGGCATAAAACGAAAACACAATCATAATTTCTGCAAGTTCAGTACGTCACTTAACAAGTTCATTCTTTATATTACCTTTATAATTGATAGATGTATCTGAGCAAATTACAAGATCTTGAATAATTTTGTTCTGTTTAGCACATGTAATGATTAGAAACTTAATCAAGAAAATGTCATACTACAAAATTTCTGAATTTATCAAAGGTTTATAAAAGTTGCTTACTCTGCCATCACTATAAATCCGAAAATTTATCTTTCTAAGAGCTGCCCTGTCCAAAACCTCTTTGACTGAGCATCCACACGTGATCGTCAAGGTATCAAAGAACAGATCATGATGTAGTTTATGACCAGCTCGCCTGAGACCTATAAAAAACAGTAAGATAATTCTATTATATGCACAGTGTATTGTTTGCTCAGGTGGAGGTTACAGAGCAATACTATGTATCTCACAAATGAATGCTTTTACATAATAAAGCAAAATACACCCCTTGTGTAAAGAGCAGCAAAATCACCATCTGTTTATTGAAATGTTACTGTGTATGAAATACAACTAAATCAGATTCAAACCTAAGTAATAATGCAGATTGAGTCTAGGGAAGGTAATTCTGATACATCAAATCTGACATATATACAGCAGCAAAGTTGGTATATGAATGCAATAAGGACAAAATAATAAGATTGGAAAGATATTAACGGCTATGAACTGCCACAGAGCTTGAACTCTAACAAAGTTTAGAGTCTTGCAGTTTTTTGCAGTAGCAAGAGGTCTTCTGGCTAAACTGGCAAATAAACTATGGATGTTTCTACAGTAATTCCTTGGTTGAAACATTCCAGTTTTGTTTAGCTCCTTCTGACAGCAGTGGTAGTATTATCAGTGAAAAAAAAAACCCTACCAGAACACATAGTCCAGGTGTAATCATTATTTTCTGCTAGAGATTTTGTGCTTTTCTTCAGCTGTGAAGCTTTGGGATTTCAATGTTTGTAGCAGGTATGATACTCCGCCCAATTTAACTGAAATGTTTCTATTGCTTTTAACATAGCAAAGGAAGGTAATAAATTATTTTTTGATACTCTGTGGAGATTTCTGTGTGTAAGGTGGGATGGTCCATCAAAAGAAGTTGATGCTGGCAAACAGCAGTTCAACAGTACCATCTAGGGACTCACTCTGTAGACTTCTGTTAGTTTCCGAGAAAACAGAAGCAATGCCTGCAGGTTCTTATCACACAGACATCTTATTCTTGGATGTCATTACCAGAACTACATAAAAACCATCAGCTCTGAATTTTGTATTAAAATGGCGTCTCTCAAGTTGAGAGAGCACACATCATTTAGACACCCCTGCCCTGTAAGTTTATTTAAGATGTGTATTTAAGGGGTAAGGATTTTAGAACAGTTTCTGTAAACATTAAGTACGCACCTTCAGCCAAGATTAGAGCAGCATTGTGTACTCGTCTTGCAATATGCCTTAGTCCATCAGACCCATGGTATATCCCAAACATGGCTGACATATTAGCCAGAAGAGCCTAGGATCCAAATACAGTTCGGGACATTGTTATTGTGAGCAAAGACTACTTCATGTAAGTTTAGTGGAAAGTTTCTTTAGCACCCAGAGACCACCACATATCCTCAGCTGTTACAGATGTTACAGCTACTCATCTAATGCCTACAAAATGAAAGGAGGGAAAGGCAAAATACTTTTATGAAACTGTAAGGACTGATTATTAATTCAATGCTGTTTGAAATGTAATTGTTTTAGCAATTAACATACACTTAAATTCAACTACTGCAGCAAAAATGCTTAAAGACTTTAAAGTAAAGGATCAGTACCAAAAAAAATATAGAGTATCTCCTGAATACTAAGTATATAAATTTGTGTCAATAATAATCTCTTCTAAAAATCTGTCACAACATTAAGAGCAGGAGGAAGGCAATGATAGGAGCAAAAAAAAAGTTATGACCCTGTCTGGCTGGAGGTCTGTGGAAGTATGCTGAAAATAACTATTCTGGATACTGTTGGAACTCTGATGCTTATTTACTTACTTAATCATGGTATTTTCCTGTAAACATATTGCTTTGGTGATGTAACATTCTTGCATCAAATTGCATAGACAAAAATATAAGTTGTGACAATTTGAGTAATTAGTTTTACAAATAAAAAGTTACTTTCTTCTGTCTTGAGCTGGAAATTTCAGACCATTGGAATTCCCTTCTACTTCATGAAGAGTTCTGTCTAGTTTATAACAAACACACCACTACTCAGTGGCGTTTATCCTACAAGACAGACAGATTAATAACACTGCAAGAATTTAGGACTACACTAAGGAAACAAATAGTAAAACTCTTTTCAAGCAGACCCCATTATTCAAAGGACTCAAAACAAATGAACAACAACCCGAATATTTATAATGTCCTTCATTTTTCCCTGGAAATCTCTCTGAAGTATAGGTAACTCATTGCTCAACTTGTTCCTTTCTAGCCCTGAAAATAAAGTGTAAATTACCTGTGCTGTGCAGATGTTGCTGGTAGCTTTATCCCTCCTGATATGCTGCTCTCGTGTTTGTAAAGCAAGCCGGTACACTTCCTTCCCACTTGCATCTCTAAGCCACAAGTGAAAATGTTGCTTCTGTTACTTTAAAATTACAGTTATTTATGACACAGGACTTTATGCATGCTAACCTGAAACTAGTTATCTATCCTAGAGACAGAAGGGTGGTGGAAAGAACAATGCATAAGTCAGGACAGTTGCTATACCAAAAAGAGCAAGACTAAAGCACCTCTAGATTTCTGTTTATATTGCGGCTGGTCATGTAGAGCACACAGTGAAATTCTAAGCACACTACAGGAAATTTGGTATTTGCCTTAAAATGACACAGATTATTGCGGCTATTTTAACTGAAAAATAATATAAATTAAATATTTCTAAGCCTACTGATAACTGTGAATGTTTTAGTTATTTTGGCTACTGAAGTACTTTTTGATAGCCTCTGTGACAAAGATATGCAGTCTTCCTAGTGACAACTACTTTGCATTTCAATTATTACTAGTTTGACATCTTGTCAAAATACACAGTACATCACCATCAGCAACTATTAGAAGCAGATTTTGCACACTGTTTCTCTGCATAACTATAATTTGAACTAGATTAAGTTCCTTCTAGATTATCTTGGAGGTTCACTGAATTTTCTACCTGTTTCCATTTATGTTTTATAACATTGCATGACAGAGAAAAAGTCAGTACAGAATATGTGGAGTAAGTTAGCTTCCAAAGCCTCCTGCCATGACAATGAATCCACTCTGCTTTTGGTTATCTCTTCATCCCACAGTGTCACAAGAACTACAGACAGTTCCACACAAACAGAATTCTTGAAGCTTGCTTCCTCAAAAGTGAAGGCAACTTTTAGTCTCACAGGTTTCAAAAAAATAGGGTGCTCAGTACAACACCGTGGTCACCTGTTGTTCACAAAGGCTGCACAAGATGGTCATAGGGTGTTTTTTATGGTTTCTTATGTATTACTAGGATCTCTGAGGGGAGACTTTAGACAGCATGTCAGGTAAAAGATTTTCAAAGACAGGGTTCCAAAGCATTGGAACAGGCTGCCCAGGAAGTGACAGCATCACCATCCCTGGAAGTGTTCAAAAAATGTGTGGATATGGCACTAGAGAATATGGTTTAGTGGTGAACATTGTGGCAGGTTGATTTTTGGACTTGATGATCTTGAAGGTTCTTCTAACCTTAAGGATTCTAAGACTCTATGACTTCAATCTTCAGTTAATGGCAGTGGGAGCCCTTACCTTGTGACACCCACCATTCTGCCCGGCATCATTCTCACTAGATTTTCCTTGACAGCAAAGAACGCTGCGTGGGGCCCCCCATAGCACAGCGGGACGCCAAACCTCTGGGAGTTACCCAGAACAACATCTACCCCAAACTCTCCAGGAGGCTTCAGAATACAGAGGGCCAGAAGGTCAGTAGCACAGCAGGCAAGAGTCTGAGAACAGAAATGCACAAAGCAGTCAGCCTCTCTTCTAAAGGAGAGAGTTTACATGGGAGCTAGGTTTTTAAAATTAATTTCAAACAGTACCACATCACTTGTATGGAGCTGAAGTGCAATGGTTGTAATGGTTATGAATTGCATGTAGCTGAGATGGTATCTCATTAACACTTAGTTTCTATGAATATGGATGTTTGATGCATCAGATTGATATCTGTGTGACCAACAAAATTTACCCCATTCTGATGAGCTCTTTCAACAAGTTCAGAGAAGTCTTCAATCTTCCCTTCAGTGTCTGGATACTGAAATAACACTCCACTGACATCCTTTCCACTGAAATCCATCTCATGGGGTAATTTGAGCTCAGTAATAACACCGGTATAACTGGAAACAAAAACATGCAAAAGGTAAAATATTCAAACCACCTCCAACCTTGGAGTGATACTTAACAAAATGTTTTCATGGATGCTACATGATTCTTTTCTTTAACATACAGAAAGTTGAACATCTTTGCAGCACTAAACACTGAGAAAGTTTCACATCATGGTATGTAGTACTGAAGAAGAATTACATTTGATATCACCATCAGAAATACAGAGCAAAGCAAACAGAGAATGCTTAAGATGCTTGCTAGTAAAAGAAAAAAATGACCAGACTGAATTCAGCAGTCAAATGTATATAGTTGTGCAACAATTTAAAGGAAAAATTAATTTTTTTCTTTTTATGAGATGTTTCGTCTCTTTTTAAACAGCTTTAATTTCTTTGCAGTAGTACCTAAATTAGAAGTAATGCCAAATGATAACAGACTTCTGCTTTTAGTTTGCAAAGAAAGCACAGGCCAGAAACATTAGGTCTGAAGCAAAAAGGCACAGATGGAAAATGATTCAGTGTAAGGTAAAAGATATGGTGGAAAATGGAGGAAAACATTACTTTGCTCTAGTTTGGACCACTGCTATAGTTTGAGGGTGGCATCGGGCATCTACATAGAACTTTCTCCTTTTGTTGTGTCTGTTAAAAAAAAGAAAAAGAAGGTTTAGACATCAATAATGTATTATTTCCCACAGAAATAAATTAGCTTATTTTCTAGAAGTGAGTTTTTCTATCTAAAAAGGCAGTTGAAAATATTGGTTGATGTTTTGAATGATGTTTCTGGCATGTTTACATTAAGAAAGTTCGTTTCAGACACTCAAATGAGAAGCATACATGGCAAAAATTGAAACAGAACAGGGAGCTAATTTCAAAAGCCATGGGAATGGCTCCACACATTTTTTTAAAGGAATAGAGCTGTGGTCTTTAATACAGATTTTTCAATGTTGCCCTGGATAAAAAAAAAGAAAAAAGAAAAAAAAAAGAGCCATTTAAATAGGTAAAGGGAGATGAAGAAGATGGGTCCCTGCTCACAGCAGTGGGAATAGAACTAAGTAATCGTTGAGGTCCCTTCCAACCCAAACCATTCTATGATTCTCTGATAAGCAGAATTTTACGTCACAATGAGGCTTTGAACTAGTGAGTAGTTAGAAAACTATTTTTACACATATGAAACCATGATTACACAGTCACTGCTGTGTAATCACCTTCCTGATACACAGTTCTGAGTGATCTTCAATAATTTCTCATATTTCATTTGATTTGCAAATCCCTTTCACATGGCCATACCACAGGCATCCACAAAAGTAGATTTGGATATGCCAATAACAATTTCACTTTTAGAAACTTAGAATTATGTACTCCACATCTTTTTAAAGCTTAATCACTGATGGAAAAAGATAATGCACATCTTCAACTTTCATGGCCCCAAGAGACTTGGGCCACAGTCCATTAGATTATGTGATAAAAGGTCCTGTGCATTCCCCAGAGAGAGGCAATGGCAGGTGGGGAAGTCCAGATAACACCCTGTCCCTGCTGCTCCCAGGTGCTTCTTAGGGAAAATCATCTCAACAGAGACCCATCTCCACACGTGCAGAGGAGCAAAGGGCCCACCGGGCAGGTGGGAACTCCAATTCATTAATTGACACAAACAAGCACACCATCTGGGTGCCTGCCCCCTCTTGGCAAGTAGACATTATAGGATGCACAAGAAAAGCATTTGGGGATCGCAAACATGTCTTATTATGACATGTTTAGGGGGGAAATAATGTGATTCTGTGAGCAATAATTGTAGCAAAATAGGGGAGTAAGGGGATAGACTGGGACAGTCACATATAAATAGTTGGTTGCTGAAGTTCTTGAACCTAACTAGTGAAGTCTGTCCTCTCTTCTTGTTAAATGCCTTTCTGATTCCTTTCATGGGTAAGAGAACCCCATATTCTCTGTGTGTGCATGAGTGCCACTGGAATCAGACACAAAGGACCCACATTTCCATAGTGCAGCTATTGAAACTACTGGAGGGAGTGGAATGGAGTGAGTGCCAGCAACTGGAGCAGCACATCAACCCTTGTGTCTGTGGAGGTATTAGTGGGAGCAGGTGTGCGCCTGCCAGTAGCTGGGCTGGTATCCTAGGTGGGGCAACTAGACTCTTTCCAGTATGTCCATGTCTCTCTTGTACAGGGAAGGTGGGCACAGCACTGTGGGATGTGGACTCATCAGGATGAGAAGAAGCGATCCCTCCCTGGCATCCTGGTAGAACTCCTCCTTCCAGTGCAGCCCAGGAGATTGTTTGCCTATTGGCCACAAGTAAGTACACACCGCTGGACTGTGTTCAATCTGGTGTCACCCAAACCCCCCAAAAGGCCTTTTCAGAAAAGCTGCTTTCCAGCCTGCCAGACCCCATCATGTACCCCATATGCCTGGGGTTGCTTCTCCCCCAGCTACAGGACTTTGCACTTTCCCTTGTTGACCATCACAAGGTTCCTATCAACCCATTTTCTCCAGCCTGTCCAAGTCCCTCTGGAAGGCACCATGACTCACTTGTCCATCATCTGATCCTCAAAGTTCTCCATCTGCAGGTTTGCTGAGGATACAGTCTGCCCCCTCAAGCAGATGATTGATTGGACCCAGTGTCACCTCTGGCAATAACTGGGTCCAATAACTGTCCTCCACCTAAAGTTCATGTCACTGACAAGCATCCCCTGGGTCGACATTCAGATAGTTTTCCATCTATCTCTCTCCCACCTCATCAAGTCCGTAATTTTTGGTTTCTCTGTGGAGATTTAAGGGAGACCCACTGCTATCCCCTCCCAAGCCAGTCACTCAACTATAGAAAAGCCATCAGGCTGGTCAAACATGACTTCCCCCTGTGTTAATTCATGCTTGTGACTCCTTATCCCCTTCTTGTCCTTTACATGTTTGGAAATGGCTTCCAGGGCTAGCAGTTGTTCCATCATCCCACTGAGGGATTGAGCTGAGGCTGACTAGCTGGTAGTTCCCTGCATATTCATTCCTCCCTTCCTGGAGACAGAAGTGTCATTTGCTTTGCTCCACTGCTGAGGCACCTGTCCCATTCACTGTCGTTGTTCCGACACGATTAAAGGTGGCCTTGTGTTGGTATCAGGAGGCTCCCTCAGCAGCCACAGGTGCAGCACATCAGGACCTGTGTGAGCCCAGTTTGCTTAAGTGTTCTCTAGCCCAGCCTTCCTCCAACAAGGGTAAGTCTTCCTTCCTCTAGAATTTCTCCTATGTCCTTTGTTTTCTGAAGGCCTTAAATGTCTGAGTTAAACATTTACATCAACACTAGGAAGTTCACTGGAGGCATGGCAACATGGCCTCTAGTTGTTTAGTGAACTGCTCACAGTAAGAAGGCCCCACTCAACATCAATCAATTGCCTACACAGGGATAAATGCCTTCAAATTCCAAAATTACTTCTGCTATGATTTAACCACACTTTTAAACACAGTACCTGTGACATAATTGCATGGCTTCTGCAGCAGCTGTCCCTTCATCCAGCAAAGACGCGTTGGCCATATCCATTCCTGTAATATCACACACCATAGTCTGGTAATTTAGGAGGCTCTCCAGCCTGCCCTGGGACACCTCTGGCTGGTAAGGAGTATACTGGGTAACCCTGTTGGAAAAAAGTTCTGAGTTTGGGTCTAAGAAAATAAATGTGTAACAAAGTTATGGTGATATACTACTGAACTGTACAACAGAAAAAAAAATTCATTAATATGGAAATTTGTTAGACTACAGTTATCTTTAAACATTGTCATTTTTACCTTCTGGTGTTGACTTAACATTTTACAGGACAATAATTCTGTTTTTCCATTTTGAAAAGAGAAATTAGTTTTAAAACAGAGGTGTGAGAGCATTATGGAGAAGGACAGAGTAAGCAGATGCTGAGTGTGGAAGAATTAAATCAAGTCACAATATTCAAAGGAGAATGTGTTGTTCACTCATATCTAGATATTGCCACAATTTTTCAATACTGTTTCTGAAGACTTCTATTTATCAAGTCTTCTCCACCCTTTTAAGAAGAAAAGCACTTGACATTTCACAGAATCAAGCTGAGAAGTATGCAACTACTTGTGAAATGACAGTTTCCATATATGTTAGTGGAGAGAAGTTAGACTGATAAGTTTTATCTGTTGTCATTTGGTGAACAAAACAGTAGTGCAATATAAGCAACTCCTTCAAAAATGCAAGAATCTAAGAGACATGCTCTATTGTAACAGTCCAGAAAGCAAAGCAGCATGGGTCCGGGGATGAAAGGAAAAACAGAAGTCAGACTCTCCTCTCTACTGGAAATTTGGGCACTGGATTACACAGTAGTTCAGGACAGACTTTACGCCAGATTGAATTTAGAGTAGCAGCCAGAAACAAGTGTGAACACTTGCAGCCTCTGTTTTCTAGTGATGGAAGAAAACAGCAGTTTTTTTCCCTAAAAGGGCAGTAGCAAGTCTTAGACTTTTGAAAAATGAAGTGAAGGTATAAGCTTTCCAGAAAGACTCCAGTATTTGGAAGCTCAAGTCATGTAAGGTCAATAGAAGGTAAAGACCAAAGATCTTTTAAAAACAAGCTGGAGAACTTGGTATTGAGCAGGATGAGAGAAGCAAAAAAATAGTGAGAGAGAAAGCAGGAAAAAGTCCCGAAAAGAACGCAAAAGCTAGAAGAACATATTCAATAAGTGAACTCGAAGTGTAATATATAATGCTAAAACATTAACCATCTAATTAAATGAAACATCTGCTTGAATTATTCACATACACTATTCAGTATAGTAACAGAAAGCAATAGCTATGTATAGAGTACATAAATCTTGATGATTTTCCCAAAACCTGTAGGGCTTTTTTTGTCATTTTTGGCCAGTTCTAGCACTAAACTAATTATCATCATATGACTGCATAGTTCACAAGTGAGACCATGTCCCAGACTGCATGTAGCCTTGCTAATCCCAACAGCAGGGCTTTTTTCTCCACAGCAGCTAAACCCAGTGTTCAGTTTGCCAGATAAACTTTCAGTCTGGTAGTATTAAGATTTCTTTTCTGTATGGTCCCCCTGCCCACCCAGTTCTCACCAATAAAAAGAACTATTCCAAACGCCTTTGCGTGAGCAATGACTTTCACTGATTAGTAGAAGAAATTTCTCCATACCTAAAGTTTTACAACTGTGCTTTCTCATTTTATTTCACCTAAGGTCCATTTCTTGTATTTTAATTTGCAGAAGGAACTAGAATTAGACTAACAAGAATTAAAACATTGTGATTAATTGAAATGCATTAGAGAACTCCTGCTCCACATAGCTGGGAAAGTACACTATTTAAAAACAAAATTAATGAAGCCTTATGATTTTGATGTTATGGCTTTGAATGGTCAACACAGTTGAACTAAAACAAATCAATTGCAGAAATATGGAAAAAATCAACCAACAAATCTTGAATTCCAGTACTGCCATAAACTACTATGAAGCTTAAGAGTTCCACAAATAAAGACACCTCTTACAACATAAGCACACTTAGTTAAACACCTCTTTTAAAAGGGTTTTTTGGCATTTTTTAAGCATTGACATATTTTATTCTACTTCTCTACAAGTTCTTCAAATAAAATATCTGGCTTTAGTCTGCATTAGTCTGCATTCTGTGTTCTGCCTGAATCTATACTACATGGTAAGTGACTTTTTAAAGTAATTTAGAAGCAGACTCTCTAAAAATAATTATTGCACAGTATCTAGCTGTTTTCAGAAAGCAATGCTTTCATTACATTCTGAGTGTTACTAATTAACAAGTTTAATAATCTACACTAGAGATGTGAAAGGCTCTCAAGGATGCAGGCATCCTTGGTACATGTTTGTATGCTTACACATTTAAGTCTGGGGGCAAAGGAATCAAGTAAGATGAACTTTGGGAGACTTCTAGTTGCTCTAACAAATGCCAAGCAAAGCAAACACAAGTTATGTGAGGGAGACAGAATAGATCAGAAGAAATAAGCCTGAGCTTGTAGTATTTCCCTTGGAGCTGCAATGTGAAGTGTGTCAGCATGGAAAGTGTTACACAATCAGCAGAAATAAGAAGTCTGATTTCTTTAACAGCTTCCATAAAGCCTGCATAGTTGTTTTAGCACACGTGCACGCACACATATATACTTTCTCTCCAACAAACATTTTAGCCTTCACTTTAGCCATCTAATAGTTTAGCTTTTAGCCATCTAGTTTGACTTTACTGGACAGTGCAAGATCAGATTTCTGGACAAACTCTCTCAGTTGTTTCATTAACACTACATTAACTTTTTAGGATTGAAAAGTCTGCAGTTCATTTTGTTCCACATACTTTCTAGCTGTTCTTGTCTTTGCTTCTATCAACCAATAATTTGTTTCCTGGTACTGTATTGAAATATTTAGATTGCAAAAAGTGAACAAGGATAAGGACGAATAAAACCTTGCACAGATGTATTTCATAGATTCCTTGACTTCAAACACTGCAACTTTTCCACTAGTGATGCAAATAGAGCCAACAAATCTAAAATTAAAAAAGACTTAGAGGTCTACAGATATGTAGACCCATTTATGGCAACCCAAAGTATAAAAAATACAAAACATCTAAGTAACAATGACTTTTTGTACTGAGTAATACGATCCTTTGGTTGTTTGTGGGTTTGTTGTTTTTTTTTTTTTGTTTGTTTGTTTTTGGTTTTTTTTTTTTTTTTTTTTTTTTGGGCTTTTTAAAATATATATAAAACCTATAAATGCTGATTTTACTAAAATAAAAATTACTCAGTAATAAAGTAATTAAAGTAAAGTAACTAATTTTGATACAGTATAAAAGAATCATCTTCGTGACTGGTGATAGGGGAACTTGTAAACTAAATGAGAAAATGCAGGGTGACATTTAGGCTGCTGGAAAGTGTGAGTCCACATGAAATTTGGCTTTTCCTGTTGCATCATTCCTGAGTTACAATTCTTTAGAAACCGATTTGCCAACTGATGATCTGAACCAAGTACAAGATTCTCAGCCTTTTCATAAATGAATGATCTTATTACGATAGTTCAATGTCACTGCTGTTCACTAAAGAATTATTTGATCAGACCAGACACAAACTCACTTTATGGATAAACATTCAAACCCTCGAAGGTCTCTGGTTAAAAAAAAAAAAAAAACCCCAAAAAAAAAAGCCAAGAAAGAAATACTAAGAGAACAGATTTTAGAATTTTCTACTTCCTTAGAAGTTTCTTACTTCCTCATCAGAAAACCATGATCATAGTATTGCACGGTATTTAACTACCTCCACCCAAATTGCACACACCAGTGGAGGAGGGAGCTGGTTTTAATTTAGGCAAAAGTTGGGAAAGAATTACTTTTGTTTAGGAGGTAAGTCTATGTACTTCCTTAAAGCAAACATGTAATAGTTCATAATAGTTCATAATAGTTCATTAGTTCATAATATAGAAGCTGTAAATAGAAGTCACAAAACTAGTGGCATATTTTACAAAAAAGGCATCTTCTAAAGTAAATTTCAAGCTTTAGCATGATCAACACAGTTCCTACACAGTAGGATACACATCATTACCAAATATATGAAAGCCTTAGTAAAAATAATAGGTTTGTGGGACAAATGTGTACTTATACATATACATTTAACAATAAAATGTGGTACATTACCATCCTGCATTCTCCAACAAGTTGCGCGCGATGGGCTGAGGTACTGAGCAGTTGTAATAACCCATGCCTATATAGGACCGCCATATCTTGTTCTTCCTTGCAATATTGTATAGCGTTTCAAGGATTTCATTTTCACCTAATTGGAAAGACAATACGTCAGAATGATACAGCTACATGTAACAGTTTTTAACTGAAATGTCTTCTACCCCAGTGTGAAAAAAAACCATTGATGGTGCAAGTACAAACAGTAGCAGAACAAAGCACAAGTCAAGAACAGCAAAGATAAAGTAGTAACCTGATAAAATATTCTAGGAAAGTTTAAATTCTGCCAGAATTTTAAAAATGCAACACCTGAATAACAACAGGGTTCCAAACCATGTGGAAAGATTAGTGAGAGAAACAGCTGTAGGAAGAAGGAGCTCTTTTTGTGCTAATACAATGTACATTTAACCCAGAAGAGACCCATCTTGCACATGCATTAAAAAGTATCTCAGGAGACATTTTCTATTAGCTAAATCTTTCAGAATCTACACTGCTTGAAGCCATTGCCATCCACAGCTGTCATTTAATGTTTCTATTGGAGTCATATTTGCACAAAGTGGGCTTACACCAAGCGCCCAGGAATAATTTCTTGGTGTCATAGAACTTTATTTCCTCACATTTTCCCTAAATTGCTGATAAAACAGAACACTTCTTTTAATTCAATTTTAGCATGTTTCACCAGTTTATTTAAAAAAAAAAAAGTTAATAAGAGTATTTCTAGTTAAGACATTCCAAATGAGATTAACTTTCAAATAAGTCTGCCAATCTAGTTTGAAGACATTACAAATGAATTATTTTTGAAGTATACAGAATAAAAGCATTTGTATTCCCCCTCTCCCTCAACCACAGTTTACTCTTCAGTCTTGCTTCTCAGTGTCCTGAAAGCGGTGCAAAAATAACACTGAGCCAGCCCGTTCCTAGCAGTCAATGAATAATGCTACAAACATCTGCCAAAGAGTTGTATTTTAAAAATATATTAGTAGCTGTGGATACAAAAGGATGGTCAGTAGACTGTCTTCAGATCAAACAGATAAGTCAGCCCAACCTAACAGACCTGGGTAGAACCAATCCTCCTGGGTGAGGGGAGCAGATGTTTTTCAATTCTTCCCCCAAATCTGACCTCAAGGTTTGCTGTAATGGGACAGTTATGCCAAATTCTGTTCCCTCTGCACCATAACTTGAAGGTGTCACTTTGTAATATAATGCCACAAATCACAGAATTAGAATACCTCGGACCTTTTGAATGTCTCAAAATCTATATTCTCTCTGTAAGTTACTCCAGCAAGAGATATCAAGTCAGAATATATACTAGTAAATTACTAGTTAATTTTCTAAAATGCAGTGGCAAATAATTATCTAGGTTTTGACTTAATTTCTAGAGCAATCACAAACAAGGATATTAGAACTTCAACTCTGATTTCAAAACTTGTTTTTGTCCCTTCACTCAAGTTACTACCATTGCATTTCATGCATAAATTTTTTTTTTAATCTCCAGGTTTTCAATTAATTTCTTCCACAGTCACATTACACCTTCACAGAGTTTTTTTATGGATGTCCAGTTCTCATTTCAAAGTTCATTTGTTCTCTGCCTTTCACTCAGTGTTACCATTAGATCTAATGTATGAAGACTGATTTCTTAGTTTCAGTAGACTGCAATTGTTTTTTCTTTTTCTGGAGACTTGTTATGTGCTTATTAGGTTTGAACTCAGCAAAGTCCAGGGCAAAGTTTCTAAAGTGTAATGAAAAACTTCACTCCCCAGAACTCTTCCCACAGATTTTTAGTAAGAAAGAGGCAGTTGTTTGTTAAGTGAGCTTTAACATTGTAGAGGCCATCCTCTACCACTTGCAAAAAGTTTGATGAAATAAGAGTTTGGTTGTAATTTCAGACAGAGGTTTGTGCTCTTGCATAATTCAAACATCAATGATTTCTTGGCAATGGTAATGAATTTCCTTGTTTAATTCCAAATTGCAGTTGAAGGCAGAAGTTGGCTATCATTTAACTTGCTTGCTAGCTCAGTATCACACACAAAAATGCACTGAGTGCAGTTTCTGCGGTAAACACATACCACAAATACTGCACAATGTGATAGATAACATTTCCTTTGTTTGTTTAACTGGGCTTTTCTTCTTGAGTTATTTCTCTGCAATTGTAGCTAACAACAACTACATGCAGCCACTTAGCTTGTGCTGGAGATCTCTGAAATAAACCTGCTTCCAAACTGATTGAAGGCACAAAACCAAAAGCCTAGAGAGGCTGCAAGCAGCTTAGGTAGAGATTGTTCTTAAGAATAGAACCACACTCCATCTAGAATACCTACATTGAGAGGTTCCAAGACTGAATACATTTTTAATGATCACATTTTAATGAGCTACCTTTGAACACAGTTACACAGTTAATTTTGAGAAGGGTGGCAAAATACTGGAGGGCATACTCCTTCCACTCCTGCTTCACCTTACTTCCCTGCTCCTTTGGTCGCTATAGGGGCAATGGCAGCAGTAGTTTATCACAGTATGTCTTTAGGAAGACAGCTCATAAATACAACTGCAATCTGAATAAGGGAAGTCAATAGCCCCTGATTTATCTATTAGGCTGGCTTACATATGACCAAACATAAACCCCTGAAGATTTCATTAATTCAGTGTTTATTTAACACTGATAAGGTTCTGAATTCAAGTAAGAGTGATGCAGGTAATGGTGAGAGAAGTAATACAGAAGCTGGAGTCCAAAGACCAGATGCAGCTGGGCTCTTTAAGGCACTGTATGCATAGCAGGAGGGCCAGAGGCTCAGGCTGGAGATAAGGAGAGCTGGGCCCAGGAGGGCAATCCAACAATGGAGCAGGGACTCCACCTTTTGAGGTTTCATGTTCTGACTGGGTGAAGCCCTGAGCAATCTGCTCTGACCCCATAGCAAAGCTTTGGGCAGGGGCTAGAGTCTGAGCGGGGTCTGTATCTCTGTCAGTAGCTTTATTTCCCACTCTGTCTAGCCTAGGTTTCAACAGTATATTCCCATAATGTTATTTGTGAAAGGGGCCTAACTCTTTTTTGATAATTTTGTAAATAACTAATGCTAATACAAAGGTAGATGAATGTGAAACACAACAGTGATCTTATGTATGCTTAAAAATTAATTTTTAAATTCATAATGAAGTTGTTACATTTCCAGTTGGGTCCTCAAGACTGTCACCAAACTCTGAAAATAGCAGACGTTTTCCACTGTATAAAGTACATAACTTGAAGCATATGTAGTGAAAATGTTGTATTATTCTAAATATTTATGAATTTCTTTAAAACAAAAACATATAGGATTCCTAAAAATTTTAATTACATAGTTCAAAAAACACAGCTTGAAATATTTTTGATTGTGTTACTAATTTATTCTTAATTGTCCCAGCAATGAGATTAGGAACCAATACGTAAAATGGGGAAATAAAACAGAAACAAAAATTTACTATATTTAAGTAATAGTTGGACTCCATCCACTGTCACACTCAGCTGTCTGTTTCCAGTGTTCTAAGAAAAAGTGGCTGAAATGGCTTTCTTATAGACTCATTTTATTGGGTCTATAATAAAGCCATTTATTATATAATAAAAATTCCTTAAGAACCTTGTTCAGCAAAAAAAATTGCCAGCAAAGTCACTGCAGTTCATCTTTATTCCCCTTATCAACTCATTAGAAATTATGATCAAAGACAGTACTCAGAATAACGTCCACTGCTTTTGCTGTATTCCTTTCCTGTAACTGGAGAAAACTTACTGAGGGTCTGAGAGGTTCTGCAAGGGCAGTTCCAGATTGCTACATCTACAGATAGCAAAGGCAGAATATATCACCAAAATAGTAATAGGGACTGAATTATCAGATCACAAAATGATATAATGTGATTTTTGCTAGTGTTTTTGTAGTTAGCACAGTAGAGTTGCCTTGAATTTGTGAGATACCTGCTAAATATGGCACGAGAGAATGAGAGTGAAGAACATACAAAAAGAGCAGTTCAAGTTATACAACTTCAACCATGCAATATTAAAAGGTTAACATTTGTCTGATATATTTTTATTCACTTTATATCAGATCTTTAAAAAAATCTAACCTCTGAGACCAAGGAAGCAAGATCCCTAGAACTGCTGATAAAAGAGGGATTAATTTATTTCCCTTAATTAAGTATTTAATTCAATCTCTAAAAAAAAAAACCCCAAAACCAGATTATCTTGAAAAAAATAGTTCCAAAGCACTGTCAGGCACATAGTAATAAAGCCGTAGGACAGCACAAGGAAAGTGCGTGTTCCAGGTGCTGCGTCCATAACTTCAAGATATGAGCAGAAAGCCATGGTGCCCTGCCCTCCCTCCTTTCACTCAGGCTACCTGTGCTCACCCAGCCAGCCTGGGCAGCACACACAACCTGATGCTGCCAGGAGTAGAAAGCAGGGGCAGGCTGAGTAAAACAGGATGCCTTTCCCTGTTAGGCCCACAAAGGCTGCTGCCTGTGAAAAAAAGAGCAGCAGCCCAAAAGTGTGTGAGGAGCAAAGTGCCCTAGGTGGTAATGCAGATTCTGCACTATGTGTGACAACACTCTGGAGGGTAAAGATTACCTCCTGCCACAGGCATCTGAATTATACTGCCTGGACGCCAGCAGCAGGGAACATGAAATTACTAAACTAGCTCTAGAAACCTATCTGACATTAGGAGATGATTATAAATTCATGCAGAATTAATTTTTAACTGAAATTTAAAATATAAAATCCTATTAAAGAAGATTCACTACAAAAAGAGCTGCTAATTTGGATACACAAATAGTCTTTATTACACTGTAACTGCTTCTGAACAGTATTGCTTCTAATAACAAACTGGAACTGGAGACCCAATTGCATTCTTAAGATTTTAGGAACTAATGTTGATAAATTCTAAAATTTGGGAATGTACCCGAGAATGTTTGAGAAAAAAAAAACTGATGGAGTTCACAGAAGTATTTTTTAATTCTTCTTAACCTTCTAAAAAATTGACTCCTGAACTAAAAAGCAGAAATAACAAACATATGCACAAGACCTATCCATTACATATAAAGATGGACATATCATGGCAGCATTGCAGGATAACTATGACTGACATAGACAGTAGGTTTGTAGGGATAAAATATAGAAGATTAGTCATATAAGATAATATGTTCCTTTACTTTAAATGAGTCAATCACAACACATGTGCTAAAGTACCTTCAATACCTAAAGAAAAGCTGATTGTTCAAGTTTCCTTACTGTAACCCTGGGAATAAAGCTCTGTAATACCAGCTGATCCCAATTAAGAATCAAACAGATGTCTAGCCTTATTGTAAATATTGACTGAACAGAAGTTACATGCCAAAATTAAGTTTTTCCTTAACTCTATGTGCAGAAAAATGTGACTGTAAAAAAGCCCCTCTTCCACAATTAATTGAGGTACAGGACTGAAATTCACTGTTAGCTGAAATCAGACATTTTGCTATTTCACTCCTATTGGAATTCAGCGGCATGTTCAGATGGTTTTACAACACTGTCAGCAGGCTCATGGCAAGAGAAACTTTTAAAATGGCTTTTTTTTTTTTTTTGGTCCCAAAATGGACACAGCTAGTGCTTTCATCTTTCATACCAAGAGAGGATTTTATTTCAGAAATCTCTTAGCACAAGCTACAGTCCTTCTCTCCTCCATCACTGACAATGGCAGTACAAGAAAAAAATCTGCCAATACAGATAACACTAAAAATTATTGGAAAAGCATTTTGAGTGCAAATGCACTTGTACCATCAAAACTTGGCATTTACCAGAATGGCTAGTCATTCAGACTTCAGAAAAACAAATCATGGAATCATTTAGGTCAAAAAACACCTCCAAGATCATCAACTCCAATCTCTGACTGATTACCACCCTATCATGTAAACCATAGCACTAAGTGCCATGTCCAGTTGTTCCTTGAACACCTCCAGGAATGGTTCCTCCCTGCACAGTCCATTCCAATGCCTGACCACTCTTTCAGTGAAGAAATTCTTACTGATTTCCAAGCCGAACCTCCTCTGACACAGCTTGAGGCCATTTCCTCTTGTCCTGTCACTTGTTGCCTGCAAGAGGCCAAACTCCACCCAGCTGTACTCTCGGGCAGTTGTAGAGAGTGATAATGTGCCCCTGAGCCTCCTTTTCTCCAGCCTGAACAACCCCAACACAATCAGCTGCTCCTCACAGAACTTGTGCTCCAGACCCTTCACCAGCTTTGTGGACTTTCTCTGGACATTCTCCAGCACTTCAGTGTCTTTCTTGTAGTGAGTGGACCAAAACAACACACGATTCAAGTTGTGGCCTCACAACTTGAGTGCCAAGTACAGGAGGACAATCCCTGTCCTGCTCCTGCTGGCCACACTATTGCTGGCACAGGCCAGGATGCCATTGGCCTTCTTGGCCACCTGGGCACACCCTGGCTCATGTTCAGCTGCTGTCAGCAGCACCCCCAGGTCCTTTTCCCGTGGGCAGCTTTGCAGCCACTCTGCCCCAGCCTGTGGCACTGCCTGGGCTTGTTGGGACCCAAGGGCAGGACCCAGCACCACCTCACACCACTGGATCAGCCCATGATCCAGCCTGTCCAGATCCCTCTGCAGAGCCTTCCTGCCTTCAGGAAATGTCCAGGTAAGTAAGGTTAAAGACTTTCTCTCTATATATATGTTACGTCCTTCAGGGAAGTAATGAAGCTTCATTCTTCCACTGAAGAGTAGGTCTGTGATAAAATGTCCAGGAGAAACAACACAGGTACAAAACCAGTGTGCTTCTACTGTAATCAGAGGTTTTATTTATCATCAGTGGAATATGCAATGCCATATAAACAAGCTCTTTAACACAAGCTCCATCCACAGGAGCCTCTTTTTTCTTTTCTTTACTGCTATTGCATATAGACATTTGATTAATTTTCCTTCTTTTAGGCAACTTGTGAGATTATCAGTGGAAGGATCTGTAATGTGATCTTTTCTAGTGACACACACTGAATCAAAACTTGAAGATTATATATTAAATGTACACATCAAATATACACACCTGATATGAGGTATATGAAAGCTATGAAATCTTTCCAAAACACCCAAATGTAATTGCAGAGACCCATGATACACAGGCATGTTTTTTATGGTGAGTGTGTGGTTTTCTTGAACTACATGTCTAATTCTATCTGTAAGGATTAGGATTGACTTCAATGAGATTTCAGTGTAAACTCAGCTGTGTTTGTTACTATGAAGGAATAGCTCTAGCCTAGCTCATTTGTTCAGCTGCACTCCAATTTGTGGAGTCACTATGATTACATTTTTGAGTTATAAAGACAAGTAGAAATTGCTGTATTTGTAATATAAATTTTATAAATACTGAAGCTCACTGAACAACATGTTTTGCATTGCCTTGTTTTGTTCTCTCTTTCCATGTGTAAGACCATTCATGCAAATAAAACCAAATGCTTAAATTAAAATATAATACAGTTTTCATGACACTGCCTAATTTTGCTAATTCCATTTAGTAAAAGGTATATGATAGAGAAATAATACCCCATCCTTACATAATAAATACCATCCTGGTGATTGGAAAGTGTTCTAACAGTATATTAAAGGAGGCTTCACTCAGATTACAACATCCTGGGTACAAGATGTTCAATGTGATGTTGCACAATTTTAAGCTGAGACTTTAAATTTTCTTTTAAAAGCTGTGGAATTTTCTGCTACCAGTTCAGGGGAAAACTTGTGACAAACAGCTACACATTAAATGATAGAAGACAATCCAGCACACTGGCTGCAGAAGAAAAACAGAGTCATGTACAGAAAAAAGGTTTTCTGTACCTCATGCAAGCATCTCTTTTGAAAACTCACTGTAGCGTGCTGTGCAATGTGAGACTCTGCATCACAGTCACATTCTTTCAAAGTTTACTCTAAGGGAACAAGAACAGCATAGCAAGTGGAGGAAAATGCCAGTGAATTAAATACACTGTTAACTAATGAGGTCCTGTTACACAGTGAGAACTTGCCTACAACAGGACATCAACTAATGCACCACCGTGTAGGAGACATCTACTCAAAATTACTAAGAATCAGCATTTGAGCACTGCGTCAAGATTGTGACTAAGGCTGATGTCACCAGTTTAGTTTTTTTTAGTGCCCACTATCCTGTAAAAATTTTGTAAGAGTATCATATTAATTAATAATAAAAACTAATGATTAAAAAATTTAAAGGGCTTCTAAGGCATAATTATTAGTGACAAACTGCATTTCACTCCTTCTATTGACCTAAAAATATAGTAACCTAAAAAGTTTTTGTCTTTGAGGTCAGTGAAAGTCACTCAGTCAGGGAATACCTTGATTAAAACACATGAACCATAAGGCAATATGCCAAGCACTACTTTCAGCAGTTATACAGACACAAGAAGGCTCTTAAATTCTGCTTCTCTACCCAGCCTCTCTCCATTTTAACAAGACAGAAAGTTACGAAAGACTAAAATACCATTGTACTAATACAACATTTTAGAGGTATAAACTATCATTCCCTGTTATATCCCTCCTGGCTAGGATCTATCTTCTCAGGGTCTAGTTTTCCTGGCTGTTCATTGTGATGCTGCCTCTCATGAGTGATGTCATCTCAGTGTAACCAGATTGAACTGGCCAGGAACCTCACCGGAGCTGCAGGCCTGAAGTTTACACTCAAATTACAGCACACTGATGAGCAATGAGAAAATGCCAGCAAGAGGAATCAAGTTTTCTACAAATCAGGCAAAGGATTGTGACACAAAAATGAAGTCAATACTGATGTAACTGGATCCCATATCTGAATGGCCATTGAGTTTCGTTAGTTTTATGTAATTGTTTAGCATTGGGGATTTTAAAGTGTTTCTTTCGCTTACAGGACTTCCAGCATCATGTTCACAGATTTTGCTCAAAAGTGCAGTTATGCAGATAAAAATTTTGTACTGTGCTCGCTAATACTTAAAAATGTTAATATCTAAAACCTCATGAAATCACATCAAGTTTCCTACAGAAATTTGATGAATTACTGTAGTGCTACAATAGCTGACTCAGATGTTTAGTATTCCTGCAGTTTACCCATAACACTCAATTAGACAGATTTAAAATTGTGGTCATCAGTCTACTGCGTATCCATAATACGGAGACAAATACTTTTCATGTTATTAAAATATGCAGGGTATTATGGGGGGGGGGGGGGGGTCGGGGAGGAGGAATAACAAAGAAATCCTGCAAATACACAAGAACACCAAAAGGCAGTGGCTCATTTGAAGCTGCAGTCCACACTAAGGGGACGATTTTCAGTCGTACTTTCCCCTTCACATTAGGCTCTTAGAAAGTGAAGTCAATAGAGCACTTGATCTCCAAAGCAAGTTTTCCAGCAGCCCCTCTCTGCTACACATATTTTCCTACCGATTTCCGAGAGGACAGCAATAAACGCAGCACCCAAATTAATCTACGGAGTTGTTCGGAGAAGAATGAAGTGTCGGTGATTGAGCCGCTACGCTTATTTAAATCCTACCCTGCACTTCTACTCGGGTGGTAAGATCAGACCGCCACACGTGTCAGCGGGGACATGGGGGGCAGGCGGCGCGCACCCCAAGTGCCCCCCGCCCCGCGCGGGCGCTGGCGGCCGGAAGGGGCCGCGGGAGGGCGCGGGGACTCCGGGAGCACCCCGGGCCATGCGGTCACTTACAGACGTGGTCATCCATCCTCAGCGGCCTCCGAAGGCGGATGCTGGCCGGGATGGTTTTGTCCATCAGCTCCTCGAGGCTCTGCAAGAAGCGCCCGCACGCCGTGGTTAGCTGCCGCGGGGCGGTACAGCCCGCACCGGCAGGGTCCGGCCGCGCAGCTCCCGCCCCGCACGGCGCCTACCTGCACGCCGACGGTTCGCAGCATCTCCCTCTTCTCCTGCTCCCGGGGCCCGATGTGCCGCCGGGAGAAGTCATCGTGCCGCGGCAGGAGCTGCTCGATGCACCGCGCTGCCTCCCCGCCGCCCCAGCGCCGCTGCCCCGCCGCCGCCCACAGGTGCGGCGCCCCGCGGGCCGCCAGCCGCCCCCACCAGCGCCCGCAGCTCTGCATGCCCCCAGCACAAGCCCACCGCTGCCGCCGGGCGCTCGCACTTGTGTGCGGGGGGCGGCGCGGCGCGGCCCCCACCGCCCGCGCCAATGGGGCCCGGGGGCGGCGCCGCGCTCGCCCCGCCCGCCGCCACCTGCCCGCCCGCCCCCCGGCCCTGAACCCCGCCGGCCGCGCCGAGCATCCCCCGCCGGGCTGACCCGGCTCTGCCCTCGGCTCACGGGCACACCCCGGAGGACATTTTCCCAGTAGAGAGAGTTTTCGTTCACAAAACGGATAGGAGAAAAAGGCTTCTGTGTTTCCTTAGCAGAGCGTGGACTTGCTTTCGAGTGGCGAGCTTTAGGATGAGCTGTTCAGAGGTGTTACCAGGGCTGTGGGTCTTTCTGTGTTTATTACTGCTTTAACTTTTGGTGATGTTAGTCTTGGGGAGCGGAGAGGTAACTGGAACCTACTTTTCCCCATCTTCCAGTTCTGTGTTTCTCTGAGGATGATACTATCATAGTTACAAACTTGTATGTTCGATTATAAACAGATGCCCACATTTCTTCATCTTCCAGAACCCACCCCAGAGTTGCCACATTGAGGATACATATTTAAATCAACATTTAAATAAAATAACAATGAAAGAAAAAAATCCAAGATGTTAATTAATTTCATCTTAATTGTATCACAGACCTACTGCCTCCTGAATTTAGTAAGATAACTGATCACTACTTTGGAACCTAAAAGTAAGTTTAGTTTGCAGCAAAGATCACTGATCCATGCAAGCTCTCCATTCCTGTAGGAAACATGAAATTACTTCTCTGATATATTCTGAAATTACTTCTCTGATATAATCTGAGCTACCATAAATATAAAGTATTATATTATAAATTATAAAGGAATATATGTATTAAAAAGGAAAAGGCCCTCACAAATGTATACCAGTATGTATTTGGAGTAATGATTTGAGTCCCTGGTTTCAGAATCAGAGATCCCCAAATTAAGTGAGATGAAGCTTGCTTTGAACAGCAAAGCTGTTTGCTGCAAGGGTTCATGATACAAATCCAGTACTGACTTTAACTGATAGCTATTAAATTAAAAATATGTGTTGCTTTTCTCCTCTACTTATATATATTGCTTCTTTACAAATATGATAGTAGCAGGAAGGACATTAAAACTTTGCTATGGGTTTTATCTTGAAGTCATCTAAGTGAAATAGAAATATTAGCAAAATACATTAAAACCATAATAGTAACAAATTAATTCCCATTATGACTTTGTACCTACATAATTCCTTTTAAAAGTGATTCTAAAGCTTTTTTAAAAAAATTGCAGATTGTGTTCAAACATTCTTTCAGACTATGTTCAAATGATAAGTGTTCTCAAAAATGTATCCCTTTTCTCTGTCAGGTAGCATCAGGATGATATTTCACACAGATTAAGACATTAGTCAGCTCACTCAAAATTATAACTTTGACAGAATTGTTTCTTCAATGTGAGGTCAGAGTTTTATAGTTATCTGTAGTGCTGTAGGAAGTGAAGTCTGAGGAAATAGAGAAGCATCCCAAATAATATATTTTCTATCCATATTTCTTCATTTTCCAGAGCTAATCCAGGTTTAGTTCAACTTGGAAACTGTGCATTGGAGCAGGAAGACTGGAGAGCTGTGCTACACAGTAATGTTAAGGTATGCCCACTTCACCCTGGAAAGCACCACATCTGGAGTGCTTTGTTAAGCCACTCTATGGATACTGCTTTTTTATTCAGAACCTCAGCACAGACTTCAGCTTAGCATGGGCTATGTGTAAAATCACTGTGGTAGAGATACAAGCCTGGTTTATGTGCTTGATCAGTCAGACAGCTCTTTAGCAGCCTCTTGAAAACTATCATTTATTGCCTTAACTAGCAAAATAGGAATCTTGAACAAAAGACACTATAGAAAGTGAAGCTTGGATATCAAAGGTGACTAGTGCTTTGACATCAAATCAAGAAAAGCTAGCTAGTCTTGTAGCTTTGAATAAATGTATCACTTCAGAATACACAGCCAAAAAAACCCAGCTCTTTTCTTCATGTGTATCAGCAGAAGGAAGGAGGTTTCTTGGAAGAGAAGAAAGGATTGGGAAACTACGTCTTGCTATTATTACAACTACTTGCAAAAATCTCAGACATGCACGTCTTTGCCTGATGAGCTGACCATGTGAGCTGCTATGTAGCTTTTTGGGACATCAGTTTTGTTAGACTTTAAAAGGAGTGTCCTATACTCTTTAAATTAAAGTGACATGTTATATGTACTTTCTCTAACACTAATATTTTTAAGCTTTCTCTGAATGTCTTGACACCAGTTGTGATTTAGATAAAAGATCTACTGCAGTTCTAATACTGCAAGGTTCATGGGTGGTGATGGAACTATGCTTCTGTGCTCTTTTAAAATAATGAATTATCAAAATAAGAAAATTGTGTTGTATTCTTTTAAGATTCACTCCAGTTCCCTCCTATAACCCACAGAAGAAAATCTATGCCAGCTGATGTGCCTCTGCACCACTGTACCACAGAACATAGAGATTGGGTCAGATTACAGTGTTATCTGTAGTCATAACCAATTTCTGATTCTGGCCAGTGACAGCTACCTAAGGATAAACACAAGACTAGGCAAAAAGATGTACTGATACCAATCTGCAGTATTTCAGTTACCATCCTGTAACTGAACCCTTCTGCATTTAGTAGTCCTTAATGTACTTTTTCCCCAAATTTGTTCAGCTGATCACTGAACCCATTTATTCCTCTTAAAGGAATAAATATAACAGTTTACTCTTCAAAAGCAGTCATGTTATAATCCTTTCTTCCTTTATCTACAATTCCTTAAAGTAGTGAAAAGCACTCATAATATTAAGGACATTTCAATAAGCAAAGCAAAAGAAAAAAATGTGAGAATCAGTACAGACTTACTCCAACATATGCTGACTTCTGGTCTGATGCAAGATTTGTTCTGTAGAAATTCTTCAAAAGAAAGTTTTAAGCAGTTTAAATTACTATCTCCATGGTTGCTCCTGCTTATGGGTTTGAAGTGTAACTGTAAATGGGTTTGTGCTGTATTGCTGCCTTTTAATTTGAGACATCTTTAACATAGATTTTTTTTTTCTCTTCTGGAAATATATCTGCAACATGATTCTTTGTTTAAAATAATATTTGAAAAGTACTATGGCTGTCAATACATAAAGAACAAAGCAGCTTCTTGTCCACCAACACCCTCAAGTCATTCTCTTCAGGGCTACTCTCAATCTATCTCTGCCCAGACAGTATTTGTGCTTGAGATTCCCCTGATCCAGGTGCAGGACCTCACACTTGACCTTATTGAACTTCCAGAGGTTTACACAGGCACACCTCTCAAGCCGTCCAGGTTGCTGCGGATGGCATCCCTGCCCTCCAGAGTGTTGACTGAACCACACAGATTGGTGTTGTCATCACTGGTCTCTACATGGAGATTGAGCAATTGACCACAACTCTTTGAGCGCAGCCATCCAGCCAATTCCTTACCCACTGAGTGATTAATCCATCAAGTCCATGTCTCTCCAGTCCAGAGACAAGGATGGTGGGCAGGACAGTGTCCAATGCTTTGCACAAGTCCAGGTAAATGATGTCAGTTGTTCCTCCCTCATCCACCGATGCTGTAATCCTTCATAGAAGGCCTCCAAAGAGGCACAATTTGCCCTTAGTGAAGCCATGTTGGCCATCACAAATCATCTCCCTGTCCTCCACATGGCCTAGCATGGTTTCCACAAGGATCTGCTCCATGGACTTGCTGAGACCATGAGATTACACTGACTGGCCTGTAGTTCACTGGGTCTTCCTTATTTTCATATTTTCATATTTTCCAAAATGGTTATCCTTCCTCTTTTCCAATCAGCAGGAACTCCACCAGTCTGGGGATATTCACTGAATGTACATATAAATATCCATTAATATTAACCTTGGAGTAAAGCCATTCCAATTCCATTTCATGTGTGGACAAATGCTGAAGAAAGCAAGTGTCAGAAGGTTTTTAAGGTACTAGGTATTAGGTTGTTCTTTGCATTTCCTCTGTCACAGAGCACCACAGTCCTGCTTTTCCGTCCAACTAGGTGTTCCAGGAGTAAAGAGCAACTCCAGGGCATGGTCCCACAAGTATAGTTATGGTAGGGTGAGCCAGGTGTTGGTAGTGTGATCCATTGATAGTCCCAGGCAAGAGATGAACCAGGTCCAGGCGAGAGCAAAAGGAGATGAGACTGCAGGTAGGACAACTGACCAAGTTTCATCTTCAGTCTGAAGTCCGTGCAGCAGACAGGACTAAAGACAGTGGGCAGTGGATATCTGAGAGCGACATTCAGGAGAAAATCTAGGTACAAAGTAGGCTTGAGGTCTGCCCAGCTAGCCGGGCCAGACTAGCCTGGAGACCAGCATATGGCAAGACAGCTGAGGGTCTAGGGCTGTGCTGAAATGGAGACCTTGGGTTCACAAGCAGTGTGTGCATGCCCTGGGTGAGCCTGGTCAGGGTCAGTAGATTCCAGAGGTGCACTTGGAGTCTGGACTTTCTCCTGTAACAATCACATGGTTAGGTAGGGACCCTCTGTAGGCTTTGTCCACAGACTTTTAAATTATTCTAAATCCCCTTAACAATCCAGTCCTCTGGCAAAAAATTCTCTTAATCCTTCAACCTTTTAAACCTCTTTTAAACCTTTTTCATACTTCACCTCCATTTATATTTGGAGTTGGGGATTTCCACAGAAGAGATAAAGAGCATTAACTCCAACCGTCACTGTTTTGATCTCCATCTGCCACTTTTGCTCACTCATGCTGTCACTAACTGAACTGCCAGACACTTGCTTTACACATAGCCAAGCAGGGCAGCTGCTGCTCAGTCTATGGCAAACACTTCTCTGTCCTAAAAACTCTAATTACAATCAAATACATGGGTTTTTTTTCCCTGTTATCACTGTCAATCCTTACAAAAGCCCACTAATGTCCTCTATAAACCTTCCCATGAAGGCCAGGAGGAGCTGCACTGGATTTCTTACAAAGGCAGAATTATTTGCTGCTGTGTAGGTGATTTTCTAGTCTCTTTTTTGCCATTTGCTCTTTTTTAAGTTGGTTCAAAGGTAAGCTTGATAGACCTTGAATGCAAATTCAGTTACTTAATACTGGGTATGTTAACCCTTTTATCATGTTATTTGTGTCCATTGGCTTTTAAATACTGAATATGGCTATTTGATAAGAGCAGTGCTTATGTAAATATATCAAAAGGTGTTATCTATTATGAATACCTATGTAATAGACATTGCATTACAAGAATTTCTCTTGCCTAATCTAGTTTTATTAGGCAATAAAAAAGTTCTCCCTGGCACAGAGAGACCTGTATACTGCTGACCCTAACAGGTGTATCATGATGACGAGGTACCGAGATATTCTTTGGGAAATAAACATCTAACCTCTCTTATTCTTATCTAGGAGTTAGAGGTATTATGCAACAGAATATGCAGATTTTGCAAATTCAGGAAGTCTAAAAGTTGAGACTTGTTTTTTCAGAAGACTAGATTTTGTATAAGCATAGATTTTTTTTTGTTATTTTTAGAGTAGAAAGGGAAATATCATTGCCTTTGTTTGTTCTTCAGCTAGCACACCTATACAAACTGCTGAAATGACAGATTTAACAAAAACTTTTCTTTCAAAAAAATCTCAAATCCTAGATGTTTATCTAGATTATCACTCCAAGAGATATTAGTGAAACAATCACTTATCTTGAAAAACACTGAATAAAATCCACCTCCTGTTGCAAGATTGGGTCACAGGCTTGTCTTTGAGGGTTTGAACAAAATCCTTTAGTAACAGGAAATCTATTGCAAAGCCATTTTCCTTGTTGCTATTTGAGGTAAAAGATTATGAATTCCTCTCTAAAAATCAGATAAATTCCATCATCTTTGTATCTTTATATCAAGAAGTCCTGCAGTTCCTTGGGGGAACTTTTCTTTTTTGGGAGTTTCTAAGTCCTCATCTGCTTAAAGAAAGCTGTTGCTTTCAGAACTGTAATGATTGATGATTTTAAGGGGTTATTTAAACCAGTTCTGCAAATGCAGCAAGTAATTCCATTAAAACACACTTTCTGTCTGGCTCTAGGTGGCCTACAATTGGTTATGGCACTGTGTTTGATCATAGTCTGACTATGCCTACATATGCATAAATTTGTCCATATAAATGCAGATAAAGTTTCTGAATGCATCAACATAAGATTTCATTATATTGTGTCCATCCTAAAAAGATGGGTGATTTTCTTGGATGAATAAGTTTTGCTGGCCTACCAAATGATCACAGGAGATGAATACCACAGGCAGTACAAGGTAGGAATGGCACTGCGTGATGAGAATAGGGGAATGAAAGAAATAGGACTGGTTCTTCTGATAACAAACTAGAAGCTGCAAAGATTGGTTCAGCTATCTTCTTGACCATTTGCAGTTGGTTAGAGTATGTGATATTTTTCAAACTCCTAGTGAACATATCAAATGAACTCTTAAATATAGATCAAGACTGAACCAGCAATAAAGAACCTGTCTCTGAAATCAAAAGTGCATAAATACTTTAATGTTACATAATATCTTAGTTAACATATAACTTAGAAAAAGAGTAAGATGTTGCAATGTCCTGGTTGTGGTATTAGATATCTTTTTGCTGTCCCTGCTAAAAAAAAAAAAAAAAAAGAAAAAAAAAAAAAAAGAAAAAGTAAAAACGATCAAACATGGCTACAATATAAGCTCCTTAAAAGCACTGGCTCCCATAGCTCACACACACTTATTCGACTTTATTAGACTTCTTAAGATGCAGCCATACTTCCTGTAACATGCCAAGTACAGTAAGCATGCTTTACTGGACCATGACTCACTTATGGTCCTCCAGAGATTGCACATGATTTGTCCAGCCATGATTCTGCAATTCTGGCCACAGAGCATGCATTAATGTTGATTCAGTGCAGTACTGCATTAATATACTTTGACTCTCTACAGGCTTTAAACATGATAATGAGCTTCAAATAATCCAGAATTTTGTTTTTTTAGTGCAGCATGGTAAGGCAATATCCTGACTTATATGGAGAAGGAAAAATGCTCAGAATTTAGGGAGCAATTGGGAAGACAGATTGCAACAAGAAAATGAAAAATGCATCTTGGGATATCTACTTGACAGATTGTTAGGAAATGCTGGTCATTGTCAATATGGTTTATGTGGAAGAAGGGTGATGGGATAAGCAGTTGGTTATTCCATCAGAATAGAAACTGCAATAAGACTGGCCAATGGCAAAGAATAAGAGAAAAAAACTGAGAGTGAGTTGGGAGTAACAGGGAATCTAACACTGAAAAATAGTCAAATATCTACCTATTTACTAAATAAGGTATGCATCCTAGGGAGAAAACGGCAATCTTAAATATTCTAAAAATATATTCTAATGAATATGTCTAGAGACTAGACAAAACCTGCAGAGGAAATCCTAAATCTTAATTTCATGATTTTCAGTGCTTCAGTTGAGTTGGATGTAAAAATAGCCAACTTGGTTGGTTCAGTTGAGTTGGATGTAAAAATAGCCAAAATAGCTTCAGTTGAGTTGGATGTAAAAATAGCCAAAAATAGCCATATTAGCATGGCCATATACAATGATGAGGAAAGCTGAGATATCTCAGATGCTCCTAACAGTTAGTTTGCTGTTTTTCAACATAATTATGATTAAGAAAGAACACACTGTCTCATATAATTTTCTCATTACAGCCACTCTCCCAAAGGATGACATTGCAAAATATTAAGTAATAGATGAACAGAAGCAAGAGGGAGTCAGAATTTCCATAGCACTAGCTTCTGAAAATTATATAGTTTCATACTACATCTGCTTTTATAGCACTCTGTACCTGTTACCCATGGATTAATTTATCTTCACTTTCCTATGTACACCTAGTTAATTAAGGCTAGCCTGTTAATTTAGTACTGCTGTATGAGAACATTAGAGATCACTATCTTCTAACAGTGCTAATAGATTAGCCTTCCTAAGTGCAAATATTTAAAATGTATCTTCTCTGTGCTTACGTTTACCAATTGCAAAATGGCATGATGCAATTCTGTCTTTGGTAATCTTTTTTAAAAGTTGAAATAAATAATAGGATCAAATCACATTTGTTTTTTACTTGATTAAGGTTTCCATGAACTAGAAATACAGCCTCTGAAAATTTTGTAGAAGGTAAGAGCACAATCACACTTCCTTAATACCATGTAATTACAAGGAGCTGCCAGAATCAAAACCACATAACTCTCCTTACTGTTCCAACAGAAGTTTTAGATTCTGTAGAACAAAATTAAAAGCCAGAAATATGTCTTTCCAAAGAAACAGTCTAGACACATTGGTAGGGAAAACACTGGGTGAGGAGTACTAGCTACTACACTCTGTACCTCCTTGTCTAAGCAATTTTTAATCAAGATAAACAATATGCAATCTAAAATGGGACTTGGTACTCAGAAACACCTAACGTAATAAAAAGCAGTAGTGGCATTGAAATCAAAATAATAGAAAAATTTTGCTCTCCTGGACATACCTCATTAACCCATTCAGTCATATATGAAAGAAACAAACTCAGGTCACCCATTACTAAGAGGTAGATAATAAAACCTCGAAATTTATTGCCTTACATTTTAAACTTATGACCAGTACCAAGGAGTATGTGTCACGTTTCTCTAAGAACATTTGTTTATAAATTAGCATGAGCATTTCAGAAATTACTTAGCAGGAAATAACAGAAAAAATGAAAAATGGATGAAGAGATGCAAAAAAAACTCTCTGTAGTAAGAGAATGTAAATAAGTATAAGGCTCTGCAATTTTAATGTATATGGAAATGTATATGAATAGTAATACTTGTCAACAAAACAATTAAATGTTTAGTGAAATAGAAATAGTCTGTAAAAAAAAAAAGGAGATTTTCCAACCACCTGTTTAACTAAAACAATCAGAGAATCACAGCCTTAAGGATTTTATTTCCTTGTAAAATAGTTTTTACTCATCTGAAGTTTTAGTCCTGTTCAGAAGACCATGAAGATAAAATGATTGACAACTTTTCATCTGGGAACCTTGAGCCATTTGCCAAATGTTTTTTATTGGCTGCTGAATAAAATATGAAGTAAATTACTTGGTATCAAGTAATATAAAAATATAAAACAGAGGCAAACACACTGTCGGTCATACAACTATACTTACCAGGCAATTTATCACAAACTCTTAGCAAGTAAAAAGTTAATGTAAAAGCTAATCTCCTTTGTGCTCCCCATCCCTGTCCCCCAGTGTCCATGTCTGTTCCTACTCCCACCTTCCAGTCATATTTTGCTACATGCTCCTCTACCCTGCAGAACCTGGTGAACTTGTTCTGACAGAGGATTTAGAAGTAGGATGTATTGGGATGTGAACTATGTCCTATTCACTTGATATCGGTTGAGTAAATCCTCACCCTTCTCAAAATCCTTACCTTACACAAAAATCAGTGTTCCCCTTTGCCAGTTTTCAAGAGCTTGGGGAGATAAAGGACCATGGAAAAGGCATTTGGATGGACCAAAGGAGGCTTTTGGTGGGAGACGATCTGCCAGCTTCCCTCTAAGTAAATATTATCAATGTGTGCTTGGGCTTGTGAAAGAACAAAATGTTACATCTGAGTGTCGCTTTGCATTGACTCAGAGAAAGATACAAATAATACACAAAGTTATGACGGATAACATGTCAGTTTTAAAAATAACAATGAACAGTGTGACAAACATTTGTTTCATAGTTGTTCTTAGAAGTAACAACAATGAAAACCTTTTTTAATGCTGACCATCTTCCAAACTTGGTAAATTCTCTTTCTGAAATGTGGCCAACATTTTATGCTTTTTGATTATCCTCTACTGTCAAATGACTTGTATTTTTAGTTAAATAAACACAGAATAGGTATTTTGTAGAGAGTACAAATATATTTCTATTTATTAGAAAAATGCCTTTATCTCTCTACTTCACAAAAATTTCTGAAAATGAAATCATTACCATAATTTCTTGCATAGTTCAGATGCTTTTCCAGTAATTAATATTCTAACAGTCATTTCACTCCCATATTAACTAGAGTTTGCATTATGGCTGCTTTTTATTTTATATGGAATAGAATATTTTTTCTCTTTCTAGATAGCTACCAACATTTTTTTCCATAGATAAAAAAGAAAGAAGTTGAGTCTCTCCTTTCCCACAATGGTCTTATGTGCAAAGTGAAACTTGTTTCTGATGCTTTTGTATTTTCTTTATATTCTTCTGTGATGGTCATGGTTATATTGTCCCACATCTCTTTAGCTTGAAAAATCAGTTAAGCAGTCCAAGGGTTGGTGCTAGAGCCCAATGAAAAAAAAAATTATTCCAGCTTCTCACAGTTCAGGAGAGGTTGCTAAGAGTGTATACAGTTGTGTAACTATGCAAGATCACACCTTTTAAATTTTTTCCTAAGTGTGGATTAGTGACTATACTTTTTGTTAAAACATGTATTAGATACAAATGACTTGACTATACTTTGTCAACCTTCAGATGACAACAAAAAGGGGAAAAAGGGGCCAGAGGAAAAAAAAATAATTACTGAGTTACAGGTGGAAGAGCTAAAAAAATCAACCATGCAAGAATGGAATTTATCTGTAAACTTCTACGCGGGACAACAGGAATACTGAAAAAACATTGGAATGCTTGCTCCTTTTGGCATCTACTCTGCCCAAAGGGGAATAAAGCTACCTGCCACAATGGCAACCTCCTCGTACAATTAGTGTTTTTGTGAAGGAATAGCAGATTGCTGTTCCAGCTTCCAAACTTAATTCAGGATTGCAATCAGCAGCTAGACTGTGTGTCAGAAGGCAGGACCCTAGAAATGCAATTCTTCCAAAAACTTGCCTTCCATACTTAGTCTGGGAAAATTAATATATCAGTGGATTTCAGGGAGTCTCACTTTGACCAATTACAATTATCCTTCTCTCCACTATGTCATTTTTTGTCCTTATACACCTATTCTTTTCCTGCTTCTTTTGGGTTTTTGTGGTTTATTTTTTTATTTGGGTGGTAGTTTTTTGTTTGTTTGTTTGTTTGTTTGGGTTTGGGGTTTTTTTTGGCTCTGCTCCGCTATTTCTATTTGCTTTTTCTTCCTTCAATATCTTTTTTTAGGAATGGTATTCTCCAATTTGGTGCTACTACTGAAACCATGTGCCACTCACTCACTCACTCCCCTGCTTTCCCTTTGCCCTTCCTTGGGGTGTTTTGGGGAGAAGAACTGGAGATGCAAAAATCTGAGATAAGAACAATTTACTGGAAGCAGCAATGAGATAAGAAAATGGTTGGTAGTCTCAAATGCTAAGTCTGAATGTAAAAAGGCACTGCGTGCATTGGCCTCTGATCTTGAGGCCATTGCTCAAATGATTGAGGCATGCAACTGCATAGCAACTGAGGAGCACTCTACTGTACTCCAGGCACAAGTCCTCACTAGTGCACAAACATCTGCTCAGGAGGACAACAGGAAACAGTAAGAATACACTGCTATGCTCCAAACGCAAGTATTAGCAGAGGCTCTCATAGACTTTAAGGAGACCATTAAAAATGAGTAATGACAAAAACTAAGGCCTTGCCACAATTGTGGCAAGGAAGAACATTTCGCAAAAGAACTGTAATAAACCAAAAACAAAATCGTCACAAAGACACTGTGGGTGTAAAGAGCATTGTCAAGGTGCTAAAAACTCTCACCAAGTACAGGGATGCCATTGTCACCTAAGAATGCTTCTTGGGAAGGACGTGTCACTCTGACCAATGCTCACATGCTGCAACAGCATTCTTCTATTAAATTAATTTTGAAACCCTTGCAAAGCCCTACCCCTCTTAATGTGATTACATTTTTTACAGATGGTTCAGGAAAATCCCAGAAATCTGTGATTACCAGGCAGAATCCAAATACAAAGGAATGGTAATCAGATATTAACAGGTGAAAGGCTTGCCACAAATTGTGGCGCTCACAGCAGTCGTCCGTGTTTTTTCAAAATTTGAGTTTCCTTTTAATTCAGTTACTGATTCTTTTTATGTTACAAGAGTGGTTGAGAGAGCTGAAGAAGTGTTACTTAAAACAGTCTCCAATATTAAGCTATATAATTTACTTAATAAGTAAATTATAAGTTTCAGGGGCCTTCCCCCTTGTCGTCTGGGGAAGGGGATTTGCTTGTGTGCCCACAGGTGCGGGACCCAAGTCAATACCAGCCAAGAATATCAAACCTCAGTTACTGCCATTGTGGGAGCTCACAGAACCATCAGAAGTTCCAACAGGGGACCTAGTGGAGAGCAACTCCAGGACAAGACCAACATTTACCAAGGACTCCTAAAAAGACTGAGAATGACATGCTCCTTGCTCACAGTTTGTAGCCTTCTCTACTTGCTTCCTCCAAGTAACCTGGATAGTCTTGCAACCAAGGCAAAATGTATGGGTCACCCTTGCTAACCTCAATAAACAGGAGAGACCATGCGTCTCTCAGTGGCCAGCCCAAGTAACCGTTTTTCCACCTGTCTGGTAGGGTTACCTACGGATGCATGGCAAATACCAGAGGATACTGTCTGTGCTTGGCAGATCTGGGGTCACAGCTCTAGAAACTGGAAGTTTAGCTCTGTAGATGACTGGGACCACTGGACCAGAAATCTGCCACATGCACCACCTGAGCCCCATGAACTGGAACTATTTGAGTCAGTAAAAATGTACCCCGCCTAGATCCTCCCCTGTATAAAAGTCTCTGCACACCAGGGCTCGTGGTCTTTCGTCCCTAGACGCTCCCTGGTAATAAAGCACCTTGGAATCTGTAAGATTCTCTTGTTCTTGTCTCTGCCTTCAGCACTTTAGCACACCATGTGTGCTCTACTGTGCTGTAGAGAGCAAGCCCTGCTCTACTGTTACTCAGATCACGTTGCATCTGAGCACAGCCACTCTTGGCGCTTTGTTGGGAGCTAGTGGGCCATTCTGGCACTGCATCAATATACTTTTCTACTTAATGCATTTCTCTTCAAAAATTTACATCATATTTATCATCCTGCAGTTACGATCACTGATTTTAATATTTTCCATTTATGAAAGTCACTTTAGGCATTTTTAACAGAGTCAAGATCATCATCATCCAAGATGAGTATATTACACCACACATGTCAGAAATTTTGCTGTTTTAATCCCTGTCTAATTCCAGTACAGCAGATGCTATTCTTCGTTGTTTTAAAGCTAGGAAATATAAAAACCCATAAAAAAATAAGTGTCAGGTGAAGTTAACAATATTTTCAGACTTCCTCTGGTGCTCTGACGTTGTAGGTTTTATTACAGTAGTATTAATGGGATGGATAGCTGTATCTAAGGACAATGGCTACATCAAATCAAATAATGAGTGAGACCTAAAATGTACTAATCTTCAAGAGTTTCTTGGTTGATACATTCCAAAATCTTTAATAGTTCTGCATTCATGTTGCTTCTCAGAACCATGAAAGCATTACTGCTTTGAATTTAACAAATTTTTAAATCCTTTTAAAGAAGTGTGTAGACTTCCATATTGAAAATAAAGCAAACAAATTGTGGACTATCAAATGAAAAGTCAAAATTTATTTCAATATTTAGTTACGCTAACTCTCAAAATTATGAATTGTTAAAACTTCAAATGTAAGAATTCACAGAATCACAGAATTGCTAGGATTCACAGAATTCCCAGAATCACAGAATCACTAAGGAAGAGACCTTAAAGATCATCAAGTCCAACCCCCGCCCTAACACCTCAACTAAACCATGGCATCGAGCGCCATATCCAGTCTTTTTTTAAACATATCCAGAGATGGTGACTTCACCACCTCCCTGGTAGGTCATTCCAGAACTTTATCACTCTTTCCATGAAAAACTTTTTCCTAATATCCAACCTATATTTCCCTTGGTGCAGCTTGAGACTCTGTCCTCTTGTTCTGTCAGTTGCTGCCTGGAGAAAGAGACCAACCTCCACCCGACTACAACCACCTTTCAGAGAGTTGTAGAGAGTGATAAGGTCACCCCTGAGTCTCCTTTTCTCCAGGCTAAACAACGCCGGCTTCCTCAGTTGTTCCTCACAGGGCTTGTGTTCCAAGCCCCTCACCAGCCTCGTTACCGTCCTCTGGATGTGCTCAAGTGTCTCAACATCCTTCCCAAACTGAGGGCCCAGAACTGGACACAGCATTCGAGGTGTGGCCTCACCAGTGCCGAGTATAGGGGAAGAATGACCTCCCTGCTCTTGGAACAGGGATATACCTGGTACAGGGCAGGATGATGCTGGCCTTCTTGTCCACCAGGGCACACTGCTGGCTCATGTCCAGCCAGCTGTCACCAGATCTGGGAGCCAGTACTCCCAGATCCCTTTCCAGCCACATTGTCCCCAGCCTGTAACGCTGCAGGAGGTGATCATGGCCAAAATGCAGGACTCGGCACTTGGACTTGTTAAACATCATCCTATTAAGCTCTGTCCATCCATTCAACCATTCCAGGTCTCTGCAGATCCCTCCTACCCTCCAACAGATAAACACACAATCCCAGCTTAGTGTTGTCCGCAAATTTACTAATGAAAGATTCAATCCCCTCATCCGTGTCATCAGTGAAGATACTGAACAGAACTGGCCACAGCACAGACCCCTGAGGGACACCACCAGTGAGTGGCTGCCAGCTGGATGCAGCACTGTTCACCACCACTCTCTGGGCCTGGCAATCCAGCCAGTTCCGAACCCAGCAAAGAGTGCTGCTGTCCAAGCCGTGGGCTGCCAGCTTTCCAGGAGTGTGCTGTGGGAGACAGTGTCAAAGGCCTTGCTGAAGTCCAAGTACCCAACACCCACAGCCTTTCCTGCATCCACCAGGTGGGTCACTTGGACATAAAAGGAGATCAGGTTGGTCAAAGGAGATTCATACATTTCATGTTCGACTACTGACAAATCACAACTTATTTACTAAAAGATTCTACCTATATAACCTGTAGTTGGCTAAATTTTTTTCTTAACTTTTACATTAGATTTGTACTCTTTTCCTCTACAAATGCTAACCTTTTATATTTTGCTGTAAGATACTAAAATGTAGAGCTTAAGTGAAAAGTATAAGTGTGGAAACTTCCAGTTAGTAAAATTCGCATTCAATTTACAGTTTCTGAAGAAGTTTAAACATAGTGCAAGTTCTAGAAAATAGTATTCTGATGCAGTACTTTGGGTTGCATAGACTTGGTTAATTTCTTCCTTTATACTTGTTCTATGCAGCAACCGAAAGGTAGAGTTATTCCAAATACTTTCAGTATTATCACATAAAGGGGTTTAAAAGACAAAAAGACAAAGAATAAACACTGCAGGTGATGGAAGCAATGCTTTCTAAACTTTTTTTTTTGGTAAAGAAGCTTTCCACCTGTGAACATGGGTGCAGCAGACTTTCCTTGTGGTTGACCTTTCTTGTTAGTCAAATTGTGTCAGAGTCCACATCCATCTTCTTTTGACTGGAAAAAGTTGCTAAGTAGTTCATACAAACCAATTTATTTTCATGGTTTCAAATTACTTTGGGGAGTCTTGCAGACTAAACTGGACTTTCAACTCCTTCCGTGGTATCTTTGAGCCAGTACTTGTTTGCTGTCTACTGTTTCCTCTCTGCTCCTTTATGACACTTCTTGGGCAGAGACACGCACTGTTCAAGACAACAAGGAAAAAAAACCCTCATATTCACCTGCTTAGTAAGAAAGGACAGAATATATTTCTGGATGAGGGCTTCACAAAGAGATGTAATCAAGTTTTCACAGTTCAGCACTCAAATCACAAAAATGCAGAAAAGTGACAGTAATGATTAAATGCCACTTGTTTGCAGGCTCATGTTTATCAGATTCTGTGTGGACTTCCTTTAGAGAAGTTTAGTTTTTAGTTTAAAGGCAAGCAGTTTGATTACTGACATAGCCAAGTCTTACTTTCTGCTATTGGAGTCTAAGCATATTAGCTATTTTTTTGTGGAAGAAAGATACCTTAACTACTTGGGGATGAGACAAGCAGAAGAAAAAGACTGACACCTATTGTTCCAAAATAAAGCACATTTTTTGCATATAGCAAGAGAATATGAACATCCTGAGTTCAGTGCTCCAGCCATCTCTACCACTTTCCCAATATAAATATTTTGGTTCCCCTAACATATGAACTTTTATCTAAGTAGAATCCATTTTGACTCTATGCCTAATTTATAAATTGAAGAACTTTTCCACATTTCAGTGAATGGCATCAACAAACCAAATTCACGGGAAGTAAAAAGTACCTGGATGATGTATTTATTAACAAGAGGCATTTGCTTTCTTGTCAGGTAAACCTATGTACACGAATTCTATTATTTATTTACAGTGGAGACATGCAAAAATTCTATGTTCTTTGTCCTTGTCTGAAAATTCATTTTCACCTTGTCATTATCATGGAATTGTCTTTTATACAAGTAAAACTACTGAAGCCCATTAAAGTCACATAGGTACTGCAGACAAAATGGACACATACTGTGAAAATTTTGATCTAGAAAACCATTAAATTTAGGTCAGAAAACAGTATACTGAAAAGAAGACAAATTCATTGACACAGAGGGGAGACAAGGTAACCTGATTATAACTGTTAATTTTTTAACCCTTTCACACTACAAGACAATTAAGACTTTTGACCATCTGTCCAGTACTACTGGAAATCAGAACTACATTTTTCATAAATCTAGCAGAAAGAACATGACCAAAGAAAAATCTAGTGTCATGAAATAATGAACCTTTGACTGCTTGGCCAAACTGGCTGGGAGGCCAGAATCCAGGCCTCAGAGACTTGATGCCTATGTAGACTTGAAATGCACTATTCTAGCACTACAGCCCTGTAGAGACAGTATGGAGTAGTCTCTCTATTTTATCCTGACATTTTTGAGAAAAAGAGCTGTCAGCTGAAAGAAACATAGTTTCTAATGAAAGTGATTAATGTTAAATAAAATAAGTTCCCTCTATGTTTAAAATAAAATGTCAAGAGTAAATATAACAGAAATAAATATTTAATGTGAATCCTCAACTTGGAAGTTCTATTTATGATTATCTAGTCTGGCCTTTGTAAGAGGTGCACAGATATTCTGAGAATTTCTACATAAAGCAAAAAGGTTCTGAGTCAGAGCACTCAAAATACTTTTCATCTGTCTCAAAATACTTTTCATCTGTATAGAATGACATTATTGAAAGAAGAATACCTACCAACTGTATCTGTGGATAAACTTACTCCCTATTTGTCCTGCTAGTGTTTTTACTGTTCATCACTCCCAGTTAAAATGTGCCTAACTTCCTCTTCCTGTCACGGAAATGTTTAACTGCTACAGAGTTCCATGAATGAAACCTGAATGAATGAATTTCCAGAACATTATGAGTTAGAAGCTTACATATTGCTGTCAATATTTTAAAAACATGATGAAAAAGATGCAAAACTGACAGAATATATACAGTTAAAGAAAAGAAAAAAAAAAAAAAGATGTTTCTTCTGTTATATAACATTACCAAACTGCATACTCTTAGTGAAACATACAGGCCACAGAAATTTTCAGTGACCATTGAGAAGAAAGATGTGTGCTAATGTCTTTACAAATAATGCGATGAGTGAAGGTAAGGGTGTTAATATTTTTGAAAGGGTTTTAATGTCTGTAATAACTTTAGGCAACAGGTTGTTTGCAGAGCCCAGACAAGGGTCTGCACAAGCCTGAACTTCTGAACTTTGGGGTGAAGTAATAGGTGCAAGGGGGGAATATGTGGCAGGTGGTTCAGGAAAGCTGTAACTTCCCAGTACCTCAGCCAGTGGGGAAAGGAAGAGAACAACATGCGGCAGGGAGTTTAGGATAAAAGGAGGCTGTGCTCTCTGAAACCCTGAGAGAGAAAACCCTGCGGGCGTGTACCCCAGATGACTCTCTCACTTTATTTGAATAAAGCTGAAGAACTCTGTCTCCTTTTTAGACATAAACCTCTGGCATTTGTGAATATTTCTCACACTATTACGTTTAAACAGCCAGTACTCACACTGTAATTTACAGCTCAGTGCAGCATAACAGAAGCTGCAGCAATCACAGTCTATAGACAACTGTATCAGGAGCAGGGCAAAACCTGTCCCACTGGCATCAGCTTCTCCGCTTTGGACAGGCAGTGCTTTGTTTCTGGTATTTGCTGCCACCTCATGTGTTTCAAGAAGTATTACAGTGGAATATTAGAAGCCAGCATTTTGTACATCTAAAATAACTTAAGATAGCTATGTGACTGCAATGTTAAGCAAATACATTACTTAAAATTCTGAAATTATTTTTTAGTGTTGCTGCTATGTGATATGGAAATCACCTACATTTAAAACCAAAATGAAATATTCTGCTCCAGTTTGGGAGAAATAGCATGCTGTGACCAGTTTTCAACTCTCAGTATAATGAAGGACATTGACATGCTTCCAGACTTCCAGCATAAGGCCACAAAATTGTGAGGGATTGGAGAATATCTCTAATGAGAATCAACTGAGGGAGCTAGGTTTGTTCAGCCTTAAGAGGATGAGGCCTCAGGGCAACCTTACTGCTGTCCACCATTAGCCAGTGGGCAGGCATAGAAAAGATAAGTGAGGAATGAGCCCTCACTTCTAAAATTTTCAAGGTTTCTTAAGGACTGCATAAGGAAAAAGGGCAGCGCCCAGCAGCCATAGACCAATGACCATGTGCTCATCTACTAAATGGCTGCTCTGCCTTTTATACCCCTGCCGGTGCAGCAGGCAACCCTGGCCCCTCCCAAAGTCTGTCAGTCAACTTCTTCTTCACTGTCCATTGGTGGAGACTACATCCTTGCTACTTGATTGAAGTCAGGTGTTGTCATGCCCCGCCGCCCTAGTAACAAGCCTTCCCCGATAGCCAAGGCTGTCCAGCGACATCAATGCAGAGCGGGGAAGGGGACTACAGGGAGAACAGTGTATGTCCAAACAACGATGTCAATGAAACTTCTCTTAACATACACAAAATATTAATCTCTTTACTGCAGCAGCCAACCATCACATTACCCATCTATAACAGATGGAGCCTCCTTGGAAAAACACAGTGATCAGACAAGACAAGCACATTCATTGCAATACCAGAAATTCAGGGTATATTGCGCAAAAATTTTTCACCATGAGTGGTACCACACTGAAACAGGGATCCAGAGGTGTGATGGAAGACAAATTTGTAATTCAAACAGATGTCGACTCCTCAAATCAGGAGTTGTTCCTGACCACTGTGAAATAGAGAATACACTATCACACAGCAAAAAGGCTATTTATTTTAGTTTGGAGGTTTGTGCTGCCTAGATATTGCATCAGCAACTTAAAACACAGGTAAGGGAACTCACAGACTATCCTTTTCTCTTAGAGATTGTTGTCATGGGACCAGGGTTTTTGTTACTAGCTAAACTAACCTTAAGACATGGCCCAATATATGAAAGGCAGGAAGAAAGTGAATAAAAGCTTACTTTAACCTCAGTAATTAACAGATTCTTCCTCCCAGGCAGAACATGCCAGCAAATTCACAAGTGCTTTGAGATGCACCCATGTAAGATAAGCATGTACTGGAAACACTGTGCCAGAGCAATTTAATAAAGCCAAAATGCTGATTTATTGATCACACATTGCTACTCAACTATTCTGAAAAAGGCCCCTGTCCTTACTTCCATCTCTCAAAACAGAAGTTCTTAGCTACTGTCTTTGAAAAATTATGTCAAAGCTTAGCCTTCCATAGCCACAGCACTATGAAGATTAATGCTCTCACACTGCCCATGTGCACCCTTAGTCTGTAACTTGGGACTGCTTCAGCCAGTGGCTGTGAGAGGTGCACACTTTGGCAATACTTTACAGGGCACTTTGTGGCCTCACAGAGAGTTGTAACCTGAAAGAACAGATGAGGAGAGTGTTGATTCAATACTTCCAAGCGTTATTGCTGTACTTTCTCTTCAAGAAATACTCTGCATAAGTCTTAGAGATCACATTTGAAAACAATGTAAAGTAATCAATCTTTCCTGCTTCAGTGAACTAGCAAGCAGGTAACAATGAGAAAATGCATTCAGCTGCACTTTTTTCTTGTAAGCATTAAACAAGTATTTTATTAACCCCACGAAAGGTTTAAGGAAGAAGGCAAACGACTCCCTTTGTTTCTTCTGCTCATGTTCAGTGAAGGGAAATTTGTTTCCCTAGGCAGAAGAGGAAGATTCATTTTAGACACTCCTAGACATAGTAGTGCCCTACAGATATATTCAGAGATAGAGCTGCACAAATTTTGTTAGTGCATAATACTGTGTTCAGATGAAAAAATAACATAAATGTCTCTGAGCTCTGAGCACAGCAAACTTACCGCACTAGGAATGCCCCCCTCCAAAAAAAAACCCAAAAAAACCAACCAAACAAAAAAACCAAACAAAAATCAACAACAAAAAACCCTCCAGAAAGTCCTGTATTTTCAGGCTTCTTTAGTAGTAAAACATGTCTTTGACTGTCAAAGATGAGTATAATTATAACTTCTTTTAACATAATAGGTATATTTGAGGAAGGACTGAAGAGGTCATATTCTGGTTGTTTTTCATTGTGGTGTTGCATTTTAGTTAAATGGTATGCTCTGTCTCACCCCTCAAAAATGTACGGTTTATTCCAAGCCTGTGTCCTCCCCTGCAGTATCATGTATCTGTAATCTCATTGTCCCAAGTCTTATTCTGCACCTACTCTGAATCTCCGCTAAAGCTGCGGGAGGGAGACCAGGCTCTCTTGGCCCTTTTCTCCCCCAGGCTCTCCCTCTCTCCCCTTCCCTCCCCCAATAAACTCTCATCTAATCAGCACCCTCAGATGCTGTGTGGAGTCTCTTTGCCTGCATGCTGCTACCTGGGGACCCCAAAACTAACAGCTACAAGTATAGCGACATTTCACTACTTTCTAGAACACAGCAAGCAGGAGTGAAATAAAAGAGTAACACAGATTACTCATGAGTAAGAAAAGTCAAAGCATATCACACAGTCGGATAATTTTAGTAGCATCTGAACAGTCAAAATTATACTGTATCATGGCACTTAGAAAGGAAAGACACCGCATTGAGCACTATGGGCCCTTGCCACCAAAAGCAACACTAAACTTTTGCAAACAAAATCACATTTGTACACCAGTACTGATTGATATGGGACACTATGGCATACAGATTAATTAGGATAACCAGGTCGACTTTGCAGCTTGCTCTGAGAGATCCATCATTCCTACGGACCTGAAAGGTCCTGCCAATTCTGAGGTTACAACAAGCATAAGTGTAGAGGAACTTCTTCACAAAAAGGGTTATTAGTGGAATCGGTTGCCCAGGAAGGTGATGGAGTCACCGCCGCCGGAGGTGTTTAAGAAAACATCTGGCACTCAGTGCCATGCTCTGGCCGACTTGGTGGTGTTCAGTCATAGGCTGGACTCGAAGGTTTTTTCCAACCTAGCTAATTCTGTGATTCTCTAACAGACCGACTTTGCTCTAAGCTTTGCGCTGGCATTTTCCCCGGGTGCGTTCTGGTGGGCGCACAAGCGTCTCACGAGCCCGACCCAGAGAAGCGGCCAGACCCTTTCCGGCCCGCAGGAGCGGCGGATCCGCCCGAGAAGGCAGCGAGGCCGGCGTGACCCGCGCCGCCCCCTCCGCCTTCCCACAGCACCGCTTCCCCGCCCGGAAGCGCCCTCGGCACTGCCCCCGCTCCCGGCACGTGACGCGCCGGGCACCGCTCCCTGGGTCACGTGCCCGCCCACAGCGAGCGCGCGTGCGCATCCAGCAGCTGTCATCCGAAGTCGGGACTGAGGTGGCTGCCGTGCGGGCAGGGCAGGGGTAGCGACAGGCTCGAAGGGACGCGGACCCGGCGGTGGCAGGGAACAGGCCTGCGCCTGCCCCTGCCCCTGTCGTGCTGTACTGTGCTGTGCTGTGCTCTGCTCTGCCCAGTCCCGTCCCGTCCCGTCCCGCCCCGCCCCGCTCCGCCCCGCCCCTCCCCGCCCCGCCCCTCCCCTCATCCTTTCCTTCGGCCGCGCCTGGCCGCTGGAGCCTCTCCCGGACAGGTGTGGAGGGAGCGCCGAGTTGGCCCTGGCGGCGGCCGCGGGCGTGCGGCGAGGAGGTATGCGGCTGCGAGTGGGCGGGGGGCGAGCTGGGGAGGCGGCGGGGCGGCCGAAGTGGGTCGGGCCAGGTCGGAGCGGGGGTGCGCGGCGGCTCCCGGCGGCTCCCGGCGGCGGGGCATCGCCGGGCGGGCCCGGGTTCCGGGGCGCGGGGCGGAGCGGCCGAAGTGCCGCCGGGCAGCTCCCGCAGGCGCGATGGGGGCACGCGGCAGCCCCCGCGCCGGGAGGGGCTCGGTGCGGGGGCTCCGCGCCGGGGACGGGAGGGGGGCGGCTGGGACCGAGGTGCGGAATCGAAACCGACAGCAGTGGGAAAAGTGGGTCTGGCGCTTCTGCTCGCGGCCGGCAGTTCTGGGTCGGGGCTGCCGGTGGGAGCTCTCCGGGTTCTCCGCGTGGTCGAAGTGCGTGGACGGAGTGAAATAGAGCTTTATCTCTCTCCGCGTCTGTCAGTGATTTGATGAAATTGTTGCCGGCTTTCCAGATAGTCTCTTTTTGGTGCGGCTCGTTCCTTCCTGCATGCAGCTAAGACTTCGGTGTTGTTTGCTGAGTGAATAACTGAATTGAGTGCCTGTTCCGCATCTGTCCGTGGTTATAAAACGCTTTCGAAGCTGGTTTTGGGATCAGGTCTCTCTGTCGTGGTCGTAGTCTTCTCTTAATGAGCTTACTCTCCTCTGATTGTAGCTGAGAAAGTGAGTGGGAAGTGTGTGCAAAATATTATTTCTCATAGGTTAACTGTGTTAGGAAATATACTCGTGTGTCCGTGTGTTTTTAAAACAATTATACTAGCTCAGAGAATAAACGGCATTTATATTTATTTTTTGAAGTGCAAATTTACGGTTCTTTGCTGAGAATTATCAACTATAGGAACTGAAGTTATTATTTAGTGGCTACTAAACCAGCACCTTTTAAGCGGAATCACTTTTTCCCCAAGGAAGAAACTTAGTGACACCTAGTGCAGTGGGGTTTTTATGTCTATGGGATAAAATTTGACTTGGGTTTTACCTTTATTTTTGCTTCTACTGTCATAAGTAGCTGGTGGCATTGCTTCACAGAAGTATTTTCCAAATGCAAGAAGATGGAAAGCACAAGCATGATTCCTGTTTCAGTAGTTGAAATGAGAGTAAGTTGAACTACTGACCGTCATGCTAGTTTTTTTCTCCGCTTAGGTTTGGAGTGGTGTTGGTGCTAGCAGTTTCCTTTCTAGGGACTGACCTGGGAAACAATATGTATCACCCAGATATGTGGACATAGTTAAATAGCTGTTGGATCAGAGTTGGAATAAAGTATATGAGAGAAAAGTCTTTGGTCAGTGTTTGTTTTAAAAAACCTAATCTGATTTGGTCTCTGATGTCTTTTTTTTTTTTTTTTTAAGTTGGTAAATACGATAAAATAGGAAAAAAAATCAAATCCTGTAAGTTTTACTCTTTAATTATTCCTGAGTATTCCATGGAGTATTTTATATCTCTTGAGATAACTTCTAAACAAATCAAATAAATAGTTATCTGCACTAAATCTGAGTGCACAATCAGTATTGCACTCAAATAATAAAATTATGTTGTCAAGTGCTTATTATTGGAATATTCCTAAGTAATATTAGCAAACGTAGTAATTATTAAAAATGCAATTTTATGCTTAACTGTATTATAAAATATTGAATCGTGTAGGTTATAGACTAAGGACTTTCTGAGTTCAAGCAGCTCTTTGTTGGTCTGATTCTTAGTTCTACAGGTAATTCACTTTGATATTCAATTTTTTTTTCTTAGTTTTCTTTTAGTGAGATATATTTCATCAACATTATGCTGAACAGAATATGAATAGGGTTGTGGTGCTGTTAAAGGTGGTATTTCCATCCTACCACCTCAAATTTAAATTAAAAAAGCTTCACCCTAACAACTTTTGAAACATGAATTCAGTTTACATAGTGCTCAAAGGGAAGATGCGTTACTATAATTCTGTTAATATAAGGTATTTGCAAGATCTCTGAATGAACACAGGGATGGTTCAAAAAGTGATGTTCTGAAATGTTAGGATTGTAGTACTTCTCTAGTAACAAATTTCCATAGTCACTTGATAGTTTGATAATTCATATCTCAAAATCAGCAAGTGATGTGGTGAGTTTTTATCTGGATTTTTGTTTTGAATCACAGAAGACACCTAGTATATTTTGAAGATAAGGAATATTTTATACTTGGAGGGTAGTAATTGTTGTGTAATCAAATCATATAATGAAGATGTTAATAAGAATTTGCTGGTCCAAAGTCCCAGTACGTGTTACAAATGAAGTCTTATCATACTTTTATTATATGAAGACTTATAGTTTACTTCAGGTTTCGTAGGTGGCATTGTGTGCCATAATTAATTCTGCTGTAGTCTTGCCCTTTCCTCCTACTTAATTTCACTGGTTTAAAATTGTGGAATTGCACATAGTAGTTGAATTTGTCTGTGTGACAAAGTAATTGGCTTTGTGTGAGTAGTTGTACTACTGAGTTATGCAGGTGCTCACTTTTATCCATAATTTTGTTTATGTCCAACATTTGTGGGAGGACAGGATATTTGGGACACTACATTTAGGACAGTATACCATGAAAACTGAGGACCATCTCTATAATCATTATAATCTATATAAACAAAGATTACAAAACATGTCAGGGTTTTAAATTTAAGGTATTAAAGTTGCCAGGGTTAAAGTTCAAAACACATCTCTTAGTGAAAACTGAATACTGAAAAAAATCCAGTGTCTAGTGAGTTTCTGTTTCTCAGACAAAGTGGGATAACTCATTGACTGATGCAGATATTTTGGGGAACATTTACAAACAAAATACACTCCAAGTCCTTTGTGACATTCCTGTCAGTAAAATGTAGAGTGACTCGACTGGATTGTTGGTATTTAACTCATTACACTTGTGATATCCTCCCGGATTTTGTCTAATAAAATGAAAAGACTAGTTCTTAGTGGGTAGCTTGTCTCTAAGAAGACCTAGATAAATACTTATATTCAGGGTAGATGTTGAATGACAGACGTGACTGTGCTCAGATTTAGTTTCACTTTCACAGTTTATTTCTTTGATTAAAAAAGTATATAACTTGCCAAAATGGTAAATGAGACTATGGCTTTGCAGCTGGAAATAGTAATTTGTCTATAGTAATAAACTGTTTTAAAAAATAGTAATATCCATTTTAAATTAAATTGGGGAAAAGTGTAGAAGTCTGTCAACTAAGCTACATATAAAGACATAGAAATGTGGGAGAAGCTCCAAGTTTTAGAAATCAGACTCTTCATGTCTGGATTTGACTTGATGGAAGTATTTGGAGTATGTGATTTGAATAAATTATGATAAATATTTCAAAACTGAGATAAGTAAAAGAAATAATAATAATTATAAATAAATAAAATAAATAATAATAATTTGAAACTTTTAATTATTTTTAATTAATTAACAATTAATAATAGAGAAAAAAGTTTTCTTAACTGATTTGTTGCCTTCAAAGTTGTAGTGTAGCTTATACTTACATGAGTTGGTGAAACTTCTAAACTCACAGTGTTGTGGAAATCTCCTTTAGATTTATTGTGATGCAGCTCTGTGCAGAGTCATAGAATGTCCTGAGTTGGAAGGGACACACAAGGACCCCCGAGTTCATCTCCTGCTTCTGCACACAACCACTCCAAAAATCATACCGTGTGTCTGAGAGCATTGTCCAAATGCTTCTTGAACTCTGTCAGTCTTAAAACTGTGACCACTTTCCTGGAGAATCTATTACAGTGCCCACCCACCCTCTTGGTGAAGAACCTTTTCCTGATATCCAGCCTATACCTCCCCTGAGCCAATTTCAGGCTATTTCCTCTGATCCTGTCACTGTCACCACAGATAAGATAGCAGTGCCTGCCCCTCCTCTTCCCCTCATGAGGAAGTTGTAACTGCAGTGAGGTCTCCCCTCAGTTTCCTCTGGTCCAGATTGAGCAGTGGCCTTAGCTGCTCCTCATACGGCTTCCCCTCAAGGCCCTTTACAGTTGAACTTGCTCCTTTTGTCTGATATAGTATTGTGGGTAAGAGCCATGTAGTTGCCAGATACCATTCTGTGAGTTCATTGGATGGTCTGCCACTCCTGGGGCAGGGGGCATGGTATCAGTCTGGAGTGAGGAGCTTTTGGTCATGCAAGCTGCCTGCCCATATGTGTGGTTTGCTTTAATGTGCATGCTTTCAGTCATAACAACAGAAAGGCATGACATTGCTGGATATGGCTTGGCCACTAGGTATTTGGTCTGTGGTAAATTAGACCAAAATGTGAGGGCAGGGGAATTGGAACTGGTCTTTGGATTACAAAATCCTTTATAAGAATGGAAGTGCTCACACTGAAGGTGAACTTTTTTACTGGTGCAGAAATGCAGTTTCAGGTGTTCCATAACTAAACAGGTTTAAGAGAGACAAGTACATCTTTCTGTTTCTCAGGTTATAGAGCCTGATTTATGTGTTTGGTGTTTTTGGTTTATTCTTTTTCTTCCCCTTTCATGCTGTCCTTATTCAGCTTCTAATAAAGGATTTGCTATATAGTGGTTCATTGGGAAAATTATTATCACAGTCACTGTAGCATATCCCTGGAAAAGAGATATATGTTTTGGTTTTAAGGACTTGGGAAATCATAGAATGTCCTGAGTTGGAACGGACACACAGGGACCCCCGAGTTCATCTGCTGGTTCTGCACATGACCTGTAAGGGCTATAAGAGCTGTAAGGGTATCTTTCGGGAGGATACCTGGTTAAGGAGTTAATCAAATGCCATATAGTCAGAAATGACAGGCCTACTAAAACTGTGCTTAAAAAGTGCTTTATTAGGAAGGAGTTCACATCTACCACCTGTGATTTCTATCCCCAGCAATATTATAGGCTGCATTAGCAATGAATATTTTTCTGAAATTTGAGGTACTTGTAAATTAGCTTTTTGAAAACTGAGAGTTAGGCCAAATCACTGTCTGGACTCTTTGAGGACTACATCCAAGTTTGAAAATATTACACCATTGTGTGAGTTGGTGGTTTACTTGCATCTTAAATAGTGCTTTCAGCTTGGGTATTCTTTTCTCTTGACTAAAAGTAATTTACTGGATGGTAGAGGTCCAGATGATCAGAAATATGGAATAGATTTTCTGTGATGAGACTAGAAGTTTTCAGCTTAGGAAAGAGACTGTGTGAGGCCATGGTAAAGATGCGTAAGATTTGTATGGTCTGAAGGTAGATGTGAGCAGTTAGATAGTTATTCTCAGTATGCACATGAGCTATGAGATGAAACTAAAATGTGAAATATTCAACATACACAGAGGGAGATATATCACTTAGTATATTGTTGATTGTAGAATGCTTTATCATGAAATGTTCTGGATATTAAAGGCCTACAAAAGTTCAAAATTACGGGAAAAATCATCACACTCTGCAAAATGCAGTATTATCCTCTATGTTTAAGGATTCCTTGGTATATACACTGCTGAAGAATGAGATGGTATTCTGAAAATGTGTATTATAAGCTATCCCAACACTTGCTTATATCTAAATACCTACTGTTAGCAATTATGAAAATGTGGAGACTGGTTAGATTCTTGATAACTTGCTTTTGCCACTGCTGGAGTCTGTTACATGCTGTTTCTATTTAGGACTATGGATTTCATACCTGTGTTTTAATTAAAAAAAAAGTAGAAGCTCTTGAGTCATGGGTAGCAGATAAAAATGAGAAAAATACTTTTTCTGTAGTTTTTTTTTTCCTTGCCCTTTGTCCCAGATTACTTATTTCAAGATGTTTTTCATGCTTTGAGCCTGGTGAGAATATCTAGGAATGAATTCAGGTCATTTTTCAGTTCAAAATTTATGGGCTCAAGTTAAGCAAATTTAGAATTTTGAAACATTGTTGCTGTAGGGTATTACCAGACATAGAAATTTAAACTTGTAATGAAGCTTGCATACTACTCAGAGCTTTGTGGTAAAATAGAGGTGGTTTCAGGATCTTCAGAATATGGTTATCTGCCCAGATTCTTGGTTTCTTAAGTTTGTAGAATCTATGAAAATATTCAATACTCCTAACATTTATAAACTTGGGTCTTTCTGATGATGGTGGATATCTGAGGAATACATACCTAACCATGAGATTTGGCCTCATATCACAAATACAAAGCATTATGTTCCATATATTTTCACTGTCAATACAATCAAATAACCTAAGTAACAGATTTGGATTTCCTGATAAATAGGATCTCTTTTGAAGCCGGGTACATAAAGAGGCAGACATAATTGGTTGCACATCTACTGTTATTAAAGGAACAATTCAAACATATTACACTGAGAATTAACTATTTGCATGCCCAGTAACAGTTGAACACGCAAGCTGTGCTTTTATGTTTCCAGTTGCCTGAAAATGCACTAATGCAGTATTTTGGATTTTTGAATTTGCTTTGCTGAACAGTACAAGGAGTTGGATGATACCTGCTTACAGAATGCTAACAACCTCTTAAAAATGATGAATCTACTCACGGAGTTTTTACTTTAAAGTAAAATTGCTGCTGAAACTAATATAGATTAAGGCACAATTTCTACTACTTGTTTCTTATCCTGCTTGTGCAGAGCTGGTGGTGCAAACATGGTTATTTTACAAAACAGCCTCAAAAAAAAATGCTGGGGCTTCGTGTACATGTCTTTCTCTGGACAGGTTTGTTTTCTTGTTGTTATCTACTGAAAAACGTACCCAGGATGAATTCTTTGTCAAGTGTTTGTTTTCCCATAGTTAGTGTGGGTGCAAATTTGCAAGAAAAGGAAAAAAATACATATTTTAGTTAATTCATCTGTGTGAAGTGGTTAAGAGATTTAATTTTTTCCCATCTTCCTTCATACTTTTTTTCTTCTGCTGGAGCTTGTTTTATGTAATTTGTTTAATTTTGATAGTGGATTAAAGCTTGTGTACATCACAATTTTATGTATTAGAGCACACAGATTAAAATAATCTTACCTTTCAAAATATGAACATATTTATTTTATGATGCAGTGGTTGATAGTTATTTATGGCTAATAATTTTGTGAATAGCAGAGTAGATGTATTAGTCTGTGCTTTTTCTTTTTTTTCAACAGTGCTTTCAGTAGAGGGGACTGCCCTAAGTAGGCGGTCAAGAGATGCCTCCCAGAAAGCATCTTTGTCTTGAAGAGCTATTTTGTCAAGTCTTGTGTAGTCTGGAGCCAGAAAGTTTGGATTCCCCACTGATGGTGGGTGGACTTCACAGTACTGGTTAGTTTATTTTAGACCAGAAGCAAAAAGAAGTGTATAGCCTTCAGGGCGTAGTATTAAGGTGGAGACAGAATATTGTAATACTAAAAGTTGATTAGTAGTGAAGTAGTGAAGTATTGATTGTAGTGAAGGCTTCAGGGTTTTGTGCCTTTTAACTAACTGCGATTTAACACATGCTGTTTTTCTAGTGTGTGGACATTACAAAGAAACAGTTCAATGTTTTGGCAGTGGAGGCTGGAAATTGTAGCTGCCTGGTACTAATTTGTAAAGGCAAGCTTTAGTTGACTGTGGTGGGGTATAGAGGTCCTTCCCTTTTCTTAGGATATAGAAGAAACAATTATGTAGATTTTGCAGTTACCAAAAATATGTGGAATAAAATGTTTTATCAAACATGCAATATACACTTCTGTTCTTTAGTATCAGATTTGTTATGTGCAAGCCATGCACTTCAGATTTTGCAGGATTTGTTTAAAAAGCACTTTTCCTGCCATCATAACTAGTGAAATGCATTCGCATCTTGGATTCTGTAAATAATTGTGGCATTAATGAGATTTCATCTTGCTTTATGTGAGCTTTTCTAGTATTGAGCTTTGGTGTTTGTAGTTCATCAGGTTTCTTGGGCTACATACTGGCACAGATATGGATGTTTCCACTTTGCTGACCTCATGTTTTCACTTCTGCAGTATTAAGACTAATGTAGCATTAATATTCTGATATTAATGATGATTTGGGAGTTTCAACAGGGCCTTGCAATCGTTACAAATTTTTCAAAAGAAATCAGGTTCAGGTTCTTTAATCTAGTTCCTAGCTAGACTACTTAGCTCTTCAGATGGCAACTTTAGACAAACTACATGCTTGTATTTTATTTATATTCTGAGTTGTTTAATCAGACACTTTTAAGACATAGGCAGACTATTTGGTCACTAAGAAATTGAAGGTTTATGGACAGGCTGTGGAGTTTATTGGATCAGGTTCATAGCTTGGGCTTGTTTGCTTAAAGCTTTTCCATGATTAGCTAAAAAGCTTCTTTCAATGTTACGTAAAGTACTAATGCATGATAATTTCAGTGGGGTTTGTTCACATTTATTCACACTACCCTTTGTTTTTCTGGGTAGTTATGGGCATCTTTTTCAGCATGCAGTATTGTCATGCAAGGGGACAGAAAATGTCTGCTTACAATGCTGATATGAGGGACCTAAAATAACTGTAAAATTTCCCTGTGTACATATTACTTGTCTCTCTATTTCATAAAGTGCATCCTGGGCATGTTGGCCTTCTTTTTATAACTTTGTATTTACTAATATTTTGCACATTTTCATTGTGTAGTAGTCAATAAAAACTCTGGAAATTTTATTTCTTAGATTGCACAGCTTTGTAATATCACAAAATAGGTAGTTACGTATGCACCTAAGTGCAGTAATTAAGTCAGCAATAATATGATTGCAGTGCAGATTTTGCATTAGAATGGTCTGCTAGTAGTTGTGATTTTGTCTGCAAAAGAGCCTCTGAAGGCCTCTTAACTATGACACTGAAGTATATATTATGCTCTCTTGTGTTAATGATTTGGCTAGGGTGTAACGGTTTTTGTGTGAGAAAAATACCAAAAGTAGTCATTGTTTGGAGGAAGAATGTAGGACTTGGGAGTTCCACAAAGTCCTTGAAAGAATTACATATTGTGTTAGAAGTTAATAGAATTGAATTGGAAGGCCAACATTTTCTGATTAGTTTGTAGCATAGGTTATTTTTTTTGTGTTAAATTTAGACCATGTAACTCAGCACTTGTGCCTGCTGTTTCAGATTGGTGTTTGTAATGAAGAAATGCAGTAATGAAATTGTAAAATAGCTTTAAGAAGTTACAACTGATAGATCATAGTTATACAGAAGATGTTGAGTTACTAAAAAATCATAAAACTAGTAGAAACATCTAATGGACTTCTAGCATAGCAAACTCTTCATAGCCTTTATGATCTTTCTGCCACCTGATCTAAAGATGTTTTATAGTTGGGTCTTCTTAAGGAGTTCTTGCAAACATTGTGCTTATCAAGGAGCAGCTTTACCCAATAAGTTAATGAGAAGGTGTTTTTAACTGTGAAAGAAGGGTTACACGAGAGCATGGATTGAACAGTTTATTTCTACTGAAAGTAACCCAGCTGTCTGGTCTGTTTGCTCATTGGTTAGGGGCCTGGACCCTGAGATAGACGGAAGCTGGTAGAAAAAAGGTCTGTGAAGGGCAGGATTTGTACTCTTTACACTACAGTGAAGCTGGGCAAAAATTCAGCATTTCTAGTATTCTACGCGTGTCTTCATAATTAGTTGAAATTTATTAATTCTGCTTGTGATACAGATTGAGGTTCCTCACAGTACAATATGTTACATGCTTGGGCATGTACTTAGTTTTGGAGAGAAAAGGGAATAGTCTTTTGTGTATCTTCACAAAAAGGATTTTAAGAGTCTGGTAGCCAAACTCTTAGCCAGAATGCTGATGTGTGATTGTGACAGTTAGCATAAATTAATTATAGTTTATTAGTTCAATTAACAATCGTTAAATTAACTGAATTTCTTCATTGGTCAAAGTGCCAGGGTATATTCAGTTGATTTGGTACGCGGCTGTTTTTAGAGCAGCTTATCTATTAAAATTGGTGTATTTTGGTGAGATGTTCTGGTTAAGAGAAATTTTTATCATGGTAATTTATGTGATAATAACTTTGTTGTGCCTGGTGCTTGAAATCAGACATTGACCAAAATAATCCTGCAGCTTTTCTCATAGCTGAACCACTTGGATATGGATTTTTCTTGTCTCCTTACCCTTTTGCATAAGGAATGTAGGAAATCAGATGTATTTCAAACTTTTACCCTTTTACATTTAAAAAAATTAATTCCAAAGAAGAGAGAGCTTCAGGCTTATAGGAATGAATACAGGCACTGTGATTTCTTAAGCTCTTGACCCACAGAGAAAATGAGTATTAAATGGTTGATAAGAGATTTCCTTTCAACACTGACTTTCTATATGCATAATGTAATTTCATATGTTTACATAGCAACTGCAAGTTAATTGGTAAATCAAGTTATGCTTTTGGAAATGTGTTTCATCTGTGATGTAGTGAATGGTGATGCAGGTGACATCTGACACTGTGCTTGTATGACGACAGAATTAATACTAACTTGTGTGTTTAGCTGGTACAGGGCTGTGTTTGGGATTCAGTATGAGAATAATGCTCGTAACACACTGATGTTTTGGTTGTTGCCAAAGAGTGCTTAATCTTAATCAGGGACTTTTCAGTGTTTTGTACTCTTCCAGTAAGGAGATGGACAAAAACCTGGGGGGAGATGAGCCGAACTGGCCGAAGGGCTGTTCAATACTGCAGAATGCCGTGCCCAGTATATAACACGGGTGAGCAACCCAGAACGGTGGCTGATGACAGTTTGTATTGTTTATCACCTGGGCTTTTTTGGTTTTATATCTCTCTCTCTCTCTCTCTCTCTCTCTCTCTCTGGTTATAATAATTTTTTTTTTTAACTTTGTTTCAATTATTAAGGTGTTCTTAACTCTTGGGTTTTTACTTTTTCCCTGCTTCTCCTTCCAGTCTCATTATGGATGGAGGAAGTGTGATTAGCTGTGTGGTATTTGCCAGTTTGGCACCCAGTATTTGGCCTGAAGGGTTGAGGTAACCACAGATCTGATCAGAGCATGTCAGAAGAAATTTGTTACAGGCAGTATTTTTGTAAGGTTAGTGAAGAATTTTGTGAACGGCAGATGACACATGGTGATGTATACTTGGGAATTGCAGCACCCTCTGATCTGAGGATAATGTGTATCTGTCACTTGCCTAAAGTTCAGTCCTTTCATGAGTACAATATCCTGGTATGAAATGGAAATAACTTTTTCTTTTAGTCAGTCTCAATGTAGAAATGGAAATCAGAGGAAATGCTGATTTTATGTGTATAGCTTACTTGCTTTTTTTTCTGTAGAAATTTTCAGAGAATGAGCAGGAATATAGTCCTGTTGATAAACTGCTGATAATTAGAACTAGAAAATCCAAGTGCTCTTCCTCTGTATTCACAGTGTGAGTGGGAAGTGAATAATTGGTTGTTATGGTTTAATGTAGTTTAGTTCTTTAGTTAAGGAAAAAACAATTCATGAGCTACAGAAGTGATTCCCTGTAAGGACCTCAGGAGCTTCCTTCGGGCCTGGCAGAACCAATCAGCTGGCTAGTTTTGAATATTGACAGGCTGCTAAACCACTTAAGACAGCTGAATATGCCTTTGTGAAATCACACTTAGAGACAAACAAGCCCTGGGAAAAACTCTCTTGCATCCAGCCTTTGAACAGGTAACTGGACACTGGCTGGGCCAGGCCCCGCTCTGCCGTGGGGCCCCCATGGCCTGGCAGGGCCGGGCCCTGCTCTGCTGCAGCACTGGCCTGGCCAGGACCTGCTCTGCCGCATGGCCCGGTGGCATGGCTCAGCTGAGATTCTGCTGCTGCTGAGTTCCAACCACGGCTGGTGGCCAGGCCCACTCTGCTCGGCTTCAGGTGGAGCTGAGCCAGGCTCTGCTCCAGCCATGAGCTGCTGAGCCATCCTGCTGGCACTGCTGAAAATCATGCAGCTGAGAACAGAGGTGGCTCTGCAGCCCTGTGCAGAAAAGCGACCTCACAGCTGGAATTGAATGCCACAGGGGCCAGAAAACAGCCATGCCGCCAGAATGGCCGCTGCCCGGCAGAGATCATATAACCATCTATAGGCCAGGTTGAGACATTCACTCTTTTAGTGCACAGATGAAACATGCAGACATCAATCCTCTCTCAAGTGAGAGGAAAAGGAAGGGGTGAAGATGCGTAAAGAAAATAACATGGAGACACCAAGGTCAGTGAAGAAGGAGTCAAATCCCAGATGGGAGGAGAATGAGGAGATGCCTTAGTCTTAGTCTGAAATTCTCTTGTAAGGGTGTGGTGAAGATATAATACACCAGGCTTTTTTTCCCTGTAACTCATGGAATGCATTTGGGGAGATGTAATGTTCTAGCTAGATCTGTGAGCACAAGCACCAGTGTGAAGCAAGCAGATGTTGATGTATGTAGCTGTGATCTAATGAGAAGCTTGAACAGAGATATGAGGGAGATGAGAAACCTGGCCCCAGGGATGGGAGAAGAAAACCTCTGTTCCCAGAGATAAAAGAACTTTTGTTTCTATACTAGAATAGCTTATCCTTAAAATTGCACCCCAATAAACTGAGATGGCCCATGGTGGTATTTGTGGGAAGACTACCAAACCATGGGAGGAACTTCACGATGTCGATTTCTGGTGGCTGCTATTCATAAAAATTAAAAGTATGACAGAACTGTTTCTTGTGGAAAGGTCTCCATGGCATGGCAGGAGAGACTCCCTAAGTGGACTGAAGAAAGATTATTTTAAAAGTGGTAAACTGACTGAAAATACCAGATTTGTCTCTTTATGTTGTAAGTAGGAAAAGAAAGAAGGGTTGGGGGGAGGAGAAGTGTTCTGAAGGTTTTTTTCTGATTTCTTACTATTTTTTATTTTACCTAAACTTAATAAAGTGTTCTTTATACTTTATACTTTAAAGTTTTGAGCCTGCTTTGCTTTCCTCCTAATCCTTGTCTTGCAGCAAAAAATGAGTAAATTATTCTAATGAGCGCATTGGTGTTTGGCCACCACTAGACCCAGTACATTGTTTCCCTCCATTTACTGAATGGAAATAGTTGTATTTTATCCAACGTGTAGCTTTGTTACTCTAGGTTATGCCTGTGTAATGTAACTTTCTAGACAGAGAATGTGCAGATGGATCTACACAGGAAGATCCTAGGTTAACTTGAGGAAACATGCTGTAAAAGCAGAGGTACGGACTGGACTGAGCGCTTGTCATTTACAATAGTGTTTGTGCTGGGTAAAGGCTGAGTAATCTCAGAGTAAGAATAAAAAGTAAGCATTTGTTTTGTGCCTTTTATACTAGCCTGGGTAGATAATTGTAGATAGGTTTTTTTTCTGTCTGAAACCATGTATGTTGAATGTTAGAATTGGTTTTACAGATATTTCTCTACAGTGTATGATTTTCTTTTTTAACAGGTAGATTGAAATTGAACCAGAATGGCTGATGTCATCTCAGATAGTCCTCCAAACCCAAGCTGCAAAATCATGACTTTTAGGCCTTCGATGGATGAATTCAGGGAATTCAACAAATACTTAGCACACATGGAATCACAAGGTGCTCATAGGGCTGGAGTTGCAAAGGTAAGCATGTATAACATAGAAGAAAAATGCTTCTAATACCAGATCTCCCGTTACTTGTATTTTGCTGGTTACAAACCTGACTTTTTTATTATTTATTTTTTTTTCCAAATGAATTTCAAGGAGTAGGTAATGATTTGTTACTATGTTAAGAAAGAGCCTTTCGATGTCTCCGATATTTCATGCAGATTAATATAGGTGTTGTGTAGTGTTTTTTCTCTAACTGTAAGTTGTTTACACGCTTACAATAGCAAAACAGGATCTCTTTCTAAGTAGATTCAAACTATTTTTGGTCAACAAAGCAGGGAGTTGATAGTATAAATGAAAGTCGTCCTGATATACCAGGTGTTGAACTTTGTGGTTTAGGGTTGCATAAAGCTTAACTGGAGCAAATCATCCCACTTCAGTATGGTGAACATGAAGATGGTAAGGCAGTGTTTGAATGGAAATAGTTTTCTTCTTGTTAATGAGAACTTCAGGCAACTTAACTGCAGGTGTATTGCTCTTTGAACAATGGCACGTGCAGGACCTCAGAGCAGGAGTTCCTCCGCTGTCAGAGAGTGACTGTCAGAGGTTCACTCTGACATAATTTAGTGATACATCCTGTAGTTGTTTATGCTGTGTCCATTTTCCCACTTTTCAAACCAGCAGAAACCAGTGCAGATCTAGAAATACCAGCTTAGTTACTTTAAGCACTCTGTGGGAACAGGTATCTCCATCACTGGGTTTTGAAGCTAATGTTGCGCGGTCAAGACATTTAGAATCTGAGTGAGGGAGGAGCAAAACTTGAAATTCTTGGTTTCTTCCCTGCCCACTCCTGCCTCCTGCTTCCTTTGAAGCAAAGCAAAACTGAATTCTTCACTCTGAAAACCTTATAGGTTGTTTTTTTTTTTTTTATTTCAGCTGATAGAGTAATAGGTTATATTCTCAAATTTTTCTCTGCGGAAGTAGAAACAGAAGTAGAAATGTGATAAATAGGCAACAGAGGAAAGCCTGTGCTGAGTTTTTCCTATCTTCAGCTGTGTTCTGGAATCTGAGAAAAACCTAAGGCAAGACTTTTCTATTTACATATTTATCTATTTAAGGTCCTAAGCATATTAATACAGTCTAGTATAGTTTAGTGTGATAAACATACATTTTTAGAAAGGGATGTCTTAGTTATACCAGTCAGTCTCCTCCATGAAGACTGTATGTTGGTACTGACAGCAGAGTGCTATCAGCACATACATTTCTGTTAAATCCTCTTTCAGATACTGGTGAGTCTTGCCTTAGGTTTTTCCTCTTTCATGTTTGAGCATTCAACAATGTGATTGATGAATTTGATCTAAGTTGATCCCATTGAATAAAACTAACTTGCTTGACTTAGAAGAGGCTATTTTTACAAAAGGAAATATGAAGAGTTTTCAGTGGGACAGGTCAGTGGTAAAAACACAGACCTAGTCATTATTTCCAGTTGTTCTACTGGCTAGCTGTATGTTGCATTGAACATGATTTATTAACATTTTCAGTCTTCCTTAGAAAATGCAAATTCTTTGGGGCAAGAAGTTTATTTTTATCTTCTTTTAAAACTTTTTTTTTTGTGTATCGATCCCCATGGAATTCACTTCTCTAACCAGCACTCTAATTATAACAGTAATAAACATACTCCAGTTAGGTGGAAGGGGATATTTTGGACCCGTATTCAGAAAAATCTTTTTATTGCTTAAAGCGCATTGATCTTGAACTAAATAAGATAATGCAAATTTTGCTTTTCAGCATTCATATATTTGAGCCAAACCTCTGACTTCATGCTTAATAATCATGAAAATGGAAATCTCTATGCACATATTTGATTTTAATGCATATTTTCTGAATGCATGACTTCTCTGCTTCCAAGCTAACATTTCATATTTTGTTAATGTGAGTATAATTTAAGTGTTCTGTGAAAGAAATAAGTAGGAATCACAAGATGATTTGATTTTTTTTTTTCTCTAGAAGCAAACAACACTGAAACTTGCTTAATAGTTCTTGTACAGTAGAAGTACTGTTGAAGCTGGGAAGGAAAAGAGGAAAAGCATCTGTGTAAAAATTAGATAAAAACACCTGTTTATGTGTAAAATAAAAACATTAGTTATGGAAGTATGTTACTATTAGATAAATTTCCTTTAGCTTGATGTTTGTGTTTCACTGTGTGCTTTTAGCACTTATGGTCTTGACTGGATTTCTTATGACTGTTTGAGTACATTAACATTAAAATGTGCCTATTTGTGATAGCTTTCCAAAGCTAGCAAATGGTCTTAGGATCTATGTGTTTTAGAATTTTATTACTTTAATGAAGAGATGAAATAGTGAAATTTCTAATGGACTCTTACAGATGGAATCCTAAAATGTTTGTAAGAAAATAGCCTAGGTGTGTAGCTTAAGGACTGCCTCATCGTGATCCTGTTATTAGAAGTATTAGAAAGATACCTCTGTCTGAATTAAAGTGCAAACGAGAGCATATGCTGAAGTCAGAAGTATGGATTTTGTTTAACAGTAAATGAGAGAGGGAGAGAGAGAGATAGAAAGAAACAGAAAAGGAGGCAGGAAAATGGGGAGAGAAAGAGAGTGACAGAGAGACAAGTTAAGTAGAAATGTCACTGCTGTGGTTTCCGTCTTCACCACCTACTTCTGGTCGTCTTGGTGGTGAGCTTCCCCCCAAACCCACAGAATTCAGTAGATTAATATACATTTGGGCCAGGTGGGAATACCTAGGTAGCTGACCTTGGTGGGGGCAAGTTTGATACTGTCTCTTGGAACAGACTCTGGATCTGTTGCATGCCTTTCCCTCAGAGAGGAGTCTGGGGGTGCTTCAGGGGTTTTGGTGGCTTATGACACCTCCCCGGCTGCCTCTCGCATGAATGCCCTGTGGATATGGCCATCCAGGGATGGGGGGGGGATTTGCAACTGAGCCAGTTGAGTGCAAGGGAGGATGGGTGTTCACTCCTTCTGCCTAGAGATTATGCCACACCCCAAAAACTTCTCCTCCTCCCCGCTGGGGGCATGTGAGCAAACCTGGCCTCAGCAGATGGGCCTGTGGGCTACAGCCTCCCCCACCCCAAACCTAACGAGAGCTGATTTTCAGGACAGCTGCTGGGTTTGGTTTTCTTGTGGATGCCTTCTTCTCCCTCAGCCTTGCTTACTTCTCCCTAGACCTGAGATAATTGAACAATCATGTTTGAGGAACTATAGTGTCTTATCTTTCCTTAGGTGCTTAAACTCACAGTCCAAAGTTCCAGGCATATTCAGGGAGGGGTGGGCTTAGGTGTGCACAGTTTCTTTATACAGTTTTACCATAATGAGGAGAAAATCCTTGAGAACAATGTTTAAGCCTTTAACCTTAAAATTTCAATCTCTCACACTACCTCTAAATTATGAATTAATTATTCAAATAATATAGTTCACTTGTTGTGTGTTTATAAGAGCTGTCCTTCTTTGTTATAAGATACTTTAAAAGTTTCCAAGCCACTGTTCATGGAAATTTGATTTTAATTTAGCAGAAGAATGAAAGTAATGAGTGGATCAAAAACATGTCATTAAGCTTTTGGACAAGTAGAAGTTCAAAAATGAAACAAAACCAAAAAATACATATAAAATTTTTTTGTTGCTCTGTTTTAGAAGTGACACATCTAGAGTTATTTGTTTTCTGCTGAAATAATATATGCAAGAAATGTTCAAAATTAATCAGCCTGTTAAAGAATACTGGTACATCTACAGGCTTCTTTGAAATTCTTAATGATTTCTTTTGCTAACACTTTAGAATCTGCTGAGGAGTTTTCATAGACTGTGGGTATTCTGTGGTATTTGAAATAAATGCGTTAAATTTACAGATGGCTAATCTGCACATAGCTTTAATCTTCAATTATGAGGATTAAATAATGTAGTTATAAAAGCTAATGTATCTAAATTAGTGCACATGCTTACTGTACTAGAGCTGTACCCTGTAGTTTTATGGGGAATAAATTGAACAGATTTGGAAATCTAAAACAGCTGTATTTTTTTCACTCTTCAGTAAAAAAATAGAGTTATACATACTGTTTATGCCAAATAATGTTTAGACAGCAGTCTGACAGGTTTTTTAAGGAATTTTTATTTTAATTGAGGATAAACATTTTATATCTTTGAATCTTTAGGTGTGGAAAAGACAACTAAGATCACTGAGCCAAACTTCTGACTTAGCACCTACATGTTCACCTCTAAATTGTATCTCCAAATGCAACATCCGGAAATTTTTTAACACAAAACATATATGATATCATGGATTGCAAACTGTTTGTCAGTTGTAAGGCTTTTTGATTGGAAAAAAATTGTCAACTCTGTTATTTTAAATGTGTATTTTTGCACAGTTGCCTGTGAATTGCTGTAGGTTGGTGAGTTGCTGCTTGTGAATTGAAGTGATACTGGGCATGTTCTAAATGGGTTTTTGCATTGTCTACAAGCACTTAGAGTATCAGTTAATGTGAAACAGCTGGTAAGCAAATGTTCCTTTGATCATGTGGGCATATTCAACTGCTCCTTCAGTTTTTTCCTAGGATGTTTTGAATTGTTATTTCAACTGTGCTGTTGTGTTTTGTTTCCTGTTTGTAAAGGTTATCCCACCAAAGGAATGGAAGCCAAGAAAACATTATGATGATATTGAAGATTTGGTGATTCCTGCTCCAATTCAACAAATGGTCACGGGCCAGTCTGGTCTTTTCACACAATACAATATTCAGAAAAAGCCCATGACAGTGAAGGAGTTCAAGGATCTAGCCAACAGTGACAAGTATGTACTCTTGCTTAGTAAGACAAATACTTATCTTCATGTGTTGTGGTTTCTTTGAATTGTGCAAGGCAGCTGGTGATTCCTTTTACTTTTTTCCCTGTCTCTCAAGGTATGGAAGGGTACTGCAATGTGAGTATTGTTTGTGTTTGTTGTTGAAAGCATCTGATACCATGGCAGCAAGAAAGCATCTGAAAAACCTGAGATGAAATGCTTTCTATATTTTTTTCTTTATCTTCCAGAAGATGTAGAAAATAGTGAAGATGATACAGATGTGTATCTGAGTTTTAATTTGATTATTTGATTACACCTATTAATGTTTAATTACTAGATAATAGAATGGCCTATCACCATGTAACTCTGAAAACTCCAATATATTTTTAAACAATCCAGAAGCTTTTGCATTAATCTAAGAGAACTCAGTGGTATTTACTGAATGTCAATGTTAGGGTTATGGCAAGATGGATATTATGGGAGGGGAAAAAAAAGTTTGTGAAGGGCTGGCTGGACACTCTACTGAAATGTTTCAAATTGTTGAGCATTCCAATAAGAGGGAATTGATAGAAGGAATTCTTGCCTGTCATTTTGGCCACATTAAAAGAATAGATTTTATTTGACTGTCTCCTCAAAACTGAGTGGAAGTGATTTTTGGAAGATGAGTCAAAGGATCTTAGAAAGGTAATACTGCCTTAGTTTGAAGGCAAGTTTCTATTATAGGTTAATTAAGAAATTAGGTATAAGAATAGAAACTCTTATCAAGATCAGAAAAAACTAGGACATCTAAAGCTTTTAAGGACGCTCCTAACCAAATATAACCGTGTACATAGTATCCATGCCTTGATGATCATGCAAAACAGACAACATTTTTTTTCCCAATTACAAAGAATAGTACATATATATTGTGCAAAATTAAGGTTGGTGCACAGTAGTCTTTCTCTGGTAACTGGAAATGGGACCTATTTTGTAATTCTTGAAATTATTTGTTTAGTAAATATTAGAGGTGAGAGTAAATCATAAGACCTATAAGGTATTTGATGTGATTATCAATAATACTTTTTCATAGCTGTTAAAGTTTACATTTTATTAACCCCTAATAAGTTGAGGTACACTAATTTCTTAAAATAATTAACTAATTCAGAAATGCTGGGAAGTTTTTAATATGTATCATAATGTTTGTTATGTTTATTCATCATGGGATATATTTTGAAAGTGTTTCTGATTTCAATTTTTATGGTTTTTACTGAAATCAGATGGCAACTTAATTTTGCATGCAAATGTAGAACAGCTGGGAGGACTTCCTATCTATTACTTTCCAAATATTTGTCACTGCTCTTGAGAATGTGTCACATAACATTCTATGACACTCTTACTGCAGTCAGTATTTCTTAAACTATCAAGTAGCTGAGAGCCTCTGTAGTCCCATAAAATTAATTTTGTTCCTTAAAGGAGGAGACTTCTCTGTTAAAGACTTTTTTCTTCAGTATTAGGATGTTACCTATTTCCTTTGGGTAAGAGAGAAAGGCTTTGAACATCTAAATTAAATCACAGTTGCCTTTAAATGGATCAAGTGTACTCAGTGTAATGCATTTCATCTTTTACTTGTTTAGACATTTGCAGCTCTCCATTGAACTAAAATGCTTCTCAACTTGACCTCTTGGAAATAGGAGCATACCCGCTTTCTGTAATCAAGGAGTTCATGTGTGCGTGTTACTCAGGGCCCAACAGAAATACAGTCTGATTTCTGGAGCTATAGCTCTGTTGCTGAGAATGCTTTGGTTAAGATGTGTGTAGCTTTTTTTTTTTTTTTGTCTCTGCGTTATTACATGATATAAATGTACTTGGTCTCAGTGTTGTATGTTTGGATTTTCTTTCCAGTTGTTCAGCTGTAGCCCACTGGCAGTTCTACTATAAAACTGTAGTTCTCAGACGTGTAGTAATGGGGGAGTAAGTTTTCTTTTCTGAAGACTTAAAACTGGAAGTACAGATGTCTGACAAAGGATCCTGAGGCAAAGCTGTTGGTAGATGTTTCTGTGGTAGTGTGTTGGTGTTGTTCCCACAAGATTTTGAAAGGCTACATGAGTAACCTTTCAAAAGTATTTACATAAGTATATTTAAGCATGTAAGTGTGTGTTATGTATCTTGTGCTGTTGTAAATGAGTAAAAAGAAAAGCTCCCTTAAATATTTTTTCTCTGCATTGTAGAATTTTTTTTTTTTTTTTTTTTTGCATCAGCTGCTTAAAACAACAGCTTTACTTGAAAGGTTTTTCTGGGGCAGGAAGAAGAAAGTATTGGTTTTGCCTGTGAGGGCTGCATGGCTGAGTTAGTTTACATTGTTCTGAGACAAGCTTGTTCAAGACCTATAACTGGGTATTTACAGAGCTGGTAGTGAGGTAGGAAAACAATAAATACTTGTTAATTGTGTTTTCCATGTGTGTATTTTTTTTACAGAAGAGAAATAAAAGGTAGGATCTCAGGCTAAGGATGGTTTGTAGATGGGCTGATTTGCTGCTGGGGACTGAACAAATATTGTGTGGGTTGGTGGAGGACTTTAGTTACTGTAGCTGTCAGGTGGGAGGTGTCCATGATATGGTTAATCATGAAACTAAGAATTCAGGACAACTCGTAATTCTTCAGTTTCAGAGAATTTGAAATAAAGTGGACTTCATCTAGAAGGTTCATAGCATGGTCTGTTGTCCATGGCTTAGAAGCATAGTCCATTGCAGAGGCGGTTGTTGAGAGATGGTGATGAACCTTTGCCTAACTCTTTCTCTGCAGATACCGCACTCCAAGATATGTAGACTATGAAGATCTGGAGCGTAAATACTGGAAGAACTTGACTTTTGTGGCACCAATTTATGGAGCAGATATCAATGGGAGCATTTATGATGAAGTATGCATAGTTTTTTATGAAGTTTATCCCTTCCAGCCCTCTTTTAAAGGGTACACTTAGAGGATATGCTCTTGCTTTGTGACTGAGAATCTGTCTTTTGAAATCTTTGTGTTGCTCCTTAAAGCCTGCAACCCAGGTTGAAATTATCTCTACATCTGCAAGAGTCAGATAGTTCTGTCCTTAGACAGTAGAATATTGCTACTCTTCCTGATCATGACTCTTCCTTTCTTCACTTCTAACTCTCCAGAGCTTTGAGATTTCTTCCTACTTATTTGTTTATTAACCTTCTAGTATGTATGTTTCCTGTGTGTATCTGTGGACTCTTGTGAGATATTTTAACTAAGTTTTATTTTAAAATTAAAATATGGATACTTTTATATCTCTTCACTGAGGAATACTGGTAGCTGTACTTCATGCTTGGAATGTCTGCAGTTTCCTGGAAATGTACTTACTCATACTGTTTACCTTTCAATTAAAACAGATAAAATTAAAATTTCCTAAGGAGATTAATTTTGCTGGCTACTCGCCAAGATCTCCATGGATAATAAAGATACTTTTAAAACAGATCTCATTATCCAAAGAATTACGGATATCCATTGATATCAGTTAGGCTGTGTAAGTAAGACAGGAACTAGATTTCTAAAGGATTTTTTAAGTAATGAGACTAAGAGAAAATATATTAGCGTTTCAGAAAATATTTGAGGACTTAAAAAATACAGGACAAATTTGTATGGAAAGAAAGTACCATATGTGAAGTTCTTGGGTTATTTCATGTTCTATGTAACTGCCTTTTCCAATCATTAGGAAAAAACCTATGATTTTGCTGTGGCAGATGGTCTGAGGCTCTCCTAGTGTTTCACAGTTCTTCATGGAAGACAAAGTGAAGACTGTCCAGAGATAAATACAGTCAGCCAATATGGCTGAAGGCAGTTCAGATTTTGCACTGAGTTATGTAATTTTTGAAAGACAGCTAAGAATGTCCAATGGTATATTGTTTAGAGAAAGCAAGTTCAAATTCCCTTGTGTGTCCACATAGTTGCTTTAAGAAATTGTTTAGAAAATAATTGAAGATTTCAATTTGGAATGTTTCTGTGGAGAGACATTCCAGGTGGCTGTTGCTTTGTGAAGACCAACACAAGACACAGAAAAAGTATTTCAAGAAATAGAAGCTTGCCCTTTTTCTTCTCTGATCTTGGCGTTTTTGTTGTTGGCAGGTAATGCCTTATGGTATAACTTTTTACGAAAGTACACTTTTTTTGGATTGTGGGTTTTTTTTGTGTTGAGTATCTTAGTTTACTCTTGCATGAGCAACACTTCCAAAGAAAATAGAATGAATACAATAATATCCAATTTGAAAGTGTGATTGGTCAAAGACAAGGTCAGAGATCTCCTTCTTACAGAATTACACTCTTGGAAAGATGAGGAAGGGAGGTCAAATGAAAGCTAAGAGGAAAGTAAGAAAAGCAGCATTTAGGGATCCTTACTCAGATGTTAAGTGCATAGGAAAAGGAAACAAAGCACTGAAAGTTGCAGTGACTGGGGAAGAAAGCAATAAAAGGTAGAATAAAGAAACCTTGATGCCTATAATAAAATGGGTATCATCTGAAAATAAATAACAAAGGAGAAATGTTAATGAACGGAGTTGACATTAAGGAATGTGAACAGATTGAGCACTTAATGTGACAGCCAGATGCTGGTGTACAGCCCACTTGGTGTATAGAGGAAAAGAGGGAATATATTCTGGTACCAAGGTGTCGGTGAGAAAGTTATGATGCTACTGATCAATATGTTGTCTCTCAGAGTAATTTTGCCACAGTTAATTTTTGGCCAGCAGATGGTGTACTTGCACAACTAATATTTTTCATGTTGTCGTGCTTGAAGATAGTATTAAGAAGGATCTTTTTGATTTTGTTTGAAATTGGAGATTGTTCCCATGTCTTCATTCAATTTCCTTCAGGATTATGATTATTTGGGAAAAGGAGATGAATACAACTCACTGACATTTTGAGCATCATTCCGGAGAAAGTGTATGGTGAAAGTGATTAGTTTGTCATGGCAGCTTATTTGCAAGAAACAAAACAAATGCTTACTTTTTACGAAATACATATTGTAGAAAATGGTGTGTTGCAGATGTTACACTTAAGGTAAATATCTGACAGAATTGTAGGTAAAATCTACTAGAACCTAAGGAAAATGTGACACATATGTGTATGTGGGCCATCAAAATTAGTGAGAAATACTGCTGTGCTCTATAAATCAGTTTACCAGTTTACCAATTACATTTTCTTTTCCACTTGATGACAGTAAATTTTTTATTGAGACATTTGTATCTGAAGTATGATGGAACCTTGATTTTTACTGTTTAGATAACTTAAGAATCATTACTGTTGTTTGTGAAATCCACCACCTTGTTGGCATTGTGCCAGAGACATTATACGTTTTGTAGTATTTGCATTTTTAGACCACAGGATGATAAGTTCTGAGGGATTTGGAAGATGGGGCAAAATTTTCTAAGGGCTGTGTTACATGAAACAGAAAAAGACCACCCCTCCCCCCCCCCAAAAAAAAAAAACCAACCCAAAGAACCAAGCCCAAATGAAAACAAAGAAATAAAGAAGCAAAGCCATAAGTGCATGCTTTGAAGTCTAACAGCTACCATCAGTGGTTCAATTTTATCCTTGTAGTATCTGGATTATTCCAGAATCTGTTTAAAATGTCTTAATTGTTATTTAATGGCTTTGAACTCAGATGAAGTCGTTAAAAATAAGGAAATAATCTGTGAAAGGAAGTGTTCTGTGCACTCTACAGAGCTTTATAGAAAATAAATACTACAATTTGAGAAGGCTGAAGGTTTGCTGGAAATACTGTTCTGTTATTTGCATTCTAATTGCTGTTACACTTAATGGCAGGGCTTTGTAGGAAAGTGTCTGTGTAGGTAACTCTAGAAAAGGCATGATAGCTGCATGGACTGATCTAGCTGCTGGGGAGGGGTGCAAATCTTCTTGGTTTCAAAAGTAGTTCCAAAGAAAAGTGGATGATTTAAAGTTTATAATGAGTCATAAAACATGTCTGACTTCACTGCATCAGTCTGACTTCTTACAATGTCATCTGCTGTTCTGCAGAGAAAAACCTCGTTTGGAAGAAACATGTATAAATACTGTTTTGTGTCTCTCTCGCCACTCTCCTCAGCTGCTGTCTGAAAGACACACTTTACTTTCATTCTTCTTCTTTTACTTTTATTTCTCCTAACAGGACAATTCCTAATTCTTTGTCCCATGTAATAAGGTATGGGGAGCATATGTATGAGTGCACCCTCAGTCAATTTCCAGAGAATACCAAGTTGGGTGGGATGTTGCTATGTTGGAGGGCAGGAAGGCTCTTCAGGGGTGTCTGAATAGGATGGATCTGTGGGCTAAGGACAGCTGCATGAGGCTCAATGTCAAGTGCTGGGTTCTGCCATTGGGTCACAACAAGCCCAGGCAGTGCCACAGGCTGGGGCAGAGTGGCTGCAAAGCTGCCCACAGGAGAAGGACCTGGGGGTGCTGCTGACAGCAGCTGAACATGAGCCAGGGTGTGCCCAGGTGGCCAAGAAGGCCAATGGCATCCTGGCCTGTACCAGCAATAGTGTGGCCAGCAGGAGCAGGACAGGGATTGTTCCCCTGTACTTGGCACTAGTGAGGCCACACCTTGAATGCTGTGTACAGTTCTGGGCCTCGTAATTTTGGGAGGATGTTGAGATGCTGGGGCATGTCCAGAGAAGGGCAATGGAGCTGGTGAAGGGTTTGGAGTAAAAGTCCTGTAAGGAGCCAGCTGAGGGAGCTGGGTTTGTTTAACTTGGAGGAAAGGAGGCTGAGGTGTGGAGGGACCTTATCACTCTCTACAGCTGCTTGGAAGGCCAACCAGATGGGGGTTGGCCTTTTCTCCCAGGTAGCAAGCAAACGGATTAAAGTGAACTGTCTCAAGTAGTGCTAGTGGGGAGATTTACTTTGGATTTTAGGAAAAACTTTTTCAAGGAAAGGAGGTAGTACCAATCACTGGGGCAGGCTTGGCCAGGGAAGTACCTGTGTCACCATCCCTGAGTATATTTAAAAGACATGTGGATATGACCCTTGGGAGCATGGTTTAGCTTTGGCAGAGCCAAACTAATGGTGGTTTTGGATGATATGAAGGGTATTTTCCAACCTAAATTATTCTATGCCTTCTATTCTATTATGTTCTGTCTGTGATCTACTCATCATTGAGATCAATGTGAGCAGTAATTTAGGTTCTGATGTGATTTCCAAAGAATCTACTTGCCCACCCTTCAAAAGGGGGCTTAAAAAGCAATGACTATATCCTTAGAAATGATGAGAAGTAAAAACAGTCTAATGAGGGAGATTGTTTGTATTTCCTAATCTTTGTGTTTATGGTGTAGAGATTTTGTTCTTAGCATTTTTCTTCCTCTGTTTTAATGACTTCCAAGGTGCAATAAAAGCCTGGCAGTAGCTTTATTGTATTCATTGATGTGAGTGAATGGTTATGCGGAGAGAGAAGTGGGTTACCAAATTTTTCTCTAATGTTTGTTGTGTACCTTTTCACTCTGTCTCTTAATTAGGTTTTTTACTCCTCTTTATTTTTGGGGTTGTTACAGTCAGCCATAAGGATTCTGCAGTCTTAGTTGTACAACTGATGTCTTGTTCACCAGATTAATATTGAAATTAAGCTGTGAGATAATCAAAGGAAAAATTAAATACTGAAAAAGAATTTTGTGTATGTATGCATATAGAAATCACTTTCATGGTAGTGTTGACTGGTTTAAGTAAAGTGAAAAGACTAGTACTTGAAAAAAATAATAAAACATTGTTGCACTTTAAGCTTTTTGCATTCTTATTGGCAAAGAGGTTGGAGATTTCAACTGTGAGCTTCACTTTTTACCAATGCGCTGAGATAAACATTATTTGTGTTTTTCGGAAAACAGTGGATCAACTCCTTCCAAAGTATGCAGGTGTTCAGATGAGAAGTGCTTGGCAAGTGTCCCACTGTGTCTCCACATTGCATTAAAAGCAGATGCAAAGGCTATTAAGAGAAATAAAAACTCTTTTTAGTAATTTACAGTAAGTTTAAATCGCCTTCAAAATGAATGAAGATTGGAATAGTAGTCTTCTGTATAAACTACTATGTATCTTATAATATTTCTCTAAGGAAGTACAAGGCAAGTGTAATATGTGTAGCAGTGACTGTAATTGGTAAGGTGTTTTAAGCCTGTTCGTTATCTTATAGAAGGAAAACTGCTGAAAAGTAAAATTTTTCTAGGTATTGGATTGTGTGGTACAGTTGTCAGTAAAGACAGGTGTTCTTTAAAGAATTTACCATCAGAAATATGAATAAATTAGAAATAGTGTCTTGACATATTCCTTTGAAATTATTATAATATTCTGGTAGTACTGTGATATTCTGAAAAGAATACATATTTTGTATTTTCATAGCATTGACTAGATTATCATGTCTAAATGTATTTGTAAGAAACTACCAGATATATGTCATGGTCAAGTAATATATATACTGCTGTTCTAACAATTATTATTAAATATAGCATAACCTGCAAAAATATACTTAAAATTTGAGAAGTAAGGCTATGTATTGACCTATTAAAATGCACTTTTACAGCTGGGATCTTTTTAGTGTGCATTGCAATTGCTACATCTAAAACTGGTTATTACAACTACTGTAAAAATAAGAATCAATATTTTATGTTAAAATCATGTAAGCATTTTACTTAATGTTTTTGAATATTAAAAAAAGATCTGTGAGGTAAAGTAACATCTTTAATAATAATTTGTAATAATTATTTGTAACAGTCTGGGCATAAAGATGAAACTGATTTATTGTTTTAAGTCTCAGGAATGTAGGAGGAGTTGAAATTAATCAGTGTGATTTTAGTGTTTTGGCCAGTTTCAGTGAACATTTCCTTTTGGGCTAAGAATACTTGTCCAAAATAGTCTTTAGGAAAAGGAAGTAGCTCATCTATCTTGACTGTAGAAGTTGTTATTGTTTGTTTGGTATTTGAAGCAAGTTACTTGTTCTAGGATTGATCTCCATGATAGGAATTGCATTTGTTTGAGGGCAAATCACTAGCAATTTGCTTGGTGACTAGTTGTCATATGATTTAACATGGTGTGCAAGGATAAGATATGTTAAAAAAAAAAATCTCTTAGCTATTACTTAATTCTTAGTAGAAGACTAAGATTTCAAGATGTTAAGGTTATTAGAAGCTTACATGGGTGAAATGTTGGAATGGGACAAATAATGGGTAAAATTGGAATGGAATGGAATACTGTTATATAGAAAGAAAAGACATCTTCTGTCTGAAGAAATCTTCAAGTGCAAATTGCTACAGTACTTACACTGTTTGGCCACTGTTGGAGTAACTACCTAGATTAACTGTTGATTTTTACAAGTATTTCTTGTTTTATTCTAATCCAGTATTTGTATCTGTGGTTGAATCATTGCTCTTTGCTGTGTTAATTTGTTTTCTTCAAATGAAGCAAAATTTGTAAACAGAGGTAAATTTCATGTGATTTAAAAAAATAAAATTTGTAAATTAATTTGAGGACTTATTACTTAAAAAATATTACATCAAATTTTTTATTCTACAGTTGTATTAACTTGGTGTTGCCAGTTTTTTATATTTGAAAGGTGCAGATTTTATAAGTATCTACTCTTTTGAGTTCAGACTGGTGTTTTTTCTTTTATTAGGATATAAATTTTGGGGTTTTTTTACTTTTAAAATTTCAAGTGCCTTTTTGTTGCACAAATGCATCAAGCCCAAGGCTTCCATTTTAAAAGAAGAAAAAAGGCTGTCTGAAATGAAATAATTCTATAAACATTGTTACTCATTTGTAAAATGCCAAATAACTTAGTGTTTCTTAATAAGTGAAATAGCTAAAGCAGGCGGTTAGAAGTGCTTGTTCAGTGAGAAGTCTCAGCTTCATACAGATGTTACCTTCTTGTCTATCAATTCTAGCTGCTTCATAAATGACACGCATGACATACAAATCTCAGAAAACAAAAACTGAGAATATTAAATTTTCCTGACTTCTTACTTTAACCTGTATTCCTCCTATTCTAGCTGTCCAACTATTAAATCTCATCATACTTAGTCTTAATCAGTTGCATCAGGACTGCAGTCTGCTGTCAGTTTGTACCCCAGTAAGATTACCAGAACTGTAGATTCAGTGATTGAGCAGAGCAGCTCATGCTTAAGAGTGTGCTTAGAGGCTGTCTTCCCAATAGAACTTGTCTGAATAGAGTTTTTAATAGTTTTGATTATATTTCTTAGTTTTCTGACTGCTTGAGCACCAGCTAACATCTTCCCTGGAGGTGCTAATAATTGCTGTTATAATGAAGTCTAATTTTTTCTCTTCAATTTTGTAGCTTTGATCTTGGTTATACTGTCTCTTACATGCTGTATTACCTGAAATTAGAATTGCAGTTTGCAGTTGAATCTTAAATGCAACAAAAGCTACATGTATTACTTTATGAATGACTTTTAATATACGAATTTTGTGGGGAAAAACATAGGGAAACAACTTAAATCTCCTGAAATCAATAGATGTCTTCTTTTGTATATTTCTTATGTAGTACATCATTATGATTAGAAATACATCTGACGTGAAGTAATCATTTCAGTTTTTATACTTTCCAGAGAAATGGTAAATTTATGCATGCAAAATAATTTTTACACAATTTTTTCGTACTATCTGGTATTACTTTGTAAGTAACAAAGAAGCTTATATAGGTCCTGTAAAACTTAGTGGCTTCCAGCTAGCAAATCATTGAAGGTTTTGTCTGCAGCTATTGCTTCTATTTTTTGTGTAAGTTTTGTTTGTATTATGGTGTCTCAATCCATGTTAGATTTGATACAAAATTGTAAACCAGATAGAACTTCATATATTCTCTGCTCTGAACATCTCTGACTTATAACCTGATCTAATACTGATTAAGGTCAAGAGAATTCTTGAGGTAACTTCAACTGTCTTCTAAAGTGCTTACAATCTTTTGAAAGGCTATATCAAGTGTATATCTTTTGACTGGGACCGTTATGTAAAGTTGCATTGTTTTATAAGTTTAGTAATATTTTAATATGTATCTTTTTCAGGGTATTGAGGAATGGAATATTGCTCATCTTAATACAATATTGGATGTCGTAGGAGAAGAGTGTGGAATTTCTATTGAGGGTGTAAATACACCATATCTTTATTTTGGCATGTGGAAAACAACATTTGCTTGGCACACTGAAGACATGGATCTCTACAGTATTAATTATCTCCATTTTGGGGAGCCAAAGTCATGGCAAGTTATTTTTTTTTCTAGATGACTTCTGTTTATTTCAGCTGACTAAACCAAACAGATGGGTTATGATTGCTTCACAGTGGCAAACTTTACTAAAAAGTTAAGATAGTAGTTCAGTGAGGTTTTTTTTTTTTAGCTCATAATGCTGTGAAATCACACATACATTCTTTTATTTTGAAGGGGAAGACAGATAAGTACATAAGACTTACTTGAGTTCAACAGAAAAATATTTGAAAGATACAATATGAGAAACTCAATATGTTGGGAACCCCAAGTCTGTTTGAGGAACTTCTGAAAGAGCTCTTTGAAATCAGTTTCTGGTTCTGTTGCCTTTTGGGGCTACCTACCATATTTTGTATTTAACATGCATTTAATTGCTTTTTTGAATCAGAGTCATATTTTGTACAGTTAACTCAGCTGGACCAGTGGGAGGTAAGATTCAGAGCTAAAGCTAATTTCTGCATATGAAACTTCTACTGTCCTTTTTCTGTAATCTTTGATTTTTGGTTGAACAGCCTTAAGAGGCAATTTGGTTTAATACATTGTGATATACGTGTATCCCAAGTATATAAGACAAATAAATTCATTTTGTTCATAAAACTTTTTTTTTTTTCAGAATACCTGGGAAGAGAGTGTAGAATGATTAGAAAGATATGCAGAAGATAAGTTATGCATAGCTCAATTCTGGCAGTTTCTCTTCATCTAAAGGTGGACAGAAAATGTATAGCTTGTAATTCCATAAAACATCACTGATTTTTTTTTTTTATACCCATGCAAAATTCAAATACCTGTAATGTGTTTATACTGTGAGTGTGGTAAATTGGTCAAATGCTCACTCTTAGATAATTGCCTTATGTTTACCTGCTTTGCTTATGTAATGGATCTCTTGAGTTAAGGCAGAGAACGTGAGTACCACCTATTGTAGTAAAGCAGGTCCATGTTTGAAATTGATAAATGATATACATAGGTATGCGAGGTTGCTTCTTTGATAGAATTAAACATACAGAAAGTCTTGTTAACCGTATCATCAATATCTTTTAAAAAATGAATGTAAAGATAGGTGATTCCAGAATGCTCCAAGATGATACGGCAATTGCAAATAATATGATGATTGCATATAGTTGTTTTCTGCTTCTTAGGAATTTAAAAAGTGCTGTTTGAAGAAAAACTTACTGCATATTGTGAAAGTCCAAACAGTAGAGAACCTAAACTCTGAACTCCTTAGATGCAATGGGAAGAAGCTAGGAAAGCTTCTTTAATTATTTTTGAAGGAGGTATGAGTCGATAACAGGATAAATGCTTTTTTAGTTTACAGATACTTGTTTATGCTTCTAATGAACAAAATCATTAAACACTGACCTCTTCATATTTTAAAGAAATAGTAAAATAGTAGTGGATACAAATTCATTTTCTGTACCACATTGGCCCATATTTTTAAGAAATGTAGCATTATAAAAAAATTGAACAAAAGACAGCTAAAGATTTATTTTATGTTACACATGCGTCTGTTACTGGAGGAATGCTGTAATTTATGCAAAGTTCATTTATCAGTAAAATGTTTTGTGTTCATGTGATATTAGTATAGTATTTCCTTCAAGAAAGTGGGGTAGGAGCTGAATCTTATGATACTTATGAAAGATGTTTTCTGCTCTTTAATTCAACTGATTTGACAATCCTTTGTGAAACAAAATTACTTGACATACACAGTAGTAATACATGTTCTTGGATACATGTTTTACTGGTTGTACATGTGGGTCTTCAAGACAGATGCCTTGGTCTTTCAGAAAACTAATATGCAATGTATTTTCTCTGAATTGTGAAAGAACAGCCATTTCCATCTGAAGCCACTTGTGCCTAGCAGCTGAATCTGTCTGCTGCAGCAGTCTTTATAGAATTTGAAGCTTGCTGCAGTGTTTAGGCATAGGTTAACTTGCATTACATCTTACAATTCACATTTTTACTTCAAGTGTTATGGAGAGAAGTCTATAGTTCTATGTTATGTATACCATTTCTTTCATTGACTGCCTCATATGAAACGTGAGGAGAAATTGTGTCTGATACAAAATTAGGATTACAGCTGTTTAGATATACAGCTGTGTATATTTGTGTATCACATAATATGTGAAACATAATACATACATTAATTTTATAGATTTTTCTTAACTTGCAAAAATTTGCTAAAGAGGAAATAACTTAGAAGAAGGACCTTAAACTTAAAAGCCCTGAAATAGAATAATATAAGGTCAGAAGAGATTTGGGTATGGTGGGGAAAGATTTACTGGGAAGAGACTTAAAATTACTTGCTATTAGGCAAGAATTTTTACTGAAGTTTTGTCTTTTCATTCTGAGGGGAAAGGTACCTTGAAAATGCTACCTCATTTTATATCTCATTTTCTTAGAAAAAAGTTATTATTAGAAAAAGTTCTTATTAGCAAGACAAACCATTGGTATGATTGGTAGTGTGGCTTACTAATTCAGTTATCTCTTGATATTGGTGTATTTTGTAATAGGATTTATAAACTGCTTACTAATACTAAAAATTCTTCACTCTGGCATTTGTCGTTAATTTTTTTTTTTTCTTTTTTAGTTATTGTTTCAGGGGTATAGGTCTTAAGATAATTTATTTTTGTTTTGTGTAGTACTTTGAAGAATTTTGTCACGTTAAGCTATTAAAGTGCTCTTGAAAATTAATGCTTAGCAGAGATCGGATTTTTGTTACTAGAAGAAATTGTAAACTATTAATATATCTGTACTGTATCCCTGCGTAAAATATGGAAAATGCTTCAATTTGCATTATAAGTTCATAAATAAAAAATCTGAGTAAGACATTCACATTTTTTGGATGTGGATTCCATTCACATTTTTTGGATGTGTAATTCTGGATTTATTAAGTATCTGAAAGCAAGGCTTACTCTTTGTTCTGGTTACCTGACTCATGAACAACAGTGTGTTGAATTTTTTTAAGTGTTGAGATGATATGAATCTTCTTGAAGAAGAATAATAATGACTATAAGGAAGTTTTTCTTAATCAGGCAGAAAGTAATTATTTTCATGGCACTGTGGATATTTCAAATATAATACCAATAGGACAGTTTTTTCCTATTTTATTTTAAAGAAGAAAAGATGTGTAGAGAATATATTATTTTACTTAGAAAGTAATACTTTAAAATGTTGTGCTCTGTTTGTTCACCTTTTATATCTAGGGTGAAGGCCTGAATTCTTTTCTGCATGAAGAACTAGGTTTTTACTTTCCCTTGAAAGGGGCACGGTTAAAACTTGCAGTGTGATACAAACAATAATTTACATACCAGTTCATATGTTTTCTGTGACATTCCATCTGGTCTTTGCTTCCTAGCTTTTCTGAAGACTGACAATAACAGGAGACAATACATTATGTTAAAAAAACTCTCCTGTTTAGTAATGTCTTTCATAAATCACAAAATGCCTTGCAGGGTTGGTCAGTCATAAAGTAAACAGGAATAAATACTACAGAAAGAGGAGATAGTTCCATCTTTGTGACTATATCAAGAGAAAGAGACCAGATTGTTAAAGAGAGAATGCTTAGACAGCCAAAATTTGATGGATTAGGAGAGTGAGACTGGACCTGACAGTTTATTTAGGTTTTAAGAGGAAATAAATCTATTGTGACAATCAAAATAAATCAGGGATTTAGGTTCAGGAGCTCTATTCGTGATTCCAGTGGATATAGGATGGTAAGAAATCGGATCTCTAGGTTGCATAAAATTTATACTTTGAGCAACCTTACTATTACCTCTTGATTGCTGTGACTAGAATATTATTTTATAGATTTGCCAGTATAGAATGTGTATCAATACCTTTTCATCTTGCTTAATGAGGTGGAAAAATTAGGAAAGATACATAGTTACACAGCAGGGGTTGTGGAAGTCTTTGAAACATTTCATGTGAAGGCTTTCAGATTCTGAGTCGCAGTAGCAGGGGAAATAGTAATGGGGTTATGAGTACGAAGGGATAAAAATAGATGGCATTCTGATATTACTTTTAGACAAAATTATTGACAAAAAAGGTGAAGAAGGAAAAGCATACTCAGACTGATGCTAACATTGTATGATTTAAGAACAGATATGGCAGTAAGGTAAATGGATTTAGACATGCTCAGCTAGGTCCTTACAGGGCCTTCTGAGGAAGGATTAATAGAACTTTCAGTGTCATCAGCAGCTGACAAAAACTAGTCAAAGTCTGGCCAGGTGATGCAAAGTTCAGCATAAGTGGAAGAGTCTTGGTACCTTTGCATAAGTTGTGTGTATCACTGATGGTACAGACATGTTTCCTAGTTCTATGTCTATGAAACAAAATAGATGCAGAAGAATACAGGGAAGTCAAACCTGTATGGCAGAAACGGGACTAAAGTATAAAGCTTCCATTAAAATTAGTCAGACTTCTAGCTGAAAACTGTTATAAAAATTAGAAATACTTTGAGTCACAGAGATGACTGTGATCAAATAGGGATTCTGGTTGTGAAAAGGTATCTGTAATCAAATAGTATAGTGGTTTGTCAGCCACTCAGATGGATTATCGTGCTTGAATTAGAGCAATCATTTGCTGCTTTCAATGTTCTTCACAAAGTGGGAGAACTTTGGTCAGGGATTAGAAGAAAACTATAAGTTTTATTTGTTTATTTGTTTTGTTTTTCCCTTATGGAAGAGGATTTTGTTTCTTAAAATATTTAGATTAAATAGGAACATTTCTAGATGGCAACAGACTTTTGCATTTCCCATCTCAAAACAAAAAATATATTAATTTCATAAACTGTATATTTCATAAATGTATTAATTTCATAAATGTATTAATTCCCTAATTAAGTTTATGAAATTTAAATCTGCTCATATTTTAGAAAGTTATGTATCAGGTTTATGTATAATAAAGATGAACCACCTAAATAGATAATAAAGTAAATCAGTACCTGGAGTTAGATAGCATTATTTTAATGTACTGTGAATGTTGCAAGTTGTCTGTTGCCAATTATACAACCAATGCATATAGTTCATTTTGAAAAAAAACCTGGTCATGTTTACTTATAACAACATTTTATGGGTTTTCAGCTTTTAAATTTTAAAAATACCAATCTGCAGGAAAAAGCATCAGCTGTTTTTACCTCGTCTATATATAACATGAGATTTAGAGAAGTAGTTCGGTTAAGTGTTAAGCATAGTTTAAGTATTAAGCATCACACTAAATTTGCTTGAAATTGATGCTATTAACCATTATCTTGTGCATACACCTGACTTTGGAAGAATAGAACTCAAATTGTTTTACATTCCATTTCTGGTGACTGACATGAGAATGATTGGCTGGATAGAAGAGGCTGCTTGTCTGATGATCATCTTGGTTGGCTAAGCAGTTTTTGCACAGTAAAGCAGCAATTTTGTTGTTTTTGCTGCGACTGAGAAAAAGCATTAAGCTTCTTAACACACATACATATATATACATATATATGTATATATGTGTTTCTTCAAAACACACACACATATATACATATACATATATATATATATATATAAATTAATTACAAGTTAATGACATAAATGCTATGTTTATTACTTATTTGTAGTTAATCTTGTTGCCAGTACTCTTGATCTGCTGAACTAAGACATATTTCAGAAGATGTTTATTAACAGTATAGGTACTATGTACTATATGTACATAGTACATATGTACTATGTACATATAAAACATATGTACTATATGTTTTCTGTCCTTGTAGTATGACTGTCAATGGACAGTGACTCTTTATACTTTACCAAGTATGCCTTTGTGAACTAATAAAATTAAAATCTACTTAGATCTCAGCGATGGAGAGAGACGGGGAGACTGACTTGGTGATCAGAATCTGATTTTATTGTGGGATACAAATGCTTATATACTATTTCAGGGAGACTAGTAACGTGTACTACAATGGTTAGATTAAAATCACATACACAAAGTTATGCATATAACAGCATCTCTTGCTTGCAGAGTTTAATGGGATTTTCTTTTTTTGGTAAACCCATTTGATTTAATCTTCTTGCAATCTAGGTCTAATTTTCAAAGTTCCGTTTGCTTTTGCCGAGGCATCCCGTTACCAAATCTCTTACGTTACCAGGTCCAAAGTCCATCATTTGTCTTGTGTCCCCCAACATTCCAACACTTAGCATCATCATTTCCCCTTTTGTCTTTTCTTAACGTTTTATCTGTTTATTTGCTTGTTATCCAAGAAACACTCCTTTTACTTCTTAATGATTTACCATTATATTTGCTTTGGAGGTTGCTGGACTTAACCTTATTATAGGAGAAGTTAAGCAAATGTTAATGGCTGTTTGGTAATGTGGCTAAAAGAAAGATGAACACAAGATGAAGATGTTTTTCTAAGAGCTTTTAACTGTTTAAATTCTCATATAAGCTAGCTGTTGAGATTAAGAGTGAATAATTTTTTTTCCTCTGACTAGGTCATTTGAATTTGGGAGCTTTTTGTTTAATGCAGAATAGACCAAGAATCCAGCAAGTTTCATGTCTTTCATCATGAAGGGCAGGTGCACAAGTGCTAAGCTCGGTTTTCTAAGAAATGGTGTTAGGAATCAAGTCTGAACAGCTCTCGAGAGTAACTTTGGGACTTCTAATGTGTCATAGTACAAAGGGTCATCTGTCTCCGTTCCTTTGTCCTTGTCTTAGCTGTGAGGAACAAGCAATTTCAGCAGAGCGAAGAAGTGAAGGATTGAGTAGCAGATGATAGTGTACAACTCAAGTGAGGACTATGATGAAAAACACCGATTTGCATTTAATGTATTGTATTTCTTTGTAATTTTGGATTAGCTAAATAAATAGCTGTAGTCCAGTTAAATCATGCACTGTCTTTCCAGAAGACTTACAGAAAGCTTAATTGACTTCTGTATTTTTGTAATATCTGTATGTTTATATGTAAAAATGGAAGCGTGTGGCTCCATATTATTGAGTTGTATAACATGTACTTTTGAAGGAGTAACATTTTAGGAGGAACGCCGGTTGAATTAGAGTCAAAGCAAAGTACAGTATCTGCTTTGATGTTTTTTGTTAGACATAAACAGTATCTGTTCATGTTTTGCTTTCTGGAGTTGTGTATTTAAAGACATATAGTACAGTATATAATGCTATACATAGCATTTTTCTCTGATGGAGTGTGAAGGATGGCAAACATATAGTTTAGATTGGTATGGATACACTGGTCCGTGTGTAATATGGAGTGAAAAACAGTCACAAACACTTTGGAAGTACAAATGGAGAGTACAAAGTACATTTTTGTGAGACAGCAAAATTCTGATTAAAACTGCAAGCATTGCAGTTAAAACTGAAAGTCTCTTTGTTTAATATCATTTGGAATGGGTTGTCAGTAGGCGTGTGTTTATCTTACAGGGCACTGACTTATGTAGTGGTCTTCCTTCTGTGCAGGTATTTCAGTTGTAATAGAGTAAAATTGTAAAATTTTAGTGTGTGTGCAAAAAACAACATAGTTGGATGTTCATTGCTTGTTTTTGCTTGTTCATTGCTTGCTGAGTGAGTTTTCAAGGCTGATGAATGAAATGTGTTCACAGTGTAGTAAAAGGCTACATGTTTACTTAGTTTAATAATGTACAGCTGAATATACATTTCTTTCTTTTCTGAATCATATTTTTCTATTAGAGAAGACTCAATCCACTGTTATTGCAACATTAAACTGAAACAAAAGCCGATTATATCACATATTAAAGCAGGTAAAGTCAATAATAAATACTAATTAAAACATTCAGTAAGTCCATGAAGTGCAGTAAATATGTTAATAACAGAAGCAGAAATTAAGCAACTTTTTGATGTTTTTCTATTTTTTTGGCTGCAGTAAACATTAAAAATAATATGTTCTTTGGTATTTTTTGCTGAATTGTTGTAGACAGCATGTCTATATTTAAAAAAAATAGATTATTGTAAGAACAGTTGATTTCGAAGATATGTACAATTCTTCTTCAGTGTGTATTGAAGAAGATCTATTTCTATAATGATTTAGAACTCTAATTGTAATGATTCTACAAGGGCAAGTTTTATTCCACAGCTTTTGCTATAGGAAAAAATAAAAATTTTTAATGCTCATATTTTTCTGTTGAACCCTTGTGTCTTGTGAAGCATGCTGAGATTCAAAGAAATTAAACTTGTAGAAATTAGACTTACTTTACATTTTTAAATTTCATTTAGAAAAATTAAGTATGTGTTTATTTTTTAATTGTGATGATGTAATAATATTTAAATATTGTCAATATATGTGACTTTAAATAGTCAATATAACATTTTGGAACTACATAATATAATATTTAAACTAGAAATAAGCTAAGTTTTTCTCAAACTTCTGCCCCTCCCAAAACCCAGTGTCAGTATTTTTTCTTAGATGTTAGTATATTTTTTTTCTGTGTAACTTTTCAGTCCTTAATCTTTTTGACTTCTGTATAGTTAGATATTTATTGTACTTTTAGTATTTATCATAATTTTAGTACTTTATTGTACACTATTAGTCATTATGTAGTAATTACGTCTTCAAGTGTTTCATCCTTTTTTTTAATGTGAATTTTAGGTATGCTATTCCTCCAGAGCATGGGAAACGGCTTGAAAGACTAGCTCAAGGTAGGATTTCCAGTATTTTCATATGTTTGGTGTTTGAAGGACAGCCCTTGAGGACAGTGAGAAACGTTGTTCTTGACTCACTTACTGTTTTATTACTTAATGTTGTGTGACTTTTATATGTCTACAGTATTGCTGCCCTGTGGAATTCTTAAGAATTGAAGAATTTGTTTAGTTGTTTTTTTTTTTTTTGGCTTCTCTTAGAACTTTATTTTGTACCACCACTTAGAGCTTGGTGAAACTTACGAAAATGAGGCTTAATATTTTGTTGTTCATTAGATTTTCATTGCTAGTATTTTTGTCTCCTCTGTGCCCTTGCTCTTTCTTGTCCTAGCTTCTTTTCATCAGCAACTTTTTGAATCATTTTACCCAAATTTGATACAGAGATAGAAATATTGAAGACAGATAAGTCTCCAAAAGTTTCATCAAAGTTGATGGTTGGGTAGAGAATAAAGTCCTGGTTAATGCCTCTGTGAATGGGTAAGCAGACAAAGTGTAGAAACGCTAAGTCTTATTTGTTAGCAGCTTGCTGACTATTGAGCAGGCATATAGATCCACTTTAGCTGAAGCATGTACTGGCTTTTGACATTTAGAGGTGGCAAAAATGTTTGGGAGAAGGAGCAGAGGTATGGTTGTAAGGTTGAGGACTAAGGGATAAAATCCATTAGTCTGTAGAAAGATTCTCACTCAGTAATTTGTTTTCTTTTCAGTAATACTACACTTCTGTTTTTGTTTCTGAGTTAAGAGTGCAAATTACGAACATGGGAATAATTGGGGATGTTTCTTGGCCTGGCTGCCCATGTTTTATAACTTGCTAATAACTATTAAAGGAATTATGGAATGGAGTGCTTAATGAAATGGAATGAGAGGAAAGGAATGCTATTGAAAGTTCATAATTAGATCTGTGTATCAGGACAAAATCCTGAAAATTTGTGTACATTTTGTTTTCATATAATTTTTTTTCCTTAATATATGGGTGCGTGATTCTTTTTCTGAGTTATTATGGATCTATTGCAGTTAAAGATGTGAAAGTAAAGACCTGTGAACTTCCAGTCTTAAAAGCATGTCTCAGGAAAACAGATTTCAACCTCAATAATTACATTTCCTATTCCTAAATCTTGTCATAGTTTCATTTGAAAAAGTTGTCTGTCCTTTTCTTTGCTTTTCAGTTTCTTTTCCCAATGCAAAGTATGGAACTCTATATACTGCTTATTTTTCACTGGTAAACTAATTGGAACTTGTAGGCTGGGAATAGACACTGATTTAGGATGATTCAATAATTTAGTTTTACAAGAAATGATAAAAGAGTGAAATAAGTAGAGAATTGGAAAATTTTCAGAGAGAAAATTTATTGCCGGCTAGGGGGCTATGTACAAATCACAAACAGGACGGGACTGCTAGGAACGTGCCTTGAGCTGTTTTATTTTTCAGCATCAGTCTCATTACATGGTTATGACAATGATGATGCGAACAGCTCACATCCCAGGCAGCAGATGAAGAACTTAATGTTACAAATTACTTTATAAGATTTTTGACCAATCACACAAAGCAAAAGCATATTGACAGTGGTTCTATCCAATCGCTATAAGCACACGTACCTTTGGTTAAAACAATACTTGCTCATTTTGAATACAATACATGCTTGTAAGCCTTAAGATACACTGCACAGAGCTCTATTATTGAGCTTAGAACTTCCTAATATTTCTCTAGATATACTTTTCTGCAGCTTAGGGAGTTATTCTAGACAAGCATTAATACACAGACTATTGTTCTAATGTCCTTATTTTTTCTACTTCTTCCCTAATTTTTTGCTAACCTATTTCATGGCATCTGCTTAGCTCTCATCACAGCTCTGCTGTCTCTGAGGCCTGCCTTCTGCAGCTTTCCCAAAACCCTCTGATTTTAGGGATTCCTACAATAAACACTAAGACTGTTGAAAAAATTGCCTTTTTATTTTCATAATTGATAGTAAACTCTAACTTTTTAATGAGGAGAAGTGTAAATAAAGGGAAGGGGGTATGGTAAAGAGTTGTGATGAGTGGCATAGGCAAGGTGACTGAAAAGTTATTGTTCATTGAGTCTTCTGGTACATGTAGAGACTCCAAATGAAGGATCTTGTCAGGTTCAAAGTTAGCCTAAGGTTTATTTCACAGTATGCATTCCTTACTCTCTTTGGTGGATTCTAAAATTTTCATGGAATCTTGAGCGAGATTGGAGCACAGTGGCACAGAAATATGTTAGAGGAGTGTAGGAACTGCCTCTTGGCTTTTGGAATCTTGGAGCAGCAACTGTTTGCTACTAGATTAGTCAGAGGAAGCAGACTTTTCATGCTGTATGTAAGTGCTTCTCTATACACAGTTCTGACATTTGATGGGAGTAAGGTCTTTGGGTAAGTAGACTTTGCATGTGGTATTTTTTAGCTGCTTTGGCATTTACTGTAGATTTCATATTGCCTGATAATGGCTGTGTAGTGTTCTAAAACCATTCAAGTTTAGATGTGCTGTAGTGAGTATGCATCAAATTTGTCTTTATTTTCAGAGTGAGGGAAAAGGATGGACAGTTAAAGCAACTCTTGTTCACTCATTTCTAAAAATGAAGTGGTAGTGAGGCACGGTATTATCTGTTGTAAACAAAATAAAGCTCCTTCTTTCCTTGAAATACCTTGATTTCTGTAGATTTTGGAGTAACCCTATACAAATTTAGTAAGTAGGTGACTTTTGGAGATACATGAAAAAAGAAACTGGCCTGAAGGTACACAGCTCTCTTACTGCTGATAGTGGCCTAATACCGTAATAGAAATGGAACATTAAGCGTCAGAGAAATGGCAATCTCCAAGGCCACTTTTTTCAGAAAGCATGAAGTTTTACTGGGGAAATAGTGTCTTGATGTCCAGGTGCTAGTCAGAATTGGATGTGTCTGCACAGAAGTAAGAAAGAATTAAGCTGCTCTGAATTTTATGTTAGTGTGAGTTACAAAGAACTGTGGGGTGAATGGAAAACTTCTTTAATGAATAATGCTTATGATCATAACTTTATTATTTTTATTTCAGTACTATATTTTGAATAGCAAATAATTAATAGAATCAGATACTGAACAGAGATGATAAAATTTCAAATAGTGTTTATTCCGTTACATTTACTGAATGAAACTGGATTTCTGTAGGAAAGCTGAGTACTCATACTGAGATTATTATTGTAGCAGCAATGTAAGATAGGTGAGTTTAGGTATTGTTGAAGAATGTTGGCTGTGAAACTCAGTTTTCAGTATTTCATTTTAATGTAGTTTGGGATATTTTTCTGTGAGTAGATTGTTTCCATGATATTTTTGGTCCAGTTAATAGCTGAGAATGGAATGTAGGAGATAATACTACAATGATGAACAGTAAAAACAATGGATTTTTTTTTTTAAACTGGAAACTACCATTTCATATTGTTTCCTTGCTGTAATCTTCTACTTTGCAGCTGGTGTCTTCTAAAATACAGTGTGTTTCACATAAGGTATCTTACAAGGATGAAAGTATAAAGTAAGCTGCATGGCTGCAAGTCACTTAAAAGAAAACATTAATAAAACATAGTGTAAATGAGACTTTTGTACTTAATATCATGTGTTGCGAAAATATTTTGCATGAGTGCAACATTTGAAGGAAAAGGAAAGTAGTTTATTCAGGAAGGTTAGCTCTGATGACCAGATGCCTACTGAATTAATTGAATGCTCCTAAATAATTAAAATAATAAAATAATACATTAAAAATGACAGATTGTGTAAGTCAAGGCAGGAGTTGATACATAAAATTAAAGGAAGGTTAGAATATTTTCCATTATCTTGTCTGCACATCACAATTACAACACATGCCTTTTGTGCATGAATGCTTTCATTTTTGCTTTCCATTGAAATCTTGATTGACTGTGGTGCCTACAAATGCTTTGTCTGAAAGACATTAGACTTGCATCTAATAAAGACGACAGTTTGATTTTGCCCTTCAGCTGCTTTCTCATTTATGTAGTTTTTTTTTTCAATTTTATGTAGACATAAATGTAATAAAAATCTCAAGTGAGCTGTTAACTGCAATTTTTATATGTGTTGTTATGTTAATCTGTAATACCATGGTATTCTTAAATGATATTTTGTTTCACAAAAAGGGTTAGAAAATAAAGAGAATAGAGGCAGAGTGGTAAATGAGAAATGTTGGATTGAAGGATTTTGCAGATCTTTTAATAGATTGTTTGAGTGCAGAAACTATTTTACAAAGCAGATGACATCAATCTGATGTTCAATTGTGTTAAAGAAGAAACTAAAGTGAAGTTTAATATATTGTAAGTATGTATGGTTGTTCTACAAAGCTTTTTATGGTGTATGGTATTAATTACTTCATTTTATGCAGAAATCACTACCTGTTGTGTATGAAAGCAAATTAAATAATTGTTGAAATGAAACTTGAAATGAAACTTGCATAACTTCTAAGGATCTTGAATGTGAAAACTTTAGCAGTTGAAGAATTGAACTTTTTCTCAGAAAAATAGTCAAGTTAGATAAGTGTTATTTAGGAGATAATAAACTTAAGACTTGAACATGTTAATTTGGGCATACCTGCAGTTGTATTTCATACCACTTGAAAGCCTCTTTGTGGCTTTTGTATTCTCCTTTGTATAGCATACAAATTGCCAATGTTCCTTTGGGATGGTTCTTGTCATGCAGACTTACCGTCCTAATTTTTTTCATGTTCAACACAGAAAGTTAAATCGAATTAGTTCAGATCATGGCAAAATAATTTAAATAAATTATATAAAGTTTGTATTTATACCTGCCAAAGTAAAATCTAAAAAGAGAATTACTAGAAAACGTAGTACTTCTGTAATCTCAGCCATTGTTTTGATAGTACTGATCTGCAAATTATTATTAATATTTTGTGTAAGTCCTTTAAATGAAGGTCTGCATAAATAAGAAATAATCATAACCGTGACCTTAATTATGTTAATTTGATTTATGTTTTCTTTCATTAACATTAAACAACATTAAATATGTTTGCAATTTAGGGTGTTTTTTTCCTTATGTTGTGAGTTTTATGATTATGCATTATTTTGAATAATATTAAAGAGAAATGCAGCACCTTTAAATTTTGGGTGAAGTCTTGAGTAGTGAAATGTTGAAAATTATAGGATGTCTAGCTTCATTCATTGTACTGGGCAGAATTTGATTTGAAAGTTCCCTAAGAATATGATTTTATGTGGATGTCATTAAATAATGACTATTAATGACCAAATTATGATTTCCTTGATATAGCAAACCAACCTGTTCAGTCCAATGGAGTTGTAGAATTATACTTTTGGGAATAGTATTGTAGTTTGTACATATATGATTTTAGCTGGACAATGTAATTGAAAAAAATTATGGGCATATTCTTAGAACCATAGAGGAGTATTCAAAATATCTTGAAAATGCTAATCAACCAGGGAATGGAACTCAATCCAATTTGCCTGAGTGATAGGTTTGATATTGATGTGGTCATCTGATATGAGCTGTGTGTGATGTGTTGGAAAGACATTCTCACAGTGGAAAGGAAAAATGAGACTGCCAGGTAGCAACGCTCACTGTCCCTCAATAGTTTAGAGATTTTAACTTATTTTTAAAAATATGTTCTATATCCCTCCATGGCTAGGAATCTGCTGGGTGCTCACTGCTTCTGCCTTTGCCCAAAGATGAGAAGGCTTTGACTTCTCTCTAGAATGTATTTGGATTATAAATTCAGTGGAAAGATCATGCTGCGGAATAGCTATGACAAAGGATGTGTACTTTCCCAGTGCAGTGATGTTGCTGTTACTAAAGTAGTTTAATTTTGTTTGTACAAATAACATCAGTAAGACTGTACATTTTGAGTTATGCTATCTGTTAGAGTATGTATGTAGAGTCTTGCAAGGGCATGTATTTGTTTGTTGACACAGTCTGAAGCCTATGCTTTCACATACTCTTTGCTGTTGCTGCTTGGGCCAAGTAAATAAGGGTTTTAAAAAGCTGGGAGGAACCTTGGGGTTGAATAAATGTCCTCTCCCTGTAGTTGTTCATACCCAAACATTTGGCCAGCAGGTATTAAATCACATAGACTGTTCCAGTTCTGCTCTGGCTGTTAAAAATATCAGTGTCTCTGTAAATCATGGATTGGAGAATTTTCAATTTGATGGTCTTTTTCTCATAGACATAAATCCAAGAGCAACCTTATTCAGTTTTACCCTGCGCTGTGATTATTTCTCATTGGCTTCTGTGAAGTAATTGTTTTGAATTCTTATATTGTTTCTTTGTAATAGTTTCCAAGGAAAGAGTAGGATATAGGTCTGCTGTGTCTCAAGAGACCATCCAAGAAGCTGGAGTTGCACGTGTATTCCTACAAAATACCTGCTCTTGCAGAACTGATTTAGAGTTAATGGATTAGTGTTAGTGGTTAAATTAAAAAATCATATGTCCCTTAAAAGCATGAATGTGCTACAGAATTTGAAAACTATTTACAATCTAGATAGGTTTCAGTATTTTTTCTTATGGATGTGGGATTTCACTAAACATACAGGATTGTATGGTAATTCCTTTAATTGGTAATTTTAAAATCAGCTTGGTATTTCAGAATGATTCTTAAAGTTGTGGGCATGTCTTGAATTGGCCTGCATTTAATGTTTTTGTAAGTCTTATAGTATTTCTAATGTGAAGTCCTCTATTCAGTATTTTTTACATCTGTTAGCCAGTTCTCCCACAGGGATTTTATTTTCTGGAAGAAAAACTTGTGTGACCTTACATTTAGCCTGACAGACAAAAGATCTTCTGATAAAGAGAGTCTTGTAATGGGAAATACTACCTTCCTTTCTTTCCTTGTTTATTGAAGGGGAGTTCCTTTGAGAAAATGAGATGAATGAGGCTGAAAATTTTGTGTGCACAAGTGTAGACTTTGACAAGTCAAAAGGCATTTTATAATGGTACGGAATGTGTAGGCTGCACTTTGATATAACTGTGAGGGCTCTGTAACCACAGCAAATGTTCTCCTGTAAATTTCTGGTAGTGGATTTTGAGCAGGTTGTGTTCTGCTGCTCTGTGTTATTTGCGACTTTCTTGGAATTAAGCAACAAGTCTGCCTTCTGCTTGGGCTTGTCACAGCTATGTCTGATCTCTTGGAGCTGGAGTGGTACAACTTAAGTTTTGGATGTCTGCCCATCGTTTGCCTTTTATCATCTTGTGTTGAGGTAATTAAGCATATTGCAGCAACATAATTTGGTACAAAATTTGTTTTCACAAGGAAAATTCAGTTAAACTCTCTCTGCTTTTAGAAATTAAGCTTTTAGCTACTTTTCATACCAGCTCTTCCTGCAAGTCTCAAGTATCATTTGCAATCACATTTTCCACAGTGCGTTCCCGTGTATTTCTGTTATTATACTGCTCAGGACTGAGGCTTCTTGATGCTCAGAAACTGTAGATTCTAAGTTTTAATTGCTATAATTTATGTTACAGGCATTAATTGTGAAAAAATAGTTGAATTTTTTTTGCTGGAGTCCACTAATTGTGGGCTAGTTTCTTTTAACTGTCTTTTGGTCAGTGAAGCCACATATATTTAACTGTACCTATCAAATAGTACTTTTTGAAACTTGAAACATTATTTGCAATTCAAAGAAAGAGTAAAGAATTCCATGCCTGGTTGTTGGTGAGAGAAAAATTAAGAATGATGAATTCTAATAAAATTTGATCTTAGGGCAGCTTAGCAGGCTTCTTAGTACATTGAGCAGCACAAGTCTAGATTATACCTTTGCTGTTTAAGTGCTGCTTAACCTCATTTCTGAGAAATCAGAAAAATATTGTTCTTCCAGTACTGGTGAATGTGCTAGATTGAATGGACAAAGAATATAACAACTATAATAGGATAACTTTTAGACTGTTCTGAAGTTTTAGGGTGATTAGTGGACATAATATATAAGATGCATCAGAATGAAGAAATTAAATCTAACATTAGAGAGAAAGCTACATATTACGGAAAATTATTGTTCATTTCTTTTTCTCAAGGCATTAAAAAAATTCAGGTGATTGATTGAAAATTTTTATTTTTTTTTTAAATAAGTGAGTAAACATGTTTTTCCAAGACTTAAAGTGCTTCTGTGAATGATGAACTACCATTTATGTGAGAGGAATACAACAGATGGTACAAAGTTAGGAAGTTGTATTTGTTTACTGTAGGGATTGTAAGTGCAAGGTGAACCTAGTCTTCATGGAATCCTTCTAAAGTTACTTGCTGCAACTGATTTTCATGCATGCAGAATGAGTATTAATATAAAAAAAAGCTTCTGGAAACAATATATTTCTCTAAATGGTAAGGAAGTATGCCTAAATGTACAGGTCTGCATTCATTCTAAATTATTTTACTTCTTAACAGACAAGGAGGACCCTGTGGCCCCTCCCCCTGGAAAGCAGTTGAAAAACTTATGTGGTGCATTTGATTTTTGTGAAATCTCTCAGAATCTAGGAATGACATGGTAAAAATTCTAAAGCAAGTTTAAACAGTATTAAATATTGAAAAATAATTCAAAGATTTCCTATTTGATTGAGTGAAAAGATGTACAGCTTTGCTTTTCTTGCCTTATTAGGGTTCTTTCCGAGCAGTTCTCAAGGATGTGATGCTTTTCTTCGCCACAAGATGACTCTGATTTCTCCCTCAATATTGAAAAAGTATGGAATTCCTTTTGACAAGGTATGTTAATGTTTCTTTTTAAACTCTACTTTCATGAATTGAGTTACATTGTGTTTAGTATAAACTTTGCTATAGTAAAGGAGGCAATTAAATTTTTTTTTTTTAGGTAGTGGCTGCATGAAAATGTGTTAAAACTTCTGATAGTTTTAGCAGGGAGTTTTCTCATATTAAACACTTGTAGCCATTACAATATTTCTGTGATTTGTTCTAAGACCTTACCAATATTTTTTATTTTTAATTTATTTCCATGATAGTTTGGGTGTGATTTTCTGTTGACTGAAGCACTTTTTAACTCATTCTGTTAAGTTGTAGACCTAATATTTTAACACAAGTATTTAATTTCTTTGTCTGTATGTTGCTTTTCTAAGGCAGTTAAATGGAACTTTATCATTATAAAGGTCTGAAAGGTTTAAGGTGGAATAAAGCCAAAAGGACTGTTACTTAATTTAAATTATATTTTAGTAGTGGTAACATAATAGAAAAGGAATGATTGATTATTTTTTATTGTTAGATAGTGTCAGAATAAATGTTTGATAAGAACATTATACAAACAGAAACTGAGAAGAATACCTGTCTTTCTTCTTTATGGATGAATTTAATACATAGCTGCTTTTAAAAACATCTGAAGTATTCAGTTTCTTCTGTTTTCTTCAAGATTTTCTGTATTAATTGTGTTTCACTTTGAACTTCATGTAGGAGCCTGCTAATAAAATGTTTTCAATTAATTGCTTTTATTTTTAAGTGTACTTATTTTATACACTTTGTAAATTGTAAAGTTTTAAATTGTGGAGTTTTTTAAACCCACTTGGAAGACTAGAACTTGATGCAGATGGTCCCCTGCCTGAATTTCTCCTTTTTTTAATACCGAATTTTCAAAAGACTTTTGGTCATTAAAGGGCTATGATTCCTAGTTTCCCATTGTTCAGATTGTTTTAAGTTGTTCAGAAGAACCAGGCAATATACACTTTTTCTCAGTTTATTCCCTCTGCAGTATGATTGTGTAAGCTATCCTTGCCACACACCTTGCTTATTATTGCGTTTTCTGTTTTTGTGTATGTGCTATTTATTGATATAATGTGGTTGTGTGTGTATAAACTTTGCTTAATTTGTTCCCTGGCCTAAAATACAGGATACTACAGTGCTTCCTGTCTGGTTTAGTTAAGTTTTTCTAACAGTATTAAAAAAAAGAAAATAAAAAAAAGAAAATAATATTTTATGTCTATTTTTGCCCAGCTGGAATCTAGACACCAGACAGGTGCTTGCTTAATCCCCCTTGATGGGATGGGGTGAGAACAGGAAAGATAAAAAGTAGAAAACTCGTAGTTTGATACTGAGACAGAGACAGTTTAATAGGGAAAGGGGAAGCTGTGCAGATGAGCCAAGCCTAATGAGGAGTTAATTCAGTGCTTCCCATGGGCAGGCAGGTGTTCAGCCATTCCCAGGAAAGCAGAGCCCTGTCACACATAAGGGTGACCTGGCAGGACAAATATCACCACTCCAAACAATTGCCCTGCCTTCTTTTTCTCGCTGTTTTATGTACTGAGCAGGATACCATGGTCTCAGCTGTCCCCTCCCAACTTCTTGTGCACCCCTATTCTCCTCACTGGTGGAATGATGTGGGGAGCAGAGAAGGCTGTGCAAGAACTGGGACACCTCTGTGTTATCAATCCTATTGGCAACACAGATGGGATAAAGACACAGATGTATTTTATGCCTTTTTGGAACATCACTTAACTTTTCATGCTTAAGTCAACCTATGTGTAAAATTGAAGAAATGTAGGCATTTAGAATGATACTGCCTGCCTTGGAAAGCAAGCTTTTTTAAAATAAATTACTCATAAAATAAGTAGTTTGTTTTCCAAGTGATTTATTATCATATGGAAATGTAGCTGCTGCATTCCATTTTTGTAATATATAGGTAAATATACTGATTCCATTGATAGTCTTGTGCTTTATCATGAAATGTCAGGTGAAACTTTCCAAGCTGGGCGGTTTTATAACCATATTTATAGTTTTGGATTTACAGAACATTACTCAGAACAGTATAATTTTCAGTGGTTGTTGTTTAAAGTAGCATATTGCAGAATGTCAGCATACTTTTTTCAGTATGACACATTTGGGGGGAGGTAAGGCGTGATCTTTGGGTGATCTTTGTATTTTGGTGCCTTGATTATTACTGTATTCTAATGTAGAGGATAATTATCCTCTAAAAAGTGGGGGGTGGGGGAAGAAAAAAAAGAAATGCTACAAACAGTTAAATATTTAGTTTGGTTCTATCACCTAGTCTTTGGAGGAAGCAGACTGTACCCAAGTGTAATTGTAATTAATGGGATTCAATGAGAAAGTGAATATAGAGAACCAGGCTGTGATCTCTCATGGCTCAAAGTGATAGGAGTGGAAATGTGCTGAATGCTGATAAGTCAGCCTACGCCTACCAGGTGGCAGCTGAACTGCTGCTTGTTGTAATAGAACACCTGCTAAACTGTCAGCAGTGGGAGAGTGTATTGAGATAAATTTTGGAATCGTTAGTGTTGAGAATAATCTTTCTTAAACATTCCCACAGTGATTGTTGAAGTGCTAGTAACAGTTACAATATATGCAACCATATTTGCATTTGCATGTATATACTAAATATGAATCCACAAAAAATTTAACCATGCAAAATGTAAGATCCAGGTTTTTTTCTCTAGCCTTGTTGGCTATTTTTCTTGTTTTCCTGTCTTTCCTTCATCCCTTAATACAATCAGAAATAGACCTCTTTGAAGTGCTAACCCTGTGTGTTCTTGCACTGGGCAAAAAAAGCACAAAAAGCATTTATAAAATGATAAAACAACAATTTTGAAGAAGATTGTAAAAGCAGAAATTGAATGTAAGACACCTATACCAGTAGAAAGCTAAGGTTTAGGACATGACATTAAAAAGAAATTGTTTGAAGTTGTAAGTTTTAATTTTGGCAACTGTTTAAAATTTAACCCTTCCTTTTTGTGATTTTAAGTCATAAGGGTATGCCCCTAAAAAGAGTCATATTTGTCCTTCCAGTTTTTCTTACTGTATTGCTTATGCAAAGCATTGCCACACACTCAAAACAACCAATTTAGACTCTGAGAAGTCTCCTTATTTTCCTGTAATAACCAAGTGCATATGTTGAATAGTCATCAGTCACTGCTCAGATTATTTGCTTCATTTAAATAGATATGTTTGCTTTTTAGTGGGTCTGTTGTCTGATGTCTTTTTCACATAAAATGTGTATCAAACAGAGCATGGAGAATCTCGTTTAACTATTTACTTCTGTATAATCTACTTTGTTCATTAACTCTTATCAGATAATTCAGAAGACAGTGTGCTGTTTCAAGTCTTTGACTAGCCTGTCCTTGATAAAGTCTCTGGTGGTCTGACTTTAAGAGATTAAAGCTGTTACTGTGTGGAGAGAATATTAGTGACTGACAAGAAGTGCTGTCTCCTCTTTTCTCCATAAAGGAGCAACAGTCCATCCTAGTGCAGGAAGATGAGATTTCTCTCTTGAAAGAGAATAACCTGACTAGTGATTTGCTCATGTTACCACACATTTTTTTTTGTAGTTTACTCTAAAAGCTTTTCAAGTCTGATACGTCTCATAAAACTAGTTTGGATTTGGGTTGTTTTTGTATATACAAAATATAATTACTGTGCAGTGAGTTTTAGGTTGGCTTTTTCTTTTCCTTTTTTGTTTTCTACTTTCTATAATATCTTTGCATGTTTTCTTTTGGCTGTAGTCCTGTGTTTTAGAGATTGAGCAAGGGTAATTTCAATGTCAGAATTCAACTGTAGTCCAGCTTTTCATCTTTTAGAATCTCCTTCTATCCCACTCATCCTTTAGTTATTTGGAATTCTTGTTACCGGTAGTGCCAGTGTGTTTCTGCTCCCTAAAATTTTGCCTAAAGAGAAACAGGGGAAGGACAGTGGCAGCTTAAAACTTGTATTTTAATAGCTTTATCTTGAGATGTTCTGCACAACATTTAGGCATGGCAGTTGTGGGTATTTTGATCCAGTCTGTCTTTGCTTCCTCTCAGCCAGTGAGAATGACATCTTCTTCATACTGTCTTTTCTAGTTATTTCCAAGTTTTATTACCAGTCAACCTCTGCTCCAAGATTAATTTCTTTGAGTTCTTTCTAAATTTGTTAAGTGTTGCACCTAGCTATGTATTTTAGAATAAAGAACATTGTTTCAAATATACTGTTTCTGTTTAAATTAAATCTCATCTCTCTGCAAGGTAAAAAAAAAATCTTTGTTTTAGTCAGTTATAAATGTGTATGTAGTTTTCATTGCTATAGGACTAGAAATCTTTTGTAATGTGGTTCACTTTGAGGGTTTTTTTAAAGTTTATTTATTTTGGCATTTAAAACATTTTTTGTATTGTTAAAGGTTACCCAAGAGGCAGGAGAATTTATGATCACTTTCCCGTATGGATACCATGCAGGGTTTAACCATGGATTTAATTGTGCAGAGTCAACAAACTTTGCCACTGTTCGATGGATAGATTATGGAAAAGCAGCAAAATTGGTAAGTAAGCAGAAAATTCATGTGTAAGGAAATATTTCCTGTGGTTATTTTTTATGAGAATCTCAGGAAGGTGATGAGAAAGGGATGACTCTTAGATCAGTTAATACATCAAGCTGCTGTTCAAGTTTAATTTATAGTTGTTATTTTGATAGTAGGTATTATACTTCCAGTAATATATATTCCTCTCAATAGTCAGTTTTGTTTGCAGCTTAATGTATTTATTATTCTTCAAAACCAGTTGTGTTTGTGGATGTTTTTAAGCTGAAGCTACATACACTGAGGTTAATATTTGTGAAGACAACAGACTTCTGCTCTTAAATCTTCTTTAAACTTTACTGGTTGTGGAAGCACTTTAGTTTAACTAGGAATTTTGGTACCTGGAAAGAAACATAAATGGTGAAATGTCAAGTGAAGTTTAAAGAAACAAGTTCAATTTGTCTCGTCGTAAATGTGATCAGATTTGTAGTACAAAACGTAGTACAAGATAATAAAGCAACTGTTTGAGGTGTGTATAACTGAAGATATTTTAGATTGAAATCTTGTTCTGTGGTGTACATGTCTTCCTTTTTTTTGTGTACAGCATAGAATCATAGGATCTGTAATATTAGAAAAAAATTCCAAGATCACTCTGTCAAACCTTTGACTGAAGGCCAATGTATCAACTAAACCATAGTACTAAGTGCCATCCAGTTGTTTCTTGAAAGCGTCAAGGGGTGGTGATTCCACTGCTTCCCTAAGCTATCCTTCCAATGCCTGACCACCTTTTCAGTGAAAAATTCTTCCTGATGTCCAGCCTGAACCTCCTCTGGTGTGGCTTGAGCCTCTGTTTTCTCATGCTGTCATTTGTTGAGTGGGACAAGAAACTAATCCCCACCTCACTACAACCTCCTTTCAGGGAGTTGTGGAGAGTGATAAGGTCTCTGTTGAGCCTCCTTTTCTTCAGGCTAAAACACCCTCAGCACTCTCAACCACTCCTCACAGGACTTGTACTTGAAAGCCTTCACCAACTTCATTGCCTTTCTCTGGTCTCACTTCAGTGCTTCAATTGTCTTTCCTGTAGTGAGGGGCCCAGAATTGAACACAGTCTTTTCTTTAGCCTGAGTACCAGTGCTCTCCCCTGCTTCCAGTATAGCATGGAGGTTTACCTTGGCCCTCCTCTTGTTATTGATGTATTGATAAAAACACTACTATTTGGTTTACAGCTTCCCCCAGTACAAACTGTTAAATGTTTTCTGCCTCCAGTATGCATCTCTATTATTGTATTATACGTAAATTGTATATTTATCACTGGATGCTCATAAGAAAATGCATGTATATCATCTTGGCTTAAACTTGTTTTAAACTTTCTTTTCAAACTGCTAGTAGTCCTAACAAAGAAAAGGGAAGAAACCAAAGTAATAGCAATAAATCTTAGCACAGCATTTATGGCCTCAGTTAATACAGCCAGCCTTTCATTCTGGATTGCTCTCAACACAGGCAGTTCTATCAGTGGGCAACTCCCTTGCCAGAAGATTATTATGCAAGCATTTGAGTTTGAGACTGTTTCAGTGCTGCACAGATGCTAGCTAACAGGGAGAAGCTCCACAGCAAGTTACAGGATGCCCAGGGAAGTTACAGGGTCCTGCTGCACTTCAGGAATCATCCCATCAGCTTCAGAAGGTAGTGGTGGCAGCTTCTGAGGCAAGCGGGGCAAAAAAGTACCCACATTGTCTGAGGACTATATGAGGGCTATTCAGGTTGGATTTGCTAAGGGGACAAAAGAGAAAGTCAACCAAAATTGAATTGTTGTCTGTAAATACTTAAGATTCCTGATTAATAAAAAAAGAAAATATAATTTGATTTTGTATAACTGTACTGTGTTTCTTGGTTGCAGTGTTTCTCTAGAAAACAATGAGTATATCTATGGGTTAGTTTTTATGACAACATTAGAAAACTTCCTGGAGGTGTTAATTAAAAAGGTAAAAAGTTGGTGTCTCCAAAGAATACCAATATTTTAGTAAGTTTTATTTTCAGGTCCAGTAATTTCATTTAAAAGGAAAAGCAAATAATCCCAAACCAAAACCCACACAATCTTGCAGTCCCATTTGTCATTCTTTGGATTACTGATTCTGCAGCTGACTTGTCTTTTCTTTCTTTACGTGTAAAGTGCAAGAATTTTAATTAAAAATAATGGTTTGTATCCTGTAGTTCCTCTGTATTGTACTGCAGAAATTGTCTGCATCAGCAAAATGCAGCATTATCTAGGTCAGTTCATTGCTGTATTCTCCTTAGAGAATATTCTGTACTGTTGACTGATTATTTGTCTCCCTACAGGAACACTCTTATTTTTATAGAGTAGTTTCTAATTGCTTACAGCTAAATTTCTGTCTGAGAAAAAGAAAAAAAATCCTGAAATACAATCAATATTCTTAATTGATTTTGTGGGAAAAAAAATCCAACAAAGATTTTGGTCAAGGTGTAGTAAATATTTAGGCTATGTGATGATACTGCTTTCCAGCATGAAATGAGATGTTGCTAAAGATTCTTTGAAATCACTTGCAAATGTTAAATAAGAGATATTTTTGACCCTTGGTATTGGACACTTAGATTGAGCAAAGACTATGAATGCAAATTCCAGCAATTATTTTCTGTCTTTAAAAGTGCTAAACTTATGGTCTTGGTTTCATCTTGTGTCTCCTAACTACCTGTAATAGTTGAGTAACTGTTAATAGTTGAACCCTCAAAGCAGGGATGTATCCTCCAGTTTGTTTTCTAGTATTTGTGCAAGACTGTCATGGTTTTAAGCCCAGCTGGAGATGAAAAAGCATGCAGACGCTCATCAACTCCACTTCTCTTCTTCCCCAACCCATTGGAATGGGGAAGAGAATCATGTAAAGTAAAACTTGCATGTTGAGTTAAGAATAGTTTAATAATTCAAAGTAAAACAAAATGCACTAATAATGGTTAATGATAATAAAGAGGGAAAGAACAAGTGATGCGCTACGCAATTGCTTACCACCCACTGACTGATGCCTGACCCTTCTTGCTTCAGCAGAGGGGTCTGGCGTCAGTGGTACCCAGACCAGCCCTTTCCTGGTAACTCCCCCCAGCTGATATACTGATGTACTGGGATGATGTTCCATGGTGTGGAATATCTTCTGGTGAGTTCTGGTCACCTGTCCCAGACGTGCTCCCTCACAGTTTCTTTTGCTCACCTCCTCACTGGTGGAGCACCAGAAAAGAAAAAAAAAGTTCATTGACATGGGATAAACACAACTTAGAAAAACCCCAAACATCAGTGTGTGACAAGGATTCTCATTCTGAATCCAAAACGCAACACAGTAACAGCTACTGAGAATAGATTAACTGTATCCTAGCTGAAACAAGAATAAAGCCTTGGGACCACATACCAAAAGAAATACTAGATGGCACCTCCAGTGTGCTGTTTGCTACAGCTCAGCTTCTGTTTTTAGCTTGCTTTTGGACAAAATCAAGCTGTACAGGATTGAGTAGAAGTAAAAAATAAAGAATCCAAGCAAGCTTCCGCCTCTCAAACAACACAACTGTGTAAGTAACTGGCATACTAAAAACCTCCCAGGCTCCAGAGAAGTAGTTCTTGCTGTCTTTTTCCATAGGCAAGAACACACAGGAAGATAAATAGGAGATCCTGGTGGAAAGGAAAAATTAAGATGCTTGGCAAAAGGATGTGGTGCAGAGGGATGTTGGTGAAGTGCTGGTGAGTGGATATGTCAGAGTTTAGTGAAACAAAGGGAAGTAGTGCTTGTGCTAGATACAAATGTAGTTGTGTTGTTCTGTGAGGATGAGAGGTGCTCTAAGCTTTAGATACTCTTAATCATTTTCATCATCTTATAACTTTCATTTACTGAATGCTGTTTATTGCTGAAAAAAATAATTTAGTGGTATGAAATAGGGGCAGCTAGCAGGTTCCTTCAGGCTTCTGTGAATTTTCCTATTTTCCTAATGGTGCTACATTTATTTGAGTAGGCTGGAAATGTGTGTGGCTTTGTGAAGTGCATTTTTGAGTTTCCTTACTCCAGTGGATTTTGCTATTGCTGGTAAAGCAGACAAATCAGTGGCTATGAACTTGTATGTTTTCTAGGTATCTGCTTTGATTTGTGCTGAGTAGGTAACTTGTGTGGGGAAAAAAGGTGGGTGTTCATTTATCAGTATTGGTGAATAGAAATATTTGTACATCATTCTTCTATGTGTACAGGAGACTGGTGATATTAGCAGTTTTGGCTAGGGCTCTCTAATTCTTCTCTATACAGTTTTGCTTATTTTAGTTTTATTTCCTTTCATTTTCCTCTGGTTACTGTTTTAACCCCCTCAGTCCCCTTGTCTTGGTTTAACCCTATCCTGAAACAAATGCTTGCTCCCCTCAGCCCCTGGTAGGATGCAGAGGAGAATTGGGGGGAAAAAAAAAAGGTCTCTATGGATTGAGATAAGAACAGTTCAGTAATTGAAATAAACTGTTACGATAATATAGTAAGAATTAGATGCAAGACAGGAAGAGAGAAAGGAATGAAACTCAAGAAAAAATTGTTGACTGATGCTAGACTCCTCTCACAGCCATGATCGGCTCCTCGTGGCCAATTCCCATCAGTTTATACTCTGGGCATGACATTCTGTGTTGTGGAACATCCCTTTGTCCAGTTTAGATGAAGTGTTCTGGCCATGCTCTGTCTGGGCTTCTTGTGAATCCCCTTGCTGTCAGAGCATGGGAAACTGTAATGTCCTTGATGTTTGGAGTTAAGTGCTACTGAGCAAAAACCAAAACACATTGGTGTGTTATCAACATTATTCTCATACTGAATGCAAGACACAGCACTGTACTGGCTACTAGGAAGAAACTGTTCTATCCCGGCTGAATAAAGGACCCCTGTCGGATGCTTTTCCAGATTCTTGTCAGGGTCTCTCAACTCTCAGACATCCCTTGTCCATGTTTTCACAAGCTTTCAGAGAAAGCACTGATATTTCTGACTACTGCTCTTGTTGTGTCTGTTTTGTGGGACCACTTGGTGACTTTCACTCAGTATAAACGTATGTAAATTTTACTGCCTGCTCTCAGCGGTAGTGTCACACTAGGTGATTTTACTAGTCATTGTAATGATTCTTTTGTACTGCAGCTCCTTTTAAGACGTGATTTGTTTTCAGATGTTTGTGCTGAGAAGCTTTTTGTTGTTTTGCTGATATGTGGAACCTGAGAAGTCTACCAACCTTTTCTATTTGAAACTAGGGGTACTCAAGTATTATTGCTCTCTTTCATAAAATTAAGTCAGTAATTACTCATGCGTTCTTCAGTGGTAGCTGCTTAGCAACGTGTTTTCTGTGGATAGGTTAGATCAAAGTGCTGGCCTGCAGGTTGTATTTTTCCCTTTGGTGGGATGAAGTGCAGTTGTTTTGATGTTAGGTTTGATGGATTTGTTTGCCACTGCATTCATTAGCTTCACATCAAAAAACTGACAGGCTGTTAAATGAAACTTTGGCTTAGATTTTCAGCTTGACTGTTTCAAGACCTATGTGAAGATACTTTGTTTTTGTGCTGCAGCAGCCTCAAGCAGTTATGACTGTTTCAAAAGGAAGAAAAGTTATTTAATATCTTGATTTATTTGGGTACAAGACTCATTGTCTTGAAGATAGCTATATCCAGCTTATGTTATCCAAACAGTATATTTATTTGGATATATATATTGAGACACTATATATGATTTAACTGATTTTATCAGAGGAGAATTTATATTTACTGCAAAAAAATGCTTCCACTTCTCAGAAGTTATTGAGGTAATGTTTTTTTTTCAACGAGCATTATGTTTAGGTTGCTTTTGTACAATAAAATGTCTGTTCAAAGTGAAAAAAATCCAACTTGGATGGACCATTTTATTTTTCAAATGTGGGTGAGTGAAATTTAAAGGTTTAGGTTTAAAAAGTATCTTCCTACCCCAATTGCAGTATTTTAGTACTGAATGTCAGAAATAGCAATGTGCATATGTTCATGAGTTATTAATCTATCAACTTATTTTTTTGATTTTCAAAACTTTTTTTGAAACACTGCATGTTGATACATTTGATAGCAGTCTATAACAATACCAGCATCCTTCATGCTGTACAAATCAATGTTTTTACTTGCTAGATCATAATTAGCCACCTTTATCATTGACTTGACTGTTTTCTGGAGCCAGACATGCTTTCCGTTTCTGGTCTGGATTATTAGTACACTACTTCAGAGCAAATCTTGTGCATTCTACATTTTGACATTTCACTTCATAATTACAGTGCCTCTCTCAGCTTTGCAGTTGTCATGGAATTTTCTCTTTTATCTTTTCTTTATTTCTTTGATATTGATCTCTTACTTATCTTTTTTTTTTTTTTTTGTTTTGCACCTTACTGCCATCATGTAGTGACTCTGTTTAATTCTTACATTACAAACTCTTAATTTCCATAGAACAGCAGCTATTAAAATTTCCCACTCTAAAATTTATTGCTGAAATGGGAGATTGTCTGTCTCCCACAGGGCTGTAACTTGTACAGTTCTAGATTTCTAGTACTGTGACAGTTTGAATTAGGAATTAGGTTTTAGAAGTAGAAATGAAGGGTAATAATCACAATACTTTTACCTCTTCTAGTAGAATAATATTCTACTGTTTTTTTGAACCTTCCCCTTTTGGTAGAGTGTCTGATTATAAAATCATGTGATATGTCGTATGGTGTTGTTCCTGTGCTCCCACAGTCTGAGCTGTGTTATGTGCAAGTACTGCTGTCTGTGATGTGTAGTGTATTCTGTGGTTCTGAAATTCTGCTGTATTCTCGTGAATCTTTTTCAGCAGTATAGCACAGCTTTTTTATGTGTGATGTAAAATACATGTAAGTAGCATTATGCATGTATATTTCTGGCACAGGGCTCTCATGCAAGCTGCTGCACTGTTTATTAAATAAAAGTTGAATCAAGAATGCTACCACTTCTTTCTCTTATGCAGTTTTGATGAAGTAAGGAGAGGAGAATTCTGTAAAGTAACATTTTCAATGTTGGAGTACATTCTGACAACTGCGAGTGAGTGGAAATGATGGAATCTAATCTTCCTTTTTTTCCCCTAAGTGTTATCCAAGAGGTTCCATTTATCAAAGTAAAAACTGTACCAAGTTGGCATACTTGGTGGACGTTCAGTAGTTTTTGTTTTATAGCAAATTTCACTTAACAAGGTGATCTTTTTAAAGAAAAAGTCAGTAATTTACAATAAACTTGCCTTTTTGGAGTATAATTTATTTAAAATATTGAGTAAATCAATACAGTTTGCTTTTCCTTACTTTTTGTGAGAATGCAGATTATATTTATCCTCAATTTGCTGAGAAGTTTTGCTGCTATGTAAATGTCTGTCTCTATATTAATGTCATAGCCTTTAGAGAGATTATTTTTATTCCAGGTTTTTAAAGAAAGTAGAATTTAACTAAGAAATTACTTTCATAAATATGAGCTTCACAAAAAGACTCTTTGGGCTTGAATCAGCTGCTGAAACACAGATGTCTGACACCATCTCAGATATTTTTCCTTCTACTGTCTGGGCAGAAGAGTACAAATCTCAGGAATCCAGTGAAATATTTAGAGCTCAGTCAGACTATATGTGTGTATATATATATATATATATATATATATATATATATATATATATATATACACACCAGAATGTGGTTCAGGTGTCAGTGCATGCCTGGGCAATTGAACTGAGTCACCTGTCATTGTATTCCTTTTATTTATATACCCTTTGCAAATGTAAAACTCATTCTGAGAGGAAGTCAGTTCTCTAGCCTTGCTAGATTAATTTAGCATTTTGGCACTGGACGGTGACCTATTGTGACAGGCCAAAAGGTGACTTAAATGTTAGGATTCTCTTAAAACCGCTAGTTGCCAGCCTTTCTTCTTATAAAGCAAAACCTTCAAATACTGCTACTAGTGCTAGTTACATACCTTCATTCATTTATTTAATTTGGAGTCTGCATTTGAACCATCAGGGAGTTCAAGATACTAGAAACCATTCTGCTGTGTTCCTTCATGCCGTTTCAGTTGTCTTTGACATTGTTTGGAACTCAAATGTTTATTTTATTGTTTTGTTTGTTGGTGGATTCTGTTTGATTGCTTTTTCTTTCATATTTTTTTTTCCTTTTTCATCTCTTATGTATATAGAGATAAAACTTTGTATTAGGATGATTTTCACTTGGTTAACTAATGTCTGCTAGGACCATCTATACCTCTACTGGTCCTGCAGTTGATACTGTAGTACCAACTATAGAAGTTGCTAGTTTGGCTCAGGCCAAACATTGTAGAGATAAGCATGTACTTGTAATTTTCCCTCTGTTTTTCTGAGAGTCTGGGGAATATTATCTAAAAATTAAGAAGAGTAGCAGTAGCGTAGATTTGAAACACATAATTTATTTCCTGCTTCTGAAAGAAAACACTGAAAATATAAATACAGAGTTCAGAATCCTTGACTTAGTGTAGTAGAGAAGGCATCGATGACTGTAGAGAAATAAATTATATATTCACATCTTGCAGTAACTACACCAGAGTAACTAAAGTGCAGGCATTACTTCTAGTACCAGTGAGCTTATGTAGCCTAGCAGATACATGAAAAAGGAGCTGAACACAGGCAAATGCCTCAGCTGCATGTTTCGTCTCCCCACTGTTCCTGCTAGTTGAATTAGTAGAACTTGTTCATATGCTACTAGTTAGTAATTATTAATCTTTGAAAGTCTTGAAAAGGGTCTTAAATGAACTGTCCAACTTGCACTTGTTTGATTTGGGATAAAACCCACAATAAAACATACCACTATGTTTTACAAAAAGGAGGAGAAATAATTTTCTGAAATGTTTTATAGCAAAAAATTGAATTAAGATCTCAGTGCTAGTGTGGTTGTATTCAATTTTTAAGGTTTGTCTTTCTGCCTGAAGTGTTAACAACCTTTATGTTGTTGCAAAAAAAAGTAGAATTAATCACCTTGGAGGTGTCATCTTTTTCTGATAATATATAGAGTCACCTCTTAATTCAGACAAAATATTAACCCAAAAAAACCCACATTAAAGTTTTAGAGAAAGTGCTCTTCTGCATGTTACTCGACCTTGAATTCATCCTGAGGGTGAAATAAGTTACTTCATTCTTTTATAACTAATGTAATCAAATAAGTGCAGTTAAAACTGACTCTCTGTTTGTTCTCTGTATATAATATGTTGTCATATGTTCAACAGCCTTATCAGTTAAATTACTATCTTTTGGGTCTTAAAAAAATCACCTGATATCACCTTTGCCATGTTACATCCCATGTTCTTAGAATTCTGAGGGAAAATTTTGAATGGAAGATTCATATATTTTTATGTATTTATATGTAAAAAAACATAGTTTGCCCTAGGAAGCTAGAACTGTATCTGCTTCCTGAAGGCAGTCCATTTTGAAATATCCAGCAAACACCTGAATGAAAAATAAAAAGATAATTTACCTTGTTCTTCTTGTCCTTATAGCTGGATTTTCCAAATTATTTCAATGAAGTTACTTCAGTTATGCTGAGTATGTTAATATAGTTTAGTAAATGCAGTGTTTCAGTGATTTTTTTTCAAGGTTTGTTGAGAACAATAACAATATACAAGAAAGATGTTGAGGTCTGGATATTTTGATGCATTATTATGAATGCTGTGGGATGAACCTGTGATACATGTAGAGAAGAAATGTAACCTTTATACATTTTTGTTTTCAGTGGATTGAGTAAGACTGCAAAAATTTACTCTTACAAGGGAAAGTTACAATAAAGTAACATCACAAAATCCCCTTCCCCGTGTTCTTCTCCCCCTTTTATGTGGGTGATTATAAGGTGTTGATATTCTGGGATTAGTGTATCAGCCATTATTTTTTTATTTAGAATATAAGAATCTGTCTTATAGTGTAAGATCGTACAAGATTTTACTAAAAAAATCCAGGTAGGTGGCATTTAGTAAGTCTGTTGAATGTCTTTGAGACAGACTGTAAGTTAATAATTTGGCAGATGTTTCTGAAGGTAAAGATTATTCTGGTGCTTTCTTGTAAATCAGGTTACTTGATGGTTTCTGTGTTTTTTACATATATGAATGAAATATTTCAACTCAGATGATTAAAATAATTTTAATGATGAAATTTAAAATTATGCTGTGACATGAAACAATGTGCTGGGTGATGCTGGTGTTCTGTGAGCCTTATTGGATGGCTGTTTGTGAGTGGGTGGGGGGATTTGAGTGAGTCTACATACAACACTTCTTGTAGGCAAAATCTTCACAAAATTATTCATAGTTACATTTCTTTTTTGTGAGGATGAAATATATAGGTAGAGGTGACTTTGTGTTGTGTTGAAATTTTGCTGAAGAAATTCCATGCAGTGAGAAAACTGTAGAGAATTCTATCTTGGCCAGAAGTGAATCTTACATCTGTTCTTATTTCATGTCTGATTCCCTTTAAGTGTAAGTATAGTTTTGAAGAGGTGACAAGAAGAGGATAAAGAAATAATGTGTTAGGTCTTGCTGTGAATAAAGTAAAGGGAGAGTGTTTTCAGTCAGTCACACTGGTCAAAAGAATAAGGTGTGGCTGTCAGGGTTACTATATTTATACAGGTTTCATGATGGGATTAAGAAAAGAAACTCTTGTTTACTTCAAGGAGGCAAACCTTACCATAAATAGAAAACCCTCAAGAAGGACAGTATAACAAACACAGATACCTGACTTAAAGGCTGCATATCATGTGTCTGTTTTATCTGTGATTGTAAAAGCAAACTACTTGAAGGTGGTGGAATTACTGAAGTGCTTTTGTCCTGAAAAAGGCTGTTAAAGAAATACTAAGAACGTTGTGAAAAAGGTCAGATTTTTGAAAAAATACTGAATGTTTGGTGGCATTTTTATCAGATGTGTCATCAGGAGGACAATAACAAAAAGTAAAAAAAAAATGTAAGTGTTGAAATGGGATTGCCCTACATGGAATATAGCTGCAAAAAGATAATAGTGATGTTATAGATATTATGTGCTAGAGTTTGCAGAGAGTAAGACTATGATAATTTTCATTTTGCTTGATGTGATTACAGGTGTTTACGTTTGAGGTGACTTCTGGTTAAACACTGGTTTAATTGAAAGCTGACTTGGTCAACTAATGTGAACAAATTACACAGGATTTTATTTTTGGATTTTTATTCAAATAAAGTTAAATTGTGGGTCTGGCTAAACTTTAAATTTTGAGATAGGGAATATACCCTTCACTTAAGATAGAGAAGCTGTGAATAAAGATAAAACCAGTTGTAAGCTACATAGTGTGACTAGGTCTGTATAGTAGCAACTATCTTCAACTCAATTTCAGACAATCCTCTACCCCAAAACAGAGGAAGAGTGTGTATGGAAAAAATGCAGAAGCTATGAAATTGAGAGAGAGAAAAATCAGTGAAGGAAACAGACATAAAGCACTGAAAGTGTGGTCTTGAGAAAAGTGAGACATCTAAAGGGCTGAGGGAGGTGTATGTAGAATTTCTGTGCTTACTATTTCAGTGCTCTTTCTATTTGATCACTGTTGTCTATAGAAGACAAATATTTTTTACCTGTGTCCTGACAGATTATTCTCAAAGAAATATCTGCATGCATCATGAATGTAATTTCATACAAGGAGTGGTGTCAAGTGTTCAATACCCTGAACAAGAATAAATAGGGTATTAAAAGTGAAATAGCTAAATTTACGCAAAATCAGAAGTGTTTTGTTGAGTTGGTTTTGTTTTTTTTTAATTTTAAACTGGACTTCATCACAATAATCAGATATTGGACTTTTTTCTTAATGCAGAAATGCTATGGGAGTTTGGGGTGTTTGTGCCTTTAAAATCCGACTGTCTTGCTCTTAGTTCAAATCTGGAGAGGAAAAATTTTGAGGCTTTCTCTGAAGCTGTAGCAGGCACATTTAAAATCAAGTTTTCAAAGAGTTTGGCTAGAAATGAATAAGTTAGATTTAAGTTGTCAGTAAAGTCCTTGTTTTTAGTAAAGGTTTGTATTCTGCATAATTAAATAGAGTGTAATTGCTAGTGCCTTAATGAAGCAGTGGTTGGATATGGACCCTTGTATTTTTTTTTTGCTGTTCAGAGCCACTAGTTCCCCACACCACACTCTATAATCCTTATAAAACGTCAAAAACATGGCAGTTTGTTTTCCGATAGTTCCATACACAATCCTGCAGGTTTGGTATTTGAAGGTAAGAACTCAGCACAGGTATGTTTGTTTACGGGGCTTCTCTTCTCGTAATTTGCTTTGCAGTAGCAGTTAAAAATGGTATGTGTTTTACTTGTCACTATTTAAAGTTTATATTATATTTCTGTTATAGTTTATGATATAAAATTTGTGTTTCAAGAGCATTCTAATCGAATTCTTCCTTATAAAAGTAGTTTTCTTTACAAAATCATTGGTTTATTTGGAATTGTTATAAAGCAGTCCTCTTACCATCTGTTTAAAAAAGGAAATGCCAGATTAATGTAAAAATGTTTCATGTGTTTAAAGGTAGAACAGTCATCAGCAATATATGTATATGACTCAACTGAATGGTTGATAGTGTTTTTGAAACAGGACGGTTGCATAGTTTTTCTGTTTATGATCTCTAAGTCCTGAACATCCCATGAAACAAACCAAACCAAACAGGTGAGAGCATACCATAAAACACACTATCACTGGTGTGTTTTTAGGAAATTATTTGAGTATTTGAATTCCCCCTGTCCTCTGCTTGCAAAGTGATCAGGAAGAGTTAGCTCTAGTGAGTAAAGTCTTAATTTAGAGGATTTCAGTAAGGCATCTTTACATACAGTATTTGCAATATTAGCAGCACGCTGAGCAGGTAGATGGTTTGTGTTGCCATATTTGTCCCCTTTCCCTCACTTTGCTTTGATTACAATAAAAGTTCTACACTCAAAAGGTGGAAGCTTGTTAGCAATATTTATTAGTTTCTGATGGCCAAATAATTGAAAGGAAGAACCTACCCAAAGTTTTCTAATCTTTACCACTGTAGATCTTAGGCATCTGAAATGCAGCACTTCCCCACATATTGGAAGGAAGTGGAGGGAAGCAGATTGACAAACTTCTAACCAGTTAGCCATTACCACTGTGGCACATATATATATATATATAAAATTATATTTAAAATTATATATTTTTTCAATATTAAATAATTTTAATATTTGTTTCTTAAGCTTAGAAACAAATTATATATATACCAAGGTACACATTTTAGATAGAAATATTAAATCAATCTTCACTTTTTCTTCGTTATTATAGGATCTTCTGCCCAGAAAAGATGAAACTCTGTAATGGGTCTTTGTGACTGTAGCTGAAACATCCTTGCAGTCTTTCTTTAAAGGTGTTGGCAAGTTTTGTTGCTTGATCTTGTAACCTAGTCTGTCAGACTTCTTAAAAGAAGCTGCCCCTCAGTCTTATAAAGGCTGCAGTTATTGAATCTGATATTCAGAATTATGACATCCTTGCTTTAATTGTTTAATTGGGGTTTAATTGGTGTTTATTTCAGAAGGTTTTTTAGATTAAGAAGACTTTGAAGCATTGTCATGCCTGTTAATTTCATAGTTTTGTGAGAGGTAGAATGTGGAAATAAATTTAAGAAAATCTGTTCTTTCAGCACATAAATGCTAACTTTGTGAAAAATAAGGATTTCCAGAAATGTATCTTTTGACAAAATTCTACAGCTAACCAAATTTTTCTTTAACTTTTGGAAGCCGCTGAGCATGTTCATGCCCTATTGACAGTTAGTGTAATTCACCATCTCTAAAAAGCAAATGATATTTAATTTCAAACAGAATTTTAGTGTTAATAATGACCATCACTGGGTCCTGGTAGTCTCCTGCATTTTTTTGAGTCTGCAGCTTGTATGAGAAATGCTACTTGTGTTTTTGTAGGCAGATTCATATTTTCTGTGAGCCATGTGTTCTGCCATGTACTGAAGTGCTTGCCTTGTGAGTGGAGAGAGTTGTTAACTTTAACGGAACTGTTCAATTGCTTGTGAACATGAGTCTGCACAATCAAATACAGCGATAGTGTATTAACTTTGTATGGAATCAGTCTAGAGAGTGAAGTGGATTTTTCTTACCCTGACTTTGTTGCTGAACTCCAATATGTAACCTAGTCAGTACTTTGTTTCATAAAAATGATGTGTCTAGCACATAATGGCTAATTTAGAGTAATGTGGAATTTTACTGACTGCTGTGCTGCTTATAAAATTGTTACAAAACAGTTTGACTTGAAAAAGCTTTGAATCCAACTAGAATAAATTTAATGCGACTGCCTTTAATTAAATTTGCTTAATTTAAATAATGTAATTTGTATTGATTATGCTTCTGCAGTTCATTTGGATTTTTGTTTTTAATTAAGATTCAGTAATCTTGTTTTACCTTCCAGAGCTATTCATAAAATGACTGTGAATAAAAAGCATGTTAATTAAGTTAACACTTTCATACATTTATTAAACTGAAAGCATGTAATATTTTCCCTATGAAGGTATTGTATATAGGGGAATACTTATTAGAGGGACAACAATTCAATTTTGGTTGACTTTCTCTTTTGTCCCCTTAGCAAATCCAACCTGAATAGCCCTCATATAGTCCTCAGACAATGTGGGTACTTTTTTGCCCCGCTTGCCTCAGAAGCTGCCACCACTACCTTCTGAAGCTGATGGGATGATTCCTGAAGTGCAGCAGGACCCTGTAACTTCCCTGGGCATCCTGTAACTTGCTGTGGAGCTTCTCCCTGTTAGCTAGCATCTGTGCAGCACTGAAACAGTCTCAAACTCAAATGCTTGCATAATAATCTTCTGGCAAGGGAGTTGCCCACTGATAGAACTGCCTGTGTTGAGAGCAATCCAGAATGAAAGGCTGGCTGTATTAACTGAGGCCATAAATGCTGTGCTAAGATTTATTGCTATTACTTTGGTTTCTTCCCTTTTCTTTGTTAGGACTACTAGCAGTTTGAAAAGAAAGTTTAAAACAAGTTTAAGCCAAGATGATATACATGCATTTTCTTATGAGCATCCAGTGATAAATATACAATTTAGGTCTGCATCTGTGCATGTAAAGGAGAAGTCATGTAAAGTGGAGGCTACTGGAAATGTTGAAGGGGAGAGAAAATGAAAGCCAGGCAGTGGAATTAATTATAGGCATTTGCCATGTACCTTAACACTAGACTGAAAAGCTCTAGAAATTCAGCTAGTTGAGTTCACAGAGGTCTATGCAAATACTTGTGCAGACAGTTCTAAGTGGTAGCCTTAAACACCAGATTTTGAAGTTTAGCATGTAGTTTACGTGAATTCATTCAGAAAGATTGATCTGATGTTGTCTCACTAAGTCTTTTTTGTTCAAAGTAACTATTTCAGCTACTGGTTATGCAGTGGTACCAAGGAAATTCTGTCAGATAATTTGTCGTAAGGGAAGACCTTCTCCCTCTCTACCACTGCCTGAAAGCACCTGAAAGTGAGGTGAGGGTTAGGCTTTTCTCTAAGTTGCAAGTGGTAGGACAAGAGGAAATGGTCTCAAGTTGCACCAGGGGAGTTTAGATAAGATATCATCACACATTTCCTCATGAAAGGTGTTGTCAGGTATTGGCCAGGCTTCCCAGGGGTTTTGGCAATGCTGAGTGAATGGTGTAGGAATGTGCCCCCTGTAGTGGCAGAACTATCCTTTGTCCCCTTAAAAAGGAAAAAAGCCCGGAAGTTTCTCTCTTCAATTAGCGAAAACACCTCATAGAACCTTGGGGACTTCACCTCAAACTTAAGGATAACCAATTGGATAGAAGACAAAAAGTCCCACCTGAGCAATTTACTAGAAAAAGAAGAGAACAAAGAAACTAATCGCTTTTGTGAGGTGTTTTACCTCACAAAAGAACCTCTTGCACCTGGCTCAGTTTTTCTCTGTATAGAGCTTTGTTATTTTGCCTTTTATTAAAATTTTTTGTTTCCAGCACTACCACAGAAGCCATCCTGCTGATTTTATGCCTTCTAAGGTAGCTGAGCTGTCTAGGGTGTGAAATAGATCTCCAAGAGCTTATCAGACCTGGCTTGAGGAGACCCCTATTTCAGTTGGACTTGATTGTTCTAAGGTTTATTCAAAAGTAAATGATTCAATATCAGAGGAACAGCTCAAAAACGAGTGAGTTAATTACATGGGATTTTGACTAACTAGGCAGAAATCTCCAGCAGTTTGTGTCCTGAGGTGCTTTCTGGGCTCTCATTTGGTCATTATATCTCCTCAGATTTCATTTGCAAGTGGATTGTTGGTACATTCTGTTGTTCTTTATGATAAAATTACAGCAGAAAGTGAGTCTGGGAATTTTTCCATGAGTTCTTTCTATGATTATGACTATTCCTGCCTTTATTCATGGGTTGGAAAGATAGTTGACAGTAAAATAATCTTTCTTTCCAGACTGTTTCTTCAGAGTCTTTGTATCTGGGCACAGGTTCGTGTTTTCCTAGCCTGTAGTTATGCTTGCCTTTCAGGTCGATGTGTGATTAAGCATTTTCAAAGTAATTAAAAATGATGTTGAGTTAAAGCGTTTTGAAGCAGCATAGTTGCTTATCTACCATATTTATTCATCTCTTACTTCCCTAAGATAATGCACAGTGGGTCTCCCTGTCATTAGTTCATTAGTGTAAACTGCTAATTGTACTTATTTGTTATTCTTGAGTGTCCAAGATGATACAGTAAGAAGTAAAGTACAAAAATCTGTGTTTAAAGTATTATATAGATGCACTATTAGCAATTTGTATTAATGAGTCTATTTTTATTAAACAATAATGAATTTAGAACTTTTCTGTAAACGATTAGCAAACGTGTATGTTAGAAATAAAATTAATAATGAAAATCCTTGGTTTGTTTTTTGCCCTGATGTAACTTATAAGTGAATTGGTTACTTAAAACAATGTTTAAACTATTTAACATTGCTGTCTCTGTTCTGTTTTGTCATCAGTGGTAAACAATTGAAAACATATGAATGTGTGCTAAGAAACAGTAGAGGATTATTCAGATGATCACATTGAGCTCTGTTGATACTATGAATCTTAAGAAATGAGAGACAAGTTTACTGATAGTGTAGGACTTTTGAAAGCAAGTTAGAATTGATACAGTTTTCTCAAAACTGGTCATTAATGAGAATGGTCAATTAACTGTTCTCTGCAAAGTCTGAAATGCCAGTAATTTGCAGGAGAAGAAGTGTGAAGTCAGGTGACATACAGCAGTTCTGCTTTTTGAGAGCTTCCCTAGTGTGTAAAATATATGTAATTTCTTGAAATTTTAAATGTAGTGAAATGAGGAAAAAAATTTTTAAGACTTTTTTCTCTTTTTCTCATTTTCCCCCCTCTTTCTCTTTTTAAAAGTAAATCTTCAGTCTGTTACAGTAGTTCTCAGCATTTTGTTGCTTTAAGAAATAAGGTTTTACTGGTATGTTACGATGGTGTTTACTCTAGGCAGAAACTGAATACAAATTGTTTGCTGTACATGAATGCATTATTTAAAGTTACAACAAGTGAGAATAAGAATTGTTTTAGTGGTATTAATGCATTTACTCTTAGAAGGAAGATTCCTTCATGAGGAAGGAATAAAGGAATATTCCTTTATTCCTTTACAAACTAGGTCGTGTTTATAAGTAATCATATGTAGTGAAGGAATTGAAATTATATGCTAAAGAAAATTAATTTGCCTTTATTTGTATTTAGAATTTATTGAAGAACTTTTATTCATTACCATACAATGGCATGGTGAGTTAGCCTGCAAGGTCTCAGTACAGAGGAAAGTTACTGACATTAATTGGTGTTTGAAATTTGGGATGTGTTCGGTGGAAGATAAATCTCTACTACCTTTCTTAAAAGGTTGAACCGTATGATCTTCTCAGGTCCCTTCTCTGTAAGACTAGAATCGAAATGGTACCTTATAGTATATTTATAGAAACAACATGTAATATAAACAAATAATAATTAAATTACATAATTATATAATAATTGCATTGTATAAGTATATATGTATTGGATAATATGAAATTTAATAATATGGAGAAAAATGTACATATAGTACATTTATAGTACATTTGCTTTCTAGGATAGTTTTTTAAGGTTTTTTTTGGAAAAAGAAGTAGTAGTCAGGAGTATAGTAACAAAATTTAAAAGGTGTTCACTTTGGCAATTTGATTTGCTAATTGACTTTTATTTACGGCTTTGATGTATCTTTTTTGAGAGCTGAATATTTTTGTCCAGTCACATCACTTATAAATGTTAGTTGATAAACTGTCTGCTACTTAAGAAAGTTAAAGAACTACTAGTATTGTCATGGTACCTATTCTTTTTTCCTTTTCAAATGGTGTATATATATATATATATATATACACACACACACACATATGTAGGGGCAAGACAAAAGTTACAGAAAATCACAACTTAGTGTTCTGTTTTATATTGTCTTAAACTTGCTAAATGTTGGTGAAAGAGGCTTTTAAAACAGGAATAATGAAGAAAACATAATGTTAAGATGAACGCAATTCCCTTTTACTTAGAGTACGTTGTAGGTACTATTTATTTTTGTGTGTTCCATTTTACCTCAGTCCTGAGCCCTTCTGTGGTTCAAACAAAACGAAAAGGATATTTTTAAAATGTCCTGTTGAAAAAATGCAGTATTGTTGTTTATACGCTGAGAGAACATACTGCCTTGTTTCCAAGGTGATATTATGCTCTGTGTGCTGCTAATCATATCTCAAGCAGCATAGAAAGGAATCAGAGGCCTGTGTAGATACATGCTAAAATATGTGAATTGAGATGAAATTACTTAGTGCAATCTAATTGACACATCATAAAACTGCAGGTAATGTAAAGAATTTGTGTTTTAGCAGGACCAATAGGTTTAATGCTAGAATGAAATTTAGACTGTCATATGATCTACCTGAGCCTTTCAAAATATGTCTAACTGTATCTGCACTGCTGTTTATTTGAACCCTTGGTGGCTTACAGTCCTCTCTGGCTCCAGCAGGTGTTAATGACATATTAGCATTACCAGCAGTAAGCTGTACTTTTGTTTTTTTAGTAAAACAAAAAAGTTTAAAAGGCAGCAAGAATTTATTCTAACTAATGATTAAAATATTTATAAAATATTTATAAATGTGAATCTGTTTAACCAAGATAATATCTGTAGGCTATATATAGCATACTGGTTGATCTGTAGTTTAAGTAACTATATTTTGTCATCAAACAGTCTGTACAGACTGAAAATAATGTTCTTTCCTAACTGCTTCTATATATATGTTCCATTTTAAAATCAACCTTTTAAAGTCAGCATGGAGAAGATTGGCTTTCTTATCAATAAATTAAATGTAATTTCTTACTCATTTCAAGGAAAAAATGGTGAACAAATTGATTGGAATTACTGTTTTCAGGTAGTAATTAATTTAAAGTGAGATCATGCAGGTAAATCTATCTTACAGTAACATGAATTCCAGCAGCATTTATTTTTCAACTCTTGGAAGAAACCCCTAACATTTACATCTTTTCCTGTCTTCAGATCTCTTTTATTTATTTATTTTTTTTGATAAGTCTTTGTAAAACAAAATTTAGGATGTCTTGGAATTAAATAATAACAAAACAAATATTTGAGTTTCAGTAACAGCTGTTACTCATATTCAAATTGGAGTGCAAGCTCTGATTTTATATCCAGTTTTAGCTGTTCATCAGCAGAGGGCAATATAACTTCATACATTTCCTTGAAAGGATTTAATTTGTCGATCTTTTTTTTCTAATTTTAACTAAGGGAGCACCTACTTCTAAATACTGAGAAAATATGTGAACTCATGATGAAAAAGCAATGAGCTGTAGTATTAGTATTCCTTATGCACTTTCAGAAGTCTATATAAACTTCCTGGTAGTTATACTCTGTGGGATGTGTTCCCTGAGTTCATAAGAAGGCAGAAAATGTCCTGACTTTATGGAGATAGCAAAATTTTACTTTTCTGCTGGATTAGCTGATATGCCCTCAGCAATTAGCTCACGTGCAGTTTCAGTGGTTTGGTGTTTGTTTTCTTTTTTGTTTGTGGACTTCTGTTTGTTTGTTCTGGGACATATGTATTTTTTCCCCTTAGGACAGTCTCATGCAAAGCTTGGGATGCTTTTTACATCTATTTCAGTTTTGTTTTAGGATTAAATCCCTTATGAAGGGAGAACTTATAGTACTTGATAGAGTCTCAGTAGATGTATTGTAAATTAGGTGTAGTGAGAAGCTGTGCTGTAATAATGAAGAAAAACTAGATTTAGGCATTCATTTCAACTCATGTATTCCACATGTTAGAAGAAGAGTCCTGTTTTATGGCTGGAGTAGTAAAATGAACCTTTACATGCCTTAGGAAGCATGTCTACAATAACCGTTTAGTGTACACTGTGTTAATACTAATATATTGTGATAGTTCTTTGATTTTTTATATTGCCATTTAATCTTCCATTTAGTTCTTCTTTCAGGACATGTCAGGAATCCTAAAATGGATGTTCATGTGTGGCAATTTTTTTGTTTTTTTTTTGAAAATCTGCTTTCCTATTTCTAATGCTCTTGAGGCATATTCAGAAAGACTACAGACATATGGTTTCTTGTTTTTCGTCTTCTCCTTTGGGCATCAAACATTCAACGAGTCTACTTTACTGTCAGAGCATAAATACAGTTCTCGCTAACAGCCTGGGACAGGCAGCATTTACCAGTGTTAAAACACAAGGCTAGGATTAAAATATTTTGTTGTGCAGCTTGGCTCTCTGAATGACCTTAGGTAGTAGCATCCCTCTCTTTAGTTTTGTTTGAAATGCATTGGATAATGCTGGTCTACCTCTATTACTAAAATTGTTTTGAAGATTAATTTGCCTCTCTTTAAGCTGTAATATTTAAATTGCAAACAACAATAGAACTCCTTTAGGTATTGCATGTAGATAAAAAAGTAAAACAGATCATAAAGAATATATGTGTTTGGTATAACACAGCTTTTGCATTCAGGTTTTTTTGCACAGGTATTTGTGCTTGTGTTACAGTTTGAGATCTGCCCCTAATTATAGGATCTGATTAAATTATTCAGCCTTTTACACTATCACACTGATGCAAAATGGGAATAAATTCAAATCAACTTCAGCAAGTATTGAAGTCTTAGGCTGATATACATAAATGCTTGTAATAATTATTATGGCTTTAAAAATTTATTTAGAAAAAACCTACAGGATTTTGATCCATAAATACAGTGCTGATTATATGGTTATATTTTGCAACGTACACTAATGGTTAATAAAATAAAGCATTGTTAGATGGCAGAAAAGAACACAGTATCTATGCAAATGTAACTGGCAACATGTAAATTAGACAAATAGTTTAAAAGTCACTATTCTAAAGCATCTTAGGCTTTTACTTTATTCTAAAAGGATTAATTAAAAAAAATAAAATCATTAGTTGCAGGGAATGTAAAGAGAGTTTTACAGAAATCTCCAATTGGTGATTTTGTTATCTATTCTAACTGTATTAGGTGGGAAGGAAGAAACTAGCACAATAAATCAGATGCCTTTCAGACCTAAACCATTGTCAATCTCAGTGATATATCCAAGCATGTGTATGTGAAAATTTCCTGTGTCTCGGTAGAGAATAATGTCTTGAAACGTACTAAATAGATAAGTTATCATATTACTGTAGCTTTAGACACTTGGCATTGTGGCATGCTCTAAGACAAAAGACAATTCCCTATAAATTTTGATGTTTAAAACATCCTTGTTGTTAAAATGTTAATAACCAAATTTGTATGACACCACTTTTTATAATTAAGTTATAAGTGATACTGAACAAATTAAAGAAGAGCTTTATCTTGAAGACTGTAGAACAAGTTGAGATGTAAGTAATTTTATTAAGCACATTTTCATTAAAATATAAAATACTCAGATAGCTTATTTAACATGGTGATTGGTGGCTAATTAATTTATTGTAGATATTCTTCAGTAATAATGTTACTAGGTAGACTTTCAAAACATATTGCCTTAATTTCCCCTTAGTCTCAGCAGCAGACATTTTATAGTGTTGGAAAATACGGTTTGTGAAGGAAGTTAGTAAACTAGTCATGAGCAAATATATCTGTAGCATTTTTCTCTGATTGTCTGTTAGAACCTACTTTTAAACTGAAGTATTGATGTGATAACCTTCTTGTCAGAGATATATTTTGATCTGTTTATTGTATAAGAGTTTATTTTATGCAATAAAATAAACTAATACTACCTATACTAGTAATATCTAAATTAATAAGAGGTTTGTTGTTTTTTTTTTTTTTAACTTCATGTCTCAAACTTTATTTAGCTATTTGTATAATCAAACACATCTCCAAGTGTGGGTTTTTTTGTGGGGGGTCTTTTATTTTAGTAATTTCTGTGGCTTTGGCTATAACTGAAGGTATATATTACGTATCACTATTCGTATTCTGTGTGTTCATGGAATGGCATCGATTATTATGATAAAATCATTCATGCCCAAAATGTGCAATATTTCTGTTTAGAACTGTTGGGCAACAAAGAAAATAACAGGGATTCTGTCAGTTTTCTTTTTTCTTTTTCTTTTCTTTTTATGTGGGTCTCCTCTGCTTGTCTCCTTTGTTTCCTTTCCCCATACCCTATATTTTTGTTGACATTCTTGAGAACAGTATTGTCTCAGATTTTTTTCTTACAGAAGTAATGGGGGAATTTTAAATTAACTTGTTCTGATCTCAAAACTGCTAAATGAATTTTTTTCTTGATTATGTAACTCAAAAGGCCGGACATCTGTCCATTGGGAATAGAGCTTTTTTAGTTGACAAGAGTTGTGCCACCTGCCTCTTATGGAGTGGTTTGCAATTTGAACCTAGCACTTGATCACCTATGCTTTTGGACACTGAAATGGGAAGATAAATATTAAGTACACATTCCCTTCACCTGTTCAGGTGCAGAATGTACATTTTGAGAAACACGGTTTCCTAGAAGTGTTAAGGTGCTTGAATACCTCCTTTTGGTTACCATCCTAAACAATACATCCCTTCTTCCTTTGAAACAAGCTGGGGTAGGAATTAGTCTTAAAGAAAATTAACATTTAGTTCTCACATGATTGACAATCTTGATTAATCTTGGGCCTAGTTTGCATTTCTTTGTGCATACTCATTTACATATCTGTGCTCCTTTAGTACTTTACTGACTATATGTGCAAGTTGAGACGTACTACATGCATGACATATTTGTAGATTGTGGTGTTCTAATGATTCTATATTAAATAATTTCTTGAAGGAAGGTGAAACATAAATTGAATTCCTTGTATGTTGCTGAGGAGAAAGGGAAGGTTTTTGAAAAGAAGCCTGTACAAAATAGGGTGAGGCAAGTACCTTTCCCTATTTTCTTGGGCCTGAAGTATCAGTTCTCCTACTGCACCTTGGTCTTGGGGATCCTCTGCCAAAAAGCTACATTTTCATTCATGCTATTGTGTGCTTTTGCATACCTATTATAGTCTACTGTCCTTAATGCTGTTTTCAGGTCTGATATGTATTGAGTAATTTGGTATATAGATTTTTGACATGTGCTTGAGTAGAATGAAGGCTGACCTGTAGCTCCATATCTGTATTGTACAAATTCCCAGAAGGGGGCATTATGATGACTAATGAGGGGAATACAGCAGTCCATTTCCAGTTTCCTGCCAGTTGGCAGCATGAAGGTAATGTGATATGAATAAGGATGTTTAATTCAGAATGCCTCCTAAAAATTAAATGAAATCTTAGGCCTCACATAAGGAAAGGAATGAAGTCCTGTGCAAAGTCCATTTTCATTGAGTTGGAACATGGTATTCCCAAAGTCAGGAAGAGGTTTTTTTTGTAGTGAGATTTCACATGTGGTTTTGCACCAGGGTGTCTGCTTTCTATACAATATCTTTGGCATAGCAGTTTTCAGATTGGGCTTCCATTAGATTTTTTTTTTTAAATGGGTTTTGTATGTGGACTTTATAGTCTTAAAATGCAGTTGTTTGATGGGTTTCAAACTTCTTTGTTACCAGAAATACAGATGGTGGAAATTGCAGGACAGAAGTGCATATGAATTTATGTTTTTTTCATATTTCTAATTGTGAGACTGTTAAAAAAAGGTTTATTTGAACTTTTATCTTGACATAATTTTAACTGGTTTTTGACTATTAATTTGGTAATAGTTTAGATTTACGCTTAAAAAATGATAGGTTGTATCATGTTTGCCGTATTTTCTCCTTTTAATGAGGTCCATGTTTTGTGACAGCTGATAATTCATTTCCAAATCAAATTCTCTTCTCTGCCTGAATCTATTAGAGCATGTTAAGAAAATGCTATTTGGTGCATGTTCTCTGAGGCTATAGTCAGATGTCTCTTTTTTTCCTTCAGTTTTGCTGTCTTAATGGGAGTAATCTCAGCGCTGCTGGGTTCCTTGGCATTTTTTAATAAAATCATTGCTCTTAGAGAAGCAGATACTTGGCAGAAAATAGACAGTCTTTTATTTTGCTATGATAATACATAAGCGAGATGAGGCCAACTAGTAAATTTGTTTGAAATAAACAAAGGAAGTGTTTGAAGAAAAATCTGAACGGAGTTTCATGTTCATTGAAACCAGACTTTGTTATATGTCTTGATAACTTTTTCAATATTATTTTAAAACATTTGTTCTTGTGGAAGGAGAATTCAAATGTTGGGAAAAAAATCACTGCAGTGACCTTTAGCCCATTGCTGTGTTTAAGATTAATCAAAGGAGATATGCTAGTATCCTGCATTTCTTTTTTTTTTTTTTTCTAATTAGGAACTTTGTTATGTATCAGCCAAGCTTAACTTCAAATATATGTTTACACACTGAGTCAATAATGGTTGAAAAAGTTCACTGAGTAGAAACTACTTGTATCATTTTATTGCTGTCTTGCTGAAGGTAAGATCTATTAAAAAAAATGAAGATACTTGTTTGAGAATGTAAGATCTTCGACATACAACTGTATTTCAAGGAACAGTTTAAAACTTTATTCCAACAATACAAATTAAAATGTTGATCATTTTCCAGAAACTGTTTAGGGAATATGGTTATTCCTTAAGAGCATGTCCCGAGCTGCAGAAAAATGGTGTTGATGATTTGCTATTCATCTTTGAATTTCATATGCTTAGTGCTGTGTGCCAGCATACAGTCTTTACTTTTTAATTCTAGGTGTTTGGATAAAATTTATATGGGAAGTCTGCAGTACAGGGAAACTGCGTTAGAGTTCAGTCAGTCAGTTCTGTGTGATTTGTGTCTTGACTGTATGTGTTCTATTTTGGAGTTTCCTAGACTAATCATGGTTAGACACTTAGGAATGATTTTGAGACAGAGATAGCACCTTTTTTGTGATTTTATATTATGTATGAAACTGTGCTACCAAATCTCAGTCATCTTCCCAAGACTCTCTGAACCCTCATTTAATTCTTTGCAATGTAGACTAGAATTAGCTTGTGTACATGTAATTTTTAGCCTTTGTGAGTTAAAAATGAAGAAAGTTCCGGATGGGGGCTTTTAACAGCTTAAGTTATGGAAACTATTATTTCAGTTAAAAAAAATCCATTCTCTAAACATGTCCAATATATTTTTTCCAGTAAAAGCTCTCAAGAGGGGTTGAGAGGAGAAGTAGATCATTCAAACTATTTTGCCTCTAAACTGATCGACTGCCCTTTCTCTCTTTTCTAAGACAACTGATGCCAGTGGCACAGCGCCTTCTGACTAAACTTCTGACACCTATATAAGAAGAGCAGAAATACTGAATAAAGATATTATTCAGCATTTCTTTGGCATAACCCTTGAATTAGTTAATTACAGCATACTTCTTTTAGTAATGTCCCTTGGGCAGCTCTACCAGCCTTTATTGACAGTGACATCTTGGTTTACAAGACCTGTTTGATTTCTGGACATAATTTTCATCTTTGCTTTAAGTTCAGGTAGGTCTTACACTGGTTATAGGATGTTGGAAATAATATTCCTTCCGTTTTTTTTTTATGGAAGGTGTGCCTGTTACAGCTTCCTTCTGGGTTTTGCTGGGGATGTCTGAGCTTGTAAGCCTGAGCTTCTGTGTTCTAAACAAAGTGTCCTTGTGTGGGACTGTAGCCTGGTGAGATGAGCATGGAGAAAGGGGCCCATTGCTTATACCTTGGTGGTGAGTAACCATATCCAGGAATAGGTCACACAGTGATATTTGGCACAGAATTTCCACATGTTTATCTCTGTGGCTGTAGGATACCTAGCTTTCAACCAGGCTGAGAATTACGTGAATACACAGTGTCTCTGCTAAAATGCCCATGCAGTTTGACATTGTGTGTGTAAAAGTGTTCTGGGACTGAGATGTTGTGCACAGCAGACGGTGATACTCAGATTGGTGAATGGCGCTGTACCCAGAGCCCTCTTTACTGCATGAAGTTCCTGAGGCATTACATGGTTTTTCCTCTTTGGATCATAGCTTTAGCAGCAGTACAAAAAAGATAAAAGAACAAAAAGAGAGAATAACTATAAAGCAATAGATAGAAAAGGTAGGGGAATAGAGATAATGAGGAAAATGTGGGAAACAATGAATACAGAGAAAATAACAAGAGGGAAAGTGATCTGGGAAGAATTCTGTTTTTAAAAGTACATAATTGTTGGAAAGGAGGTTGTTATTTTTATTTTATTCTGTATCTTTCTGTGACAGAAGTGTTTATGTGCATGGGTAACTTCAATTTTAATAAATGCTTAATAAAATTTGTGTGCTCTGTTTAAATAGCAGTGTTAGTGGCGTAGGCTGGAATTCTGCATACTTTTCTCTGTCCATTTTGCCTTGTGTGCTGTATAGACTACAAGCTTGTTGAAGCTCGTTACACTACTGTCTTTGAAAGTCTTGTTCTTTTGTTTTCTCCATGACTGCTCCTTGATCATAAAGAAGCATATTATGTCTCTCTGAATAACTGAAAACATTTTTACTTTATTCTGGCACTGTTGTTTTCTTTACTTGCTCTTCTTATTCTTATTTTGTCACTCATGCTGTGAAGAGATGAGTGAGACCTTTCTACAAAAGATTATTGGCCATCAAGTAATAAGAGAAGTTCTATTTGCAGTTTGCCAAACAGCTATTATCATAGCTGCTAAAGCTTAATATGTGTTTTAGATTAAAATAATTTTTTGAGCTGCTTTGTGTTTCTCAAAAAAAATATCAGTTTCTTAAATTTCAATAGACAACCAGTTAAAACTGAGTAGATTTCTTTAGTGTAACTTAAAACAATGAGAAAATACTGCCTTTTTGTCAGTAACATTTAATGAATTAATCCTAAGTAACAAAAACAACTATTTAATGTAACAATGAAGAAGACCTAATGAATCATACCTACTTTTATAGGGATGAGTATTTTAAACCCAAATGTCACATTTGTAATGAGTAGGTTTGTTTAGTCCAACTTTACTTATATAAAAAAGTGGAAAACATTGTTCACTGAATCATGAAACAACCAGTAAAATTATTGCCTGCATGTTCTTGTGTGAATTTGCACAGAGGAATTGTAAGAGCTATAATTTCCACAGAGAGAACTCTACATTGGGAGAAAAAAGGGACATGTTTGCTGATTTCTTAATAGAAATTTCTGGAATGAGATAGTTTTTGGAAGAAGACTCACAAGGATGAGTATGTTGACAAGCTTTAGTGATGCTGCTGGTAGTGAAAATGCATTTTGAGGAATTAATGATACAGCATCCAAGAAAGGAGATGTTTACTAGAAGGCAAACAAAATAAAAAGCAATGCTAAAGAGGTGAGAGAGGTGGAAAGTAGGTATCTTTCCTGAGGTGCCATCAGTGGGATGTAATATGCTTTTGTTTTACATTTAACAGAATTAACTTACTCAGTAGATGCAACCAGTGGGAGGTTCTAAATAATAAAATGATGATAGAATGTAAAGTATGTCTTTAGTGAAGGTGCTTTTTTTTTCCTGAAAAGGTGACTTAAACTATCAGACGAAAAATAACGTTTATTGAATGTGAATAAAGATAATAGCAGAGAAGGGAAATTAAGGGTTCAAACATATTCAACCAAGAGGATTAAATGCAGTCTAACTGGAGTTATTTTGAACTAGTAGATTCCTTGAATTCATTTTTGTTTCATTTAATTGCTATGATAATTGTTTAAATTGTATGTGAAGTGATTCACTAAGACTTCAGAAGACACTTAGTATTAAAACAATTTTCATACTTCACTTTGAAATCCAGGTCCTGTTTTTGACTTCACAAGTTTTAGGAATGATGTGAGCAATCCATTTTACTTTTCTTTGAAAGCAAAAGTGCTGTGGATCATTCAGCTTCATTTTTAATAACCTTTAGGTATGAAAAAGCAGCAGTTTCTGACCATTTATATATTCAGTCTTCTTTTTGTTATTTGTTTGAGAAATACATGTGATCAGAAAACGCAGGCTCCTAGGCTGAATATGTTCTCTGTAAGAGGGTAAAATATGTTGCATAAAGGAAATGGAAAATTAAGCTCAGTGATTTTTTAATGTTTATAATTATTTACCATATTTTACTTTCTGTAGCAGTAAATTTCTAATAGTATTAAGTGTTAGAGTTAAATGTTGATTTTTATGTAAATAACTTGTATAAAAATATAACAGGAGTAAATTCACTATGCATTTTTAAAGAAGTTTTATTGTTATCATTGGAGTGCTAAAGAGAAAGGTTCTGGAGAGCATGTAGGATGAGAAAAATCATCCTACCTGATATTGTTAGAAATTTCTTGGTGCTATTTTTAACATTATCAGTGTGTCTTTCTTAGGTGCCTTAGGGAAACTAGTGTTTACTTTTTATAAAGCTCTGATATGATAATCCACAGTCATCTTTCAACTGTCTAGTGGATTCACTGTGCAAAGAAAATGCAATCTCTTGTATTATGGGAAAAGATATTTATTTGTTGATGGGGCGGTAAGGTCTTCTTTTCACCAATGACAGCAGAGAGCTTTTGTGAATTAGGCTTATATATACTTCTAGAAACTCCAGAACATACCTGCCTGCATATTTAGATGTATAAGTACTTCTAAAAAGTATTCTTTAAGAAGATTTTTTAATTTCAGATAATGCATTAGATTTTAATTTCAGATTATGCATTAGATTAGATTAGTCACTTCCTGTGTTTTACACATTCCAGTTGCTAAAAATACTTACACATCAGGAAAAAAAAAGTTTGCTAACAATGATACTAAATTTCTCTTTTAAAAAGACACTGAAATATATGTTAATTAGATAGGCTTTTCTAGTGCCATACTTGTGACAGAAGTGCATGAATTCATACTGCATTCTCTACAGGGACAGTAAAATCTCTAGGGTGCAGTTTAGACTATTTAGGTGCAAACATTTTCAATTTGGTTGCATAAATGAGATAAGTAAAGCCTGCAAGGATATCTCTCAAGGCTGTTTTAAAAAATAGGGGCAGGGCTTTTCATGATGTTTGACAGTATTTGTATTGTAAAATTTCTTACACTCATGCTATGTAATCTTCCAGCAAAAGAAAGAAAAAGAAAATTTGGCACACGTTCTTCTTCAACATATGGGTTATTAGCATGTAACAATTGTTTTGTTTTCAATTCTTTACTGATTCTCCCTTGTTGCTTTTGTGTATTGTTTATGAGCATAAATTCCTCCTGTGCATGTCTGAGCAGCTCTGCTTCTGAGAGGTAGTGATACTACAGCCTTGGAGATTTTCTAGGAATACATTTGTCATCTTCACCATTCTTATCTGCATTTTGGTTTTCCATTCAGATGTTTTATCCACGTAGACTTAGAAGCTTCTCGAAAGTTTCAAAATTCTTATGCTAGAGCTGCGAAACCTTCTTGTAGAAATCTGGTGTGACCTGAGGGTCAAACTGTCTGGTTGACAAGAGGAGTGATAGAGTGGCTCTGGTGGGGCACTGGCTTCCAGCCTAAGTCAAACCACCAGCACTACACATTTCTGTTTGAGCAATCGCAATTAGAAATGTAAAAAAAAAATAAAAAAAAAAAAAAAAAAATCCTTTTCTTTTACAGTACACTAAAATTAAGAGGCTTTGAATTCATTCAGTTGGGTGAAATACTGCTTGGTGTGAATTCAAGTCACATTTTCCAGTCAGCTGTGATTACATCCATAATCATCTTGTACAGATGCTTTTTAAAAAGTTTGTGTGCACAAATGCTTAAATTTCTTCAAAATTCATTGCTAAGATATTTCAAAATAATTGTTTTAGCAAACATAACAGTCCAGCTGCTGTAAGATGTTACACTTTCATTGAGGTGCTTTAATGTAAGATTTGCTACTTAATTTGCATTATTAAAAATTTTTTGTGCTTTTTTCTGTAAAAAGGTATTTTCATGAAGAACCTATCATACTGATGAAAACAAACCAAACATGCCTTTACATAGTGTTTCACAGACAAGTGCTTGTAAAATGTCAGCCTATGATTTTCAGGCAGTTCATGTATTTCACATGATTGCATAACAGCAAGATGTTGAGTACTTTTTGTTGTTTAGAGAAATCTAAAATTGAACAGTTAACATCTTAGTAGGCCATTCTTACACTCATCAAGAAACTCAGTGTGAAAGAACAGGAAAGGTTACAAAATCAAGTATTGAAAAATTAGTCTGTCAAAACTAGGATTTCAGTTCAACTTCAGTTCACCTTTTTTATGTTAAAATGTAATCTTTAAGTTTATGAACAGAAGAATTTTTTTCTCACAGACTGTGCTCCGTTGGAAAGGTTCATTTATTTCATATTGCTTTATGGAAGTATATGATGTGTAGACATACTATACATACTAATACATACATATTAAAAAGGGCTACCAGAAAAAAAAAAAATTCCTTCTAGACATTTTTTGTACTATTTTCACTGTTGCATGTGTAAACTTGATAAAAATTACTTTAAAATTACAGTACCCCTGTGGATTAGTTTTTGTTACTATCTGTATTTTACAGCTGTGGAACATTAAATTAAAAATGTATAAAGGCTGAAATATTTGTAGACTTGAAGTATCCAATTGAAGATGCCAGTAACTTGAGTTTAAAATTTTAGTATTTTCTTGTAGCACTTTGAGCCACAGTTAGCTGATTTAAACTGTGAATTTAATAGCTTGTCACTTTTGCAACTTCCTTTTGTAGTATTTTGTTGGCTACTGCTCATGGAAAATTGGATTTTGTGGCTTGCATGCCATCACACAGGAGCTCCGTGACTGCATAAAGAAAAGAATTGATTTCTTCTGATAGGTGTGCCCTTTTCTTAAAAGTGGTATTTCCCATTAGCCTAGAATATTCTTCACTGTGCTGTCTTTACATTTTGAAGTGTCTGCAAAGATGTGCAAAACTAATGGTTACGAAATTCTTGTTCTGTCCCATGTTGTATCTGTTCTGAAGATTTAGTGAAAAATACATTGACTTTTTTTTTGTTGAGAAAAAAAATGTGTTGAGAATACGGTATTGCAGTGGTTACAGACCAGTCTGTCACTGGTCTCCTCTCTGTGTGTGCTGTACACCATCCTGCCTTGCCCACACGTCTGTTTCATCAGTCGCTTCTCTTTCCATTGTAACTCCCAGGTCCTGGTTTCAGAGGTAGTTTCTTATTTCCAACCCCCCCCCCCCCCCAGTTTGTTTCTCTGACACAGGCTTTTCCACCTTCTCTCTGCCTTTATCCAAATCTCTTTTCCAGCTGGTTCCCCTCCTTTTGGCTTTTGTAGCAGTTGTGCAGCTGCATGCTTCCCTGCCTGCTGTGCCTTTCCATTCTCTCCAACTCTCTCTTCTGTCTGGATAGCTTTGCCCCCCTTGGCTGTGCTCTTGTTTTTGGCAATGTCCGGGAGTACTCAGCTATTTCATTTAGTTCAAATCTCGAGGAATAGTTCTATGCAACATGTGTGGCATTACCAAAAAGTGGAGCATATGTTTGTTACAAAATCCATGGAACAATGCTTACATTAAAAGGGTGAATGATAAAAAAAAAATAAAAATCAATAGAAGTAGTGGAAATTAACTTTTTTAGATTATGTTTCCTTCTGAGTATTTTAAAAAGAATGGAAATCCTAATCAGCATCTTTAAGTTGGATTCCACCAGACTCTTGTAGCTATGTCATTTTACCTGAAGTTTTTGCTGCAGTTTCATAGAGGTCTTGTTGTATTAGATTGTGCTCAGCTTTTTATTTTTTCCCCTTTTGTGGAAGTTCTTAAAATCCTTGTGGGTCATAAACTTCCAAAAGGTTTCTTTTTTTTTAATTTATTGCCCCTTCCTCCCATTTCTCCATTTAAAAATCCCTCCTTTTGGATTTGTGCTAAGACCTTTTCAAGCAGACTTAAGGTGTTGCTCCCTTTGGAGCCAGTTACTGTCGAGAGCCAAGTACCTTGTAGGAGCTGGTTTTGACAGTCTGTGTGCATTCCCAGTGCGCAACTTGCTGGGACTAATTAGGCTTTTTGGGGCACTTTTTCTCATCTAGTAGCTTGAGGAATAAAATACTAAATTTGAAATTCCAGTCCTCTAGTGATTTTTTGCTTTATCTACAAAATAATTTTAGTAAGGGCTTTAGGTCCAGGAAAAAAAAAAAAAAAGTGGTTCTTTTCTTTACCTTGGCTGTGATTCCCTCTGGAAAGCATAGCTTAAAATATCAATTGAGCTGAGAGGTGAAACAAACTGGACTTCACTGACATGTTATTAGAAGCAGAATCCAGGAAAACTGAAAACCCAGAAATGAACTGAATATGCCAAAAATGGTCCGTTCTGCCTATGTATAGTACTCGGTGCTGACAGCAAAAGTAGATACCAAGTAATTGTATTTCATACTCATCCTCATGACAGAAAAGCTCAGTGCAAGACTCTGTAGGAGGGGAAGGTGATTCAAAAAATAATTAAGCAGAATTGTTTTTATTTGTGTTCATGTCTTTGTAGATTTTGCTCACTGACTTCATTACAGCCATTCTCCAACCTTAATGTATGCATATTTTCTGATGTGTTCAAGCAGTCTGACTAGGATTAGTTGTTGAGATATGACAGACAAGGGAACATGAATTTCAAGTTCTCATCATGGATTTTTTGTCTTGAGTTCTCTGTGATTTATGCAGATGCTTTGCTCAGGAGAGGTTATGTTCTGTGGTGCCACTGCTGCCTTCTTAGCTGTGTTGTGGCTTGGCTTTGGCCACCACTCCACCCAGCACCTGCTTCTCTCCTGTTACACTGGGATTCTTCTTAGGATTTAGAGCTGCTCTATTCAATATGATTTGCTCCATATACAGCATTCTTCTGCAGCCTCAGCTGATGTTTTGCCCAGTGCTTTTTTGCAGTACTGCTGCCTGTGTACAACAGTTTAGTAGTGGTGCCACTTCTTAACATTCTGTACAGAAGAGAAGGCTGAGCATTAAATACAGAATTGCATAAATGTATATTGAGACATGGGAGATGTACTTAATGGTTTATAATGTAAGACAAATTCATATCTTAAAGCACAACTCAAGGAAACATCAAAGGTTTTTTAAAGAAAGGGTGTCTTTTAATAAAGCCACCTGTTCATGTTATATGAATGAGTTGTTTTCCTTTAGTTTGTCAAGTTATTTATGAATAACAGACAATGGCTGATCTTATTAAGAAATTACTTAAAGGCACCCAAGAGGGAAAAACTTATATTTGGTTGCCTGTATTTGTATTTAAAATTTGTATTTGTTTTATGTTTAAAGTATTTTTTATTTATTGTTTTTTCCCATTCCACAGCTCTGCAAACAGTGATATTTTAGCAAGTAATTTCACTTCCTCTGAATCTATTGAGTTTTTATCCGAATTCTGTTAAAAATCCAGGATATGCCTGTGGGGTCTAGATAGTGAAATCAGAAGCATAGCATGTATGTTAGACACTGTAAATGTGAGATGGTGTTGTAATAGATACACAGGGTATCATGAAGGAGAACCATCAGAGGCAGGGCAATTTTGAAGGGTGTCTACTGTACTTGGCCTATAAAAATCCTGTTTTAGCTCTGATTTTAAAAAACACAAATCTACTTAAATTTAATATTAGAGAATGGGTTCCAGAATTGGAGGTACCAGAAGAATGTGATTTTCTACATAAATTAAAAATTGCCTTCAATATGTATGACAAAGTAATTTATTTAGGCAGTATAATATCTTAATATGTTGCAAGTCCCTTTTTCTCTAAGCAGCCCTACTGATCAACTTAAAAGTACATTGATGGAATCACCCTGTGACTTCAGTAGTCACTAAGAAAATAGTGGCTTTACCTAAAAAGCCTATAAATACATTTGTTAGCTAAAAAAAAAAAAAAAAGGTGCAAGTATGAAATATTTATTAAAACACATGCAGGATTTTCTGAAATTCCTGACTTTTTAAAAAACTGCTTGTCTCATCAATGTGTCTGACATTTTTAGTAGAAGTTATGCCAAAACTGGAAACAGAGCATTGTGACAGCAAATGAAAAGATGGTCATCAGCTAGTCAAGATTCATGAATTAAAATGATGTAATTTAAAGTACAGATATGTAAGTTCTGTCTCTTGTGGTAAAGTACAACATATTTGAAGTCAGAAAAAAAAATAGTAAGGTAATGTGTTAAATAGCCAGATAGATAAATTAGTAGTAAATTATTAGTTTTATATTTCAGTTTCAGACTCTTCTGTGAATTTTAAACCAAGGAGCATAAGCACAGATACAAATGTGTGATGTGAGGTTCTCTTTAAGAAAGTATAGAAAGCAGAAGTTCCTAATGTCATGGAACTTTCACTGGTACAAGAACAGTGTAAGGCATTGTGAAACTGCTATGCTTTAAAAGTGAGTTTATGATACTGTCTTGTTAAGTGTGTATACAACTTGTGAAATTTTCCTTTTGCTTGTGAGTATCTTAAAAAGCAGCATTCCTGAGCACTGTTTTCCTCCAGCTACAAATAAGTATGAGTTACATACATTTCATTCACGGTATTAATTATGTGGCAGATTTGATTTTGAGAATCCCAAGAAAGATGAGTAAAAAAAGCTACTCCTACAGCATCTTTGGTTAGTGAATGTGATACTCAGTGCAAGAAATAATGATTCCTCTGTCCTATTTAACAAGAGTCTTGTCCTATATTTTTAAAAAGAAAACTAAAACAAAAGCTGAAACCTCTTCATGTCTGAGCAGGTAGATAAAGGGTTTTTTTGGCCATTTTGCAAGGGAGATTTAGAAGTACACAGAACTAGCTATGAGTAGAGAGTATGAAATTAAACTTGCAATGTGGTTTTTTCACTAGCAGGTTTTAGGAAAATACGATAGGACTTACATATTGAAATCTGGCATCAGCATTTCACTGCAATATTTTAAAATACTCCAGTTGTGTAATTTTCCTGCTTGTGATTTAGCTGGTGCCCTTTATATTCTGATACATGCTCTACCTTTTGTTGGCAATTGTTTTACTAGTGATATTTAATAGTATATAAACATTCTTTTGCCATGTGAGCTTTCTCTGGGAACAAGCAAAGTGTAACAATTTTTAAACACCAGGTAATTTTATAGGTATAAAAAGTCTGACACTTTCATTCTGACTTGTGTTTCATCCACTGGAGTTTTTTATTTATATGTATTAAGCTACACACCTGATCCAATAAGATTTATGCCATAACATGAATATAGTCAATAAAGTGGTATATTGTAGTCACAGTAAATACAATTTCTGTGCATAAAGAGAAGTCTTTTTCTACAGTGTAAATAGGTTCCATGATTTAAAATTGACCCAGTAAGTTAATGGTATTAGCAAACAAAGCCTGCTGTAATTTGAGATAAAGACTGTAAGTAATCCTTTTCCCCCTAGCTTTTCTCTTGCAGTGTTTCATTATGGATGCCTTATACCTGTGTCATGAGTAAGCCCCTGTGCTGTTCTCCTATATAAAATCAACTCTTAATTACTCCACTGTGTGATAGGGCTCATTATAAGATATGAGAACTGGCTGGATAAGAGAGGATTTCTTCAGTCTGTGTCGGGACTTATACACACTGGAGGCAAATTTATACTCTATGGCTATGTTTGCTTTTAGAAAATTGGACAATCATAATCATGATTGTAAACACAGTAGCTCAGCTGGGGTTTGCTTCTGAAAATCATTTCTAGGTCAGATGCTTAGCTCAGGCAGCCATTAAATATTTTGTTTCTAAATAGTGAGTTTTAAAAAGTTTGCAATTACATTTCCTATAGCTAAGAAAAGAAGAAGCTTTTTTTACCTTTATAATTACATTTTAGGAAACACTTGAGAGACACTGTATTTTTAATCTGTTTGAATTATGACTCCATTGTTCTGTTAGTTTGATCCCCACTCATAGCAAGGTGATCTTACACTTGGCACTTTGTACAGTTCAGCACTTCTTGCAGAAATGTGGGGTAAAATGTTTCTTCCTTCCAAGAGCAGAATCACAGAAAGGAGAGGATTAGAAATTTGTTTTCATATTTGCATTGTAGACCTTGAACTCCATGTGGTAGGCTTTTGTGTATAAGTCTCCAGATATTGTTCTCTTCCCTCTTACAGATTTAGGCTGTTTAAATGCAGAGATTTTTTCAAGAGTAGAACAGGTCTATAAAGAAAGAGATTGAGATTTGAGCAGTACTTTATTGAGTTATCAGTTGTCCTGCTTTTTTGTGACATGACCACAATTTGTATCTGATGGTGCAGTCTCCTTGCCTACAAGGTGGGAGTGCTCAAAGCTGTTCTCTTGTTCTCTTACAATGACTTGTGAAAGGCTGGGAAATGAAGTTAAAACATGTCTCTGTACCTTGACTTCAAACTCATGTGTCATAAGAGGAAGATGATGCTCACTTTGTGGGTCTAAGCTTAGAAACATGCCAGAGAGTCTGAGTCTGTTGTGAAGGTATCCTGTCATGGCCACTGTGAAGATGATGAATAACATGCACCCATGTTTTTGGATTTCCTGTCTTTACTCCATCAGCACTCTCTGTGTTGGTCTTTGGAATTTGAAAGTTGTAGAAGTCCTTTCTGGCACTCCAGATAACTTCAGTGTCTTTCCTGGATGTCTCAACTCCATGGAACATTTTTCTCAATTTCAGAGTTAGTATTTAGTTTGTTATCTTGAAAGGGGAAAGAGTTACTTGCATTACAGGATACTCATTATTTTAAAACTTTTGAAAATTGTTCTCTTGTATTAGTGTCTTTATAGTAAGCATTATATTGAATTCTTTCCTTCAATATATTGGCATGGTATATAGGGAGAAAGTGTTGTTTTTTGTTTTTTTTTTCATTCAAAGCTTCAGATGTTAATGCTTTTCATTACTACAGACTTTAGTCCTGTGTTTATGGGTATTGTTTTCACATTAACCAGACACACAATGGTGTGATTTGGTTTGGAATTTCCATCTATATCCATAAACCCTATTGTCTATATAGAAATTAGACTTGTATTAATTAATCTTAAAAATAACATTAGTTTTCTTTGAGGAGTGTGTTTACATCCTTTGTAGTTCAGTACTACAGAGTATCAAAGAAGTGATAAGATCAGCACTACAAAATAAAACTCTGTCTAGGGTTTTGGGTTTTGTTTGTGTTTTTCTGGTTACCAGTGTAGGATACTTGTTTAAATTCAGATCTATTTCTACATACTACCAAATGGTATCCAACCAGTTTTGAACATGGTAGCACAGTGTAAGAGTCAAGCAGTAGGGTGAGTTATACTTCTAGTGGATAATAAAGTGGTTTACTTTATATTGTCTGTGAATTTGATGTCACTGGTAGACAGTCTTTAAGTGGCTGCTGGGCAATTTTACTTTTGCCTTATTTAAGTGTTAACATTTTAAAATATAGCTGTAACCTTTTAAATGTTTTTAAGTATTCCTAAACAATGCACTTTCAATTACAAAAAGATGTGTTGAAGAAAAACAGTAAAGCAACTGCAATTTCAGTTTATTATCTGAAATAAAATTCAGTACCGTATGGCACTAATTAATGACTGAAATGTTAATATTCACACAGAATAGATGACATAGAGGTTTTTGTTTTACTGCTTTCTTGTATATAAATGGGACAGATATGGTAGGTTTTTTCCTTCCCCCCCCCCCATTTCCCCCCCCGCTGCATTTATTTATGTGGCCTTTATTGCATAGGGAATGTGTTTAAGTATTTGAGGAAAGACGATCAAGCAAGACCTTTAAAATTGGGTCCTGGTAGAGTTATGTGTTAATGTTGTGGTATTGTCTTTTCAATGACAGGATTATGTCCCGTGAAGTAGAGAGCAACATTCTTCCCTCTCCCCATCCCAAAATAAGAACAAAAATCTAGTCTGTTTCTGTGCATCAGCTAATGTAATGGAATACTAAGGTGTTGTTTTCTTTATGTTGTTTTTCAAAACATGAAAATGTTTTTGACAATGTTGTTCACATAGAACTTGTGAAAATACATGGATCTTGGGGAAGCAGTCTTGGTTGATTTATGTGTCTGTATGAACACATTCCAAGGTCAGACATAGCACTCCTTTTTTGAATTTTTTTTGCACTCAAAAGGAGCATCGAGGCATTCAGCACCTTCCAGAGCTGCTGAGACTTAAGCAGGATCAAGTTCTAATTGCATTTTAATGTTCTTTCTCTAACAGTCTCTTTTACATCACTGTTGGATGTTACAGCATTGTGATCTGAAAATCAAATAGTGATATTTAAACTTACACAAGCTACTTTATAAGCTACTAAAACTAAAGTACTTTGAAAGTAATTTAAACTAGTTATTGAAGCTGAACTCCATCTTGGAAGATGTTTATATTAATATCATGGACTTGCTCACACATTTACTTGAAAACAGTAGTAAAACAGTATTTTCGGTAAAAATTATAAAATGTGAAGAATTTTGAGAAGTCTTGTGATTTATACCTAGAAGTTCTGATCTTTTTTGCCTCTAGTGAGTGAATATTACAGCGGCTAGATTTTTGCCTAATCCCTTAGACCTGAGTACATAACTGTAGTTATAGATACAGATACAGTTATATACTGAGTATGTAACTAGGAATAGTTGATGTTTCAGCATTAGTGGTATCCTTAAGTTGCTAGACTGCTGGGAGTCTAGCAACTTAAGGATAAGCATATTACATCCTTAGCTTTAAAGAATGTTAAATGTAGGTGACACAGTAGAGTTTTTAAGAGTTTGGAAAGATGTAACATCAAAAGGTTATCTTTACCCACTTTTGAATTTCTTTTACTCTGAACACTGCTCTACACAAAACGATACCATCATAGAAACTACTCTCAATCTTTCTTTTCTTTCCTTAGTTTTAGAAACTGTTTAAAAAAATTCTGCCTGCCTGCCTCCCTCTTCAATTATCTCAATTTTTTAAGGGTAGCAGTTGATAAAATCTGATGATGTAATACTATCTCCACATTCTTAAGACATATCAGTTATTAAAATTAAGGTAATAGATTATATCCAGAAATTCCTGTGTTTAATCCTGCTTTTCTGTGTTAGAAGGAAGCCTGGGAGACTTCACGAGGCTGAAACTTTTTTTTACATGAAGGAATCCATGAATGATGTGGAGCCACTGCAGTAGACGGGTGATCTTGTTTTTCACCCTCAGTTAGACTGGTGTGGCAAGGAGCCAGAGACTCCCAGTTTTGGAGGTTTCTATCAGTGAATAGCTCTCTGAAAGAAACTGTTGTAACAGGAAGAAAAGCGGCCTAAAGACTGCAATATTTATTATTCAGGAACTGGCCTCCAGCTACAGACAAAAGAAAGGGAAATGCACAAGAAATAGTGATCACTTGGAGCCATTTCTGTTTTCCTCTGAATCTTGCAAGCACAGAGTAGAATCTGGGCCAGTGCATTAGCACAAGTTTATATTTATCTGAAAAAAAAAAAAAAAAGATTTTGCTATTTTCCCAAACTACTAGTTTATTGTCATACTATGCAAAGAATATACTTTCTGCATCTTACTGGACAGAATGTCAAATAATCTTGCACCAGAGCTTTATTCTAAGGATACAGAAATTTATGAGAGATGTAAGTAAATTATGATCAAGACTAATTGCCATGGTTAGAAGACAAAGTAGTCTTCGTTATAGGCAAAATATGCCTAAATACACATTTACAGAAAATAACTCTGCTTCAAGAGAGTTTTCTTTGCTTGCAAATAAAAACTTAAAAAATTAGGATATACCAGGTATTGTTTTACATTTATCACCTTACCATGTTGCAGATCCAGTGCCATCACATGGTATCTGAAGGCATTGTGGGTTTTCTTGTGGCCACTGGACCATTGTTATGAAAAATAGCATTCTCTTACCTTTTCTACTTTCCATTTTGATTTCAGCTGTGGATTTAGGTGATCTCCTTCCCATAGCTGGGTCATTAGAGGAGAGGGTGGGTTTCAGGTATTATTTTAAGAACCACTTTTTTTCTGACTGCACGTAAGTAAGAGGTACTCTGCCAGCTTCTAATACTGCTGGAGTGAATGGGCTATTGGCGTGAGAGCTGGTTTTGGAGATAAGGAGTGTTCGCAGCAGGCCCTGTACCTGAGTTGCCACAATAGCTTAAACTGTTAAGAGTTTAGTAGTGAAGACAGTGTTGAGTCTTTGGCATTGGCTGACAAGGTTATTTTTAACTGCCAAAATTTCCCTGAGGAAAAGCAAGAATAACTGAACAGAATTTCCTGGGACAGAGGAACTGGACTGCCTTAGTTTTCAAATATTCACAAATAGCGAGTTTCTCAGGAATCACGAAGGTCCTTTGTGATGGGAAGTTTGGCTATTTCAATGCAGTATTTGCTACCAGTTTGTCCTGTTGTGTTCAAAGAATGGTATTGTCATCAGCATGCATTTTTTTTTTTTTAGTGAAGATAATATTCTAAACTGGGTAAAACAAGTTATAATTTGACCCAGAAAGAAAATTTAAAATATAAGGGAAATACTATTGGGTATAAACAAAACATAGTATCTATGTGATGTTACAGGCTTCAGCTCAAAGTAATGCTTCCTACTACATCATTTTGTGTTTATCATGACAATACATAATTGAAAGTTTGACATTTTCTGGGATTTTCTAAATGCACTGATTTTTTCCAGGTGTACACACCTGATTTTAAATGTATTGAATTTGTTAAAAAGAATTCAGGGCTTAGCACAAATTATTCTCTAGTTACCTATATTGCTGATGCTGGTTGAATAATGAAAATTTTTCACCTTTCTCCTGAATTCCTAGCATCTTGCATTAACAACAGTGTTATTATGGAAAACATATAAGTGGACTATTTCACCTGAAGCTGATGAAGTCTCACTTGGAGAAACTCTTTCCCGTTTGGATAGAAGATGTCAGTAAATACTAATATGAAAATGTGAGAGTAGTAGAATGCAGTAGTAGGTAGTAAGAATTCCACGAACAATTAAATAATTTGGTTTGCTTGGTCCGAAAAAGGGAAAACTGAAGCATGATATTACAAACCTTTCATGAGGTTTTTTTAAAGGCAGTGTTATTTCTTTGTTCTCTGCGTCCAAGCAAAATAAAATACAAAAGAGGTTATACTTCAGTTGCATGAAAGATGATTGTAATACCTTTCAGGAAAACATTTTCTTACTGAAAGGCTATTGGATCATGAAATATCTGGTATTAAATATTTTTAAGAGCATACGTAGTATGAAGAACAGCTCAGAAATATTTTTGATGCAGAATAAACAGAATTTGAAGTTCCCCAACTGCAGTATATTTACAGCAGTATATTTACAGTTCCAGTGTGTAAGTCCTTTCTGTGTGACACCTGTATTCAAGCAAATACAAATAACAACCAACACATTCTATGTGTGATCTGGTAGAGAGTGAATAGAGCTGGATTTATTTTTCCTTCAGGAATTTCTTGCCAAGAGATTAAATGCTATGTAACCAGAAAGTCTGTGGAATTTTAAAAACCTCTGTCTGTCTGTCTGTCAATCTATTTATGTATCTATCTATCTATCTATCTATGTGTCTATCTAATCTCTTTATCTCTGCATGTACTCTCACTGGAAGTTCTACACGAGAAATTTGTGCTATTGATAGCCAGTAAAGATTTTTAGTATGCACACAAGTTCTGAGAAGTTATGATTTTGGAAAATGTGATTGTACACTAAATTGATGGTAAAGTTGGTAAATATCTATCAATTTTCTATCAGCTGTCTGTAAGAGAAAATCCTCTTAATTTATAGGAGATTTATCACACTCTGGGTTTTCTACACTTTGTTTTAAGAATTGCAGATTTATTTTTTGCTGAATTCATCTCATGTTTTCTTTTTTAGGTAGTAAACCTCAACCAGGTCTCCCAATAATTGCATATTAGGGTTTTCCTTTTTGTTAGAAAAACTTGCTAAAATTGGAAATTGCAATTATCATTTTTTTCTTAACCAGCTTGGGTAAATTATCTCAGATATGATAAAATTAAATGTTGAAAGCTACCCATATATGTTAATTACAAAAATGAAAAAATTACATACATTTTAGAATTAAAAAAAAAAAAAGAAACTTGAGCTGAGTTAATCAGAGAAAAAATTGTAACCCCAGTGGTATCTGTTTCCATGTTAAGGAGGAAAAGTTGCAGAAAATAGTTTTTTGCAACTTGGTGAAGAGCATCTAGATAGACTGGGTCACTCAGGCCTGATTTAAATTGGAGTGTCAGGGAAAATAAGGAATATTGTTGTGCAAAGGCTGAGTTTACCTCATATATATATTGTAGTGCTAGAGAGCAGCCTTCTTTTAGTAAACAGGATTAACTGCCATCTTTAAATTCTATGCAGTTTAAAAAAGCCTTAAAAACTTTCCTTTGTTGGGTAGCTCAAGTTGTGGTTTTAGTCCTTTCTTTTCAACTCAGCAATTTTTGAGGAGAGAGTGCCCGTCTGTTATCAAGTATATTAAAACTCTCTTCTTACTGAAAAAAGTAAATTGTGAGTTTCAGCTTAATTTGGTGTCCTTCACTTCTCTGGTTATTTCTTAATTTTTGCTTATTAAGTAATATTGGATGTGAGCAATAGAAATTATAATTTACCCTGAAAATACTGTAATTAAAATATTGCAGCCTGGCTTAGTCTCTGCCTTTACCTTATCAATGGATTGATGCAATGATTGCCTTTCAGTAATGAGAATACTGTTTGCAATACTTACACAATCCATCTGTTGTCCTAAAATTTTAATTTAATCCTTTGTCTGTAAATAGATTTGTATAGTCATTAAACCATTCAAAAGATCACTTTAGTTTCTTATTTGCTTAAAAAAAGGTGGAGTGTATTGCTCAAGAAGTTGAAGAGATAATTGAGATGTGGGTTTTAAAAGAATGCAATTTCTATGATTTCTCCTTTCCATTTCCAGTTTGACAATGGAAATACTGTTTTAAATGTACAGTGTTGGTTTTGATGATAATCAACACATGCAGTACTTACTAACAGCAATTTAAATAGTGAGAAAATCCAGCATACTTAGATCTGGTTGAATCTTTTATTAATACTTAGACTAATATGTTCTAACATTGGTACAACCGAGATTGCCATCTTTTCTTCTCTGCTTTGATTTTCTAGTTTGGTTCAAAAAAATACCTAAGAGTCTTCTTGTGAGAAATCCTCAGATTTCTTGTTCTTCTCTCCCCTAAGTCTGTGTTTCAAATTTAATTTCTCAACACAGAAATTTACATTCCATTTAAAGATTGCCATTCCATGACTTTTATGATTCTTTTGTGAAATGCCATGGAACACATATGCCAAAAACTGTTCTGTTTTGATGTTATGAAAGATTTGAGAAGAATGAACTTGTTTGTCATCACAAATATTTTTTTTAGCCAGGTTGTCACAGAGACATATGGCTGAGTATCTTTATCTTTAAAGAGACCTTTCAAAAAAAGGAATTGATATTTGTGTATAATCTGCATATTAAGAATTTTTTTGCACTAATATAAACATTCCTGTTTTGTTATACTATGTGTATTACCTCCGATTTCCTTGCTAAAGCCTTTTTTCAGATGGTGTTTAGTGTTATTTTCTGGTTCCTAAGAGTATGTCTGTGTGTGCTTTACAAAATGTCAGATTTTTATGGTCTTTAAAACTGTTCAACACTTGCGGAGAATCCAGCTTGACTTTCGCTGTTGTTGGAAGACCAGACAAATTGGTCTGTGAAAATCATGTGTTATAGTGCATTTTCCAACCCTGATTCTTGAAAGAGAGACTGGTGCCCAGCAAATGCCAACATTGATTAAAAACTTTCTTTACTGTGTTTTAAGAAACCTACATATGTTCTTTTTTTCTATGTAGTAGCTAGAAAACGGATTCCCATCTGTTTCTGTTTGTCATGGCCAAATGTACAAAAATCTGTTTGTACTGATGGTACTTGTTCATCCAGACTAACATGAGTGAAATGTTCTATTTATGAATTACAAGATATAAAATGATATCATTTCCCAGTGTTCAGGAAGGCTATTGCAAAGTATTATTGGTAGGTGCTAAAACGCTTGTTGTATACCACATTTCATTAGCTAAATTACTCTTAGGCAGAAATTATTAGTCAGAATCACCAAGTGGCTCTGTTTCTTTGCTGTTCTGTCTTACAGCAGTGATGATTAGCGTGAAGAGTAGCTGCATGTGCCTGATACTCTTTAGCTCAGGGAAAGGAGGATAATGACTTTGGCACTTACTCTTTATTATAATGCTTTGAAAACACATGTGTGAAAGCTGCCTGGCACATAGTTGTTTAGGAGCATGGTATGCTACCTAATGCATTCAGGAGTTTCCTCATAGATATTACTACAAAACTATTTCTGCTCTTTATGATACATTCATCTTACTAGGTTTTCTTTTTTTTTTAATTTATCTTACTATTTTGCCAGAAGCTCATTTCATATTATCCCTCTGGAGTCATGTCTATTTACTCTAAAATTTCTAGCCGGCGTTATCACTGGTTCAGCTGTACAGCTGGCAGGAGCAGTGAGAGCTGCAGCATGTGCAAGGTGCTGAAAGCTCTTGGCAAGTTCGCCTTTTTGCTCTTTCTAAATCTGCCATGGGCAAAGTTCATACAATGGAAATTTGTCTACGTTGTAACTTACATCACTGTTGCTTCTGGGTAGGTATAGGCTGGGAGAAATAAGACTATGAAAATTCTTCTAATAAAATGTTGGTGCAAAACCAGCATGGGTTTTCTGCATAGCTGTTGGGAGCCCAGTGATAATCCTTCAGTGGCCTGTGTCATGGTTGCTGAGGAGGATTTGATACGGCTTCTTTCATAGCTTTCAGCAGTGCTCTTGTCAACAGTGCTTAATTGGATAAGGAGATAGTTGAAGAGTCAAGTGAGGCAGCCTTGGAAAAAAGGTGCGAGCTGACTTCTGTTGAACAAGTTTTCTATTATGTTTAAGAAAAAGAATTCCTTTTTATAGCACTCTGTAAAGTGAGAAGCTGTAACAGCCCTGTGCTTTGCCTAATAAAAAAACATCTTTTGGGAGAGGAGAACTTGTAGAATTATGACAAATTGAATGATCATCAGAAAACTACTGATTTTATGGAAACAAAAAGCAAACAAACATTGATATTGTAACTTCTTATAATAGGATTGTAACTTCTTACATAAAATGTGTAAGTGATTGTAATTGTGGAAAATTACAGTAGGGCCCCACTGCCTCTCAGGAGTAACAAAAGGTAAGTCCATTTAAGATTTCGATATTTTACAAGTTTAGAGGAAAGAATCTGAATGACCAAAGAAGAGATAACCAAGGGTCAAAACATTTCATAGTGGAACAATAATAATGTTAAAAAGAGATAGTGGAAATGACCAGACTTCCCAGCAGTATTAATTTGACCATGTAATAAGAGATTCAATTTGTGGATTAAAACTGAAATTATTCAGGATTAATCCTTCTGCCTTGAGTCAGCTGTCAGATTTTCTTACTTTTTATCAATGAAGCACAGATTTCTGCCTGGAATGTTTTGTCTGCATTAAGTGTAGTATCATAATAATATATATCACATAAATCAATATAGTTTTGAAACAAACTCCCAGAAAACTACTTCACTTTTTGTAGAATAAAATAGTAAACTTCCAGTTATAATCTTGGAAATTTTTTCCAGTTTCTTGAGAGTTTTAAGATTGTGTATCTTACTAAGAATTTTAACACTGCCTGCCACACTTACAATTTTTTTCCCACAAATGAAATCAGTTCCTCATAATGTTATTAGGTATGAGTGGAAAAAAACCCAGTGCAGTGGATTTGTGCTTGTATAGTTTATTTTCTTGTTCTCAACTCACCGCACTGTCATGAGTTAGCCTTGGCTGAAGAATAAACGCCCACCCATCTGCTTGCCTGCTCACCATTCACTGTTGGGGACTCAGCTTGTGGGAAAGTAATTTAATTTGTTGCCAGTTAAAATACATGTGGGTAGTGAGAAACGAACTTTAAAGCAACACCTTTCTTCCTCCACCTCTGAGGTTGAAATTCACGTTTCATTCCTGACCCTTTCCCCGTTTACTTGCCTGATGATTATGGGGGAGAAAAGAGTGTATGCTCAGTGTACAGGAATTTCCTCTGTGCCGCTTCTGCCGTCTCTCAGTTTTCCTCTGCTTCTGCATGGGCTTTGCTCAAAGGTCACAGTTGTTTGAGGCTTCCATCTGCTTTGGTATGAACTCTCCGCAGGCTGCTGGGGAGGTACCAGATCTGCCATGGAGACCTCTTTCCCTTGTCCTCTGACCTTGGTGTTCTCTTACTATTTCTCATTTGACTTTGTTTTTCCTCCTTCTCTTACTACCTGCTAGCTTTTCCCTTTGTTAGGCATGATTTTTCTGAGTCTCCTTCACCTTGGCTGCAGGGCTCAGTCATGCCTCAGGGTTGGTCTGTAGGGCTGGCTGGAATGGATTATGTCCAGCACTGGGCAACCTCAGGCCTCTCTCCATGGAGGCTGCCTCTGCAGTTATCCCCTGCCAATACCATGGTGCCATAAGGCACACAATGCAGTGATTTATACTATTTAGACCATTTTCAGTTTCTGCTTTTATTTTGCTTTTAGTCTTCAAGCAAAGGTTCATCATCCAGAATTGTTGTTAAGAAATTACATTTTCATGATAATGATTTATTTAGTGGTATATATGTGTTGCTGTAGTGCTTTAAAATCCCTGCATCTGTGATTTGGACTTCAGCTTGTTATGCTGCTGCTGAGACTCAGATAAGCTTGAACCCTTGGAGAATTCACTGTTATTTGAATCATAGTGGTTTTGCTAATCCCCCTGCTATATTTCATTTTGAAATCTGTCTTTCCTTAAATGCCTGTCACATTTACATTTCAAAATATGACATTACATCTATGCTACTTTTGGCTTTGGTTTTTGTTATGCTGGGAATTCAAGATATGCTTTTCTGTTCTTAGGGACAAATGCAATATAACACAATTCTCCGGATACCATAGCTGATTATTAAGGTACAGTGTATTCTCTGGGAAAAACAGTGTTGCTTTATGGACTGACTTTGTTCTACAGTGAAGTTTGAGGTATCGAGGGCATTAAATTGCATGAATATTGGCTTGTAGCACACATCCAACTGCAAAACAGAAGTTAATCTTCATCTGTGCTAGCACATGTGTACTTATTTAAAGAGTAGTGAGTTTCTGTAATTTTAACATGCCTGGGAAATGAAGGTACTTGAGAAGTACTTGAAAATGCATGTCCTAACTGTGGATAGCTGTGGTGGTTTTTAACTAGTGTTCCTCACCCCTTTTTTTCTTTTTTTAAAATTCTTTTTAACCTGTGCTCGTTCATGGAGGTTAGTACAGGTATTTTAATGTAAGCTGCCATTGTACGTTCTTTTCCTGTATAGCCACACTGGAGTTCCTGGTTTATATTATAAAAAAATCTGGTTAATGAAAATAATACGTGTTATGATATTAATTGCAGTCTTAGGCAACGGCTTTTGTAATGCAAGTTTACAAAATTATTGTAAAGCTGCCTTCAGAGTTAGTGGTGAGGGAAAGAACAGTAATATATATGTACTGTTTCTTTCCCCTTGTACGCTTTGCTTTGTAATTACTACTCTCTTCTTCAAGTCTGTTAAGTTTGACTTTCAAAATCCCTATGCACTGAAAAAACTTGATGAATGCTATGCATAAAACTGTTGTTATTGAGGTCACTGTGACATGGGAAAAATGTTAAAGCTATGTTCCTGTATATTTTGCTCCTAAATGTTGTTTAAGGGAGTCTTATATTTCCACATTAAACATGTCTAACTGTACACAACAAATGCCTGGACAAAAGACTCAGTGCTTTTTTGAAAGATACCATTGTTAGAATTGTTAGATGAGGGAAGTCTGATTTATCATAGTTGTTTATTCTTAAGAAACTCATTCAACAAATTTTGTGAATCTGAGGAAAAAATAAGTGCTATGTACAAAGATTGTAGTTGGAGAAAAGGTCAGCTTTTTTATTGTTTTCCACACATACAGTTCCTGGTTCTAGTTCTCTTTTGCAGTTAAAACAAACTCGATGGTTCACCTTATGGCAACAAGCAGCTCTTGTGTCATTCCCAGAAGCTGAAGAACACATTCAAAACATTGTTCTTGGCGTGCATTTGCAGCTGTGGTTAAAATGGTTCTGTTCAGTTCAGTCACGCTGATAGCAGTCCTATGCTAGAATATGCCATGTAAGAACAGGCATACAACCCTATCAGAAGTTCCACATAATGAGTCACTTTATGGAATCTGTATGCTTTTAATGATAGCTCTTTTCTTCAGACAGTCTGTTTTTTCTTAAAATATGTTAGTTTTTAAGTAGCAATGGTCTGCATTGCTCTAAGTAGTCTTCAAGTATAATGAGCAATAAAGAAAGCTTAAATATATCAGCTCAAATATATCTACTTTCTAAAAAGAAAGCCTGCTTATAGTATATGACTTATGTTTTGAGTCAAAGTATTTGACTAAATGACTACTAAAACTCTGAGCAATTTATGATTACTTTAAAATTGTACATAACAATGTAGGAGGAAAGATCGTATGTCCTTACCCTCTAGTTTATTATAACTATACTCAATGCATGTTGACCACTACATTTAAATACTGAAATTTCCTCATGTTCAGAATTGATAGGTTTTAAATTAGTTGAGGAGAAACTGTCAGACCTGATACTCAGAAGTCAAGTGAAGTATTCTTACTAGGCCTGCTGAATTTTCTTGGGATTTTTTTGCTTTTTATGATTTGACCCTTTATCAGTATTATGGAAAAAGTATTTCCCACTTCTTCCTCTGAGAATATGCTACTCTTTAAGGTTATGGATTGTTAAACAATCATTCTTGCATTTTATGTCATAATACAACCAATCTCTTTTAATTTGTCTTCTGTTCCTAACTAGTAGAATTTATAAAAGTTAATGTGTACCATAATTAAAGAGTTTCAAAATTCCCATTCTGTTATCACTGATGGAAAAAATTTACTGGCTTTTAAACCTTGTGGAAGTTACATTTTCAGTGTATGTTTATAAGTCTGCTATGTAAAGATATGTAAATGAAGTTGTCAGCTGTTTTGTATGTTTCATAGATCAAAGAATAATTCAGGGCCTGGTTCCACTGAGGCCAGTGTGTCCACATGGAGAAAATTTTTTCCGATTTCCCATCTCTACCCACTTGTATTTGAATATATGACCACTGTCTCTCACCCTTTTGTCATCCACTACTCTTACTCTGGTCTCTTGGTAATCTCTCAAGTAGCAGAGGAGTGCTGTTGGTTTTCCCCCTGAAACATTTTCCATGCTAAATGTGCTTATCTCACTCAGTTTTCTCCTGCTCTTTTCTCTGACTGCCTTGAACCTCTGCTGAACTCACTTTCTTATCTGCATTTTTCTTAAAGAGAGGGAGTTGTCTAGATGTGATCTAAACAAAAGGTGCTAAAAAGCAATAAGTCTTCCAACCTGAAGAAAGGGGGTGAGGGAGTACAGGGTGATTTTGTTGTTGTTTTGGTTTTGTTTTGTTTGTTGTTTTGTTTGTTTTTGTTGTTGTTAGATGTCTTAAACTGGGGGCAGTAAAGCATTATGTATTTATATTGTAATTTCCAGAATCTGTGTTAATTAGCAAACTATGAGTGTCCATTAAGAGTGTTGCCATGCCTTACAAAATTAGATGAGTGGAATATAATATTTTTTTAATATGCAGGAAATCAAACAAATATTTTATTTTATTTATAACCTTACTTCTCTTTTTTTTTTTTTTTTGCCAGTATTTTGTAGTGTTTAAATAGAATGTATGGATTGGAAGTAGGGATGGCCTTAGTTTATGCTTGAACTTGAGGAGTGCTAAACATGCAGAGTAGTGTGGCACCATTTTATGGTCCACATGACTGTGCTGCTGCATATGTGATACTGTAATTCAATAGCAAGTGTGTTAACAAAGCTAGGATGAGGCTATTATGTGAAGTAACTGAATCTCCCAGTTGTCAGGGTAAGAAACAATGCACACATTCTTAATTGAGAAAACATTCATTCCAAGCCTAGCTCATAATGATGTATTTTCATGCAATGGCTTGGAGACATTAATTCAGACAATTGAAATGATTAGAAAAGTAGTATTGTCAGGAAAATGAGAATTATTTGCAGAAGAACAGGCAGATAAAGAGATTGAGACTGCACATATGATCTTAGGCATCTGGACTAGACTTGTGCAAAACAGATATCCATGGACAGTGTTTCATTGTTTAAACATTGTTTTTCATTCAGTTATTTGTTCCTTTAAGATTAAAACCTTTTATTTAAAAGAGCTGTGAAAAGCTGCATGAATTACTGGTTACAGATCGTGAAACAAGGGGCTGCAGACAGGCTGGCTAGTTATGTTTGAGCTCAGTTACGGGTTTAAGCTTTTTTTCCTCTTTTAGCTGGCAGGCTGTGAACTTTCAGGTTACTTCAGGGAAAAATTTTTTTTTAGCTGAAGCAGAGAAGATTGATATGGATTATTTTGCATGTAATAATTACATATCTGCTACCTGTTTCTCATTTTATTCAAGTGCAAACATATGCAACTTTTCCAAGTGTGGAGCAACTTATGTTTCCCAGAAATACAATTGAACAAATACAATTTTTTGAGTAACAAGATGTAGACAAAGTCAGCTGCAAGGGTAGGAAGCCTTGAGCACAAGTATTCAACGAAAACTGGACTTACAAAAGTGTGGAGTGGTGGTAATGGGACTGCCTTATTGGTAATTTTTTGCTGTTTAGCATCACGGATATTTTAAAATTATTCTTATATTGTGTCTGATGAAGAAATTAATCACCACTGTTGTAAAATGCTGAAACCATGGCAGGGAGGTGTCTTTTTACTTAATTGTTCTCTCTCAAACCTGCACCCCCTTGGTGTCTCTTGTCAAATGTGGAGGAAAATGTTGCATTGGTCCTCAGTGATACTGTTTCGACAGAAGAGTGATGTGGCACAGCTTCTGGCTGAGGCATGCAAGCCAGCAGAGTGTCAATGCTTAAATTTAATTTGTTGAGTGATGTAAAAAGATGGACCTCTTGTGGCAGTTGGGACTTCATCTCTTAGAAATGAGCAAGACCTGGGGTCTATGTATCTGATGACTGTGCAAATACAGGATGTTATTCAATACAAGAAATGGAGTTGTAGTTATTATGAGTAACAATTTTTTTGTAGTAGCAGTGATACAATAGTGTCACTACCATTGTAGAAGACCACAGTAAAACTCACCTGAAAGACTATGAAATTGTTTGTGTTCTAAAAAAGTTAATTCAAAAAGTTGTTGACAGGAAGGAGTGTTATTTGAAAGCAAGTAGAAGAAAACACTCTGTTATTGAAAAGGCAGAGTAAGCACACAGAGAGACAACAAAGGTACAGAAGCTGGATTGAAAAGCAAGCTACAATTTTAGTTATAAATGCATTTTAGTTTTCTGATTTTCTCCATATAGGCTGGATCCAGGACACCAAAATGTACTTGAGTTGGGAGTAACCAAGTCCTGTAGCTCTGTTTGAAAACCTGGTGGGTTTAGAAACAGTGTCCTTGCAAGTATGTTAATCCCAGTACAAATATGAAAAAAACCACTTAGACAATCTATGAATATATATTTAAGCTAGCATCACAATTAAATTTTTATGCCTAGTGGAAGTGAACTTCCAGATTGGGGTCTGTAAAAAACATTTTAGAAATATGATAACAAATCTTTTTTTTCTCTTCTTAATATTAGAGTGGGCAGCTGGGTAGGTCAAATGAGGAAAAAGACATAAGGAGGCCATGCATTAATTCTATGGATATTAATCAGAATGAAAACTCATATAATAGGAATGAATTGGGCATATTTTTCTGTAGTGGTCAATGCTGAGTTCCAAAGCATAAGGCCAAGAAAGGACATACTATAGAAGTTTTTGCTTCTTGTGCAGTAGAAATAGACATCTTGATGCTGCTTTTATTTTGTGACTATTTTGTGACCATTTACTTGACATTGCAATTCTGCTTGTTAAGATTCCCATAAAGGTAGCATCAATAAAATTTTAACCTAGTTAAAACCTGTGCCTAAAAAATGAGGAAAAATAGATAGCTTTTTGCACTTAAAATATAGTGCTTGGTATATATATATATGTGTGTGCGTGTGTGTGTGTATATATGTGTGTGTGTATATAAATATATATTTTCAATTTCCTCCATTTTCTTTCCTGAAAAAAATGAACATTAGAAGGAAATGAACCTCACAATCCAGACCTCATTTGGTACGTATGTAACCAAAGATCTTATTTGTGGGAATTCCTGTGATAATTGCAGGCCTTTGTTGGATGATGTTTCATTTAACTTGATACCGTATGAAGAATGTGAATTTTTTGTGGGGCTTTTTAGCTGCTCTGTTTACTGCAGTTGACATTTTCCATAGGAATGTTGTCCATGGAGAAGAAGACATAGCATATAATAAATCCACCCCTGTGCCTTCTGTTGATGTCTTCAATAGTGAAGAAATTGGAAGGGGTCATTTTTGTCTTTTTAGCATAAAGGGTAGCAGGCATATTATTTCCTGAGTAAGTGTTTCAGAGAAAAATTATTTCAGGAAGATGGGCATCTAGTTTTAGAAAGGTCAACTTTAACTACATTTTTGTCCTGTAGCACAAATACTTCACACACACTTGTGGTTAATTTGGATGAATGCAGTGTTCCTGACCCAGGCAGCAATAATTGTTTTTGGTTTAACTTAATTTTTCTTCTGTTTGTGACTCTCTTGAGCCCAGTTTTACTTTCCCCTTAAGATACCTATGTTCACAAAACTTTTGATTCTACAAGGCATGGTGCATCCCTAGTTTCCACCCTCAGTCAACAGAAGCTGAAGAATCTTTGTATTTTCTCAGAAGATAGAGGCAACTTATCAATTAATTAAAATGCATTAATTCCCCGTCCTTCTATCTTCCCTGATGGAATGATGTAGAAGTCTTGAGTTTAAATTGCTAGTTCTTTTCCAATAGGTTGGTTACAGTTGAAAAGAACATCAAGTGATGTTCCCCTTTTCGTGTCACATCCTTTCCAGTGGCAGGTTTAGTGTTCACTGCATGTGTCTATTAAGCATTAATTCTCTAACTGTATTTAGTAAGAGAGAGCAATATGGTACGTACCAGTGCAAGAATTTTAATTCCTACAAAACATATGGCACAGAGTTATCTACTTAAAGATGGAACAATCTGATAATAATTTGGTGGAGCGACATCTGCGCGATAAAATAAGATGCTGATCACACTGGAAAAGTAAATGCAGAAGTTGTATACAAAGTATTCTGACATCACCAGAAAGCCATTATCATTCCTCCATGGAATGTTAAAATTTAATGATCTAATTTGGTCTTATCACATGCAATATAAATAAAAAATAACCCTATTAAGTGTTCAGAGACCCCGCTGAACACAAAACTTCTAAATGGTATTTTCTAGGATTTGGACTTACATGTGTTTAAGAGGAAATAAGGGAGTAATGTTAGGAGAAAAATAAAAATTCTGCGGTCATTTCCATCTTTTATTGAAAATGTTTGCATATGCAGTTCTATGCTTTCTATAGTTTAATTTCGTATCCTGTTGGCCCTGCTATCAGGGCCAGACATCAGTCTTCACTTTTGTCAGAAAACCCCAAGGACACAATTACAGCTTTTGCCTGAATGAAATGGCAGTGGTAATTCAATGAGGGCAATATAAAGTGTATTCCTGTTAGAATGCCAGATCTGAACTTGGAGAGAAAGCTTCTGCAAATCAGAACATAGACTTGTATGTCCCAAATTTATGAAAATCTGCAAGAAAGCACCACTTTATTTTGTGTACGATTGAATGTCAAGATGGCAGAGCTGCGGTTTTAGGCTTTGCAGTTGAGGATTTCCCTGCCTTCATCAATTTTTCAAAGTGGACTGGAAGTACCTGGAAATTTGGACACAGCGTGGAAATAGAACTCTATTCTGTTTCTCAAGTTGCAATTCTTAATTAAATCTATCATAGAATGTAATTGTATTGTTCTCTTTAATTGAACTGTTGTTAACTTTTTACACATGCAGCAAGCAAGGAAAAGATCTAGTGAAATAATGGAAATGTGTAACAAATTCTCATTATTCTGCTTTAAGTTAAGTACTACATTAAGGTAGTTCTCTGTTAGAAATGGTTTAATTATCTGGTTGCATAGAAAACTTTCTTAGTGTAAGTCTTTAAGAGCAGATTTGATGACAATGTTTGGGTTTTGCAATACTGAATCTACATAAATTGTATTTAATGTAGAATCAGTCAACTGTCAATACTATTTCTTATTGATACTTTTTACTCTTCTTTTAAATCTCATTTCTCCTTCTCAGTCAAACACCCAGGAGAAATGGGTATTGCATTTCTTAATGGAAAGGTACTGCTGTTGACTTTTTTTTTTTTTTTTTTTAATGTAGTGTTTGTTTACACCAGAAATACAAAATACAATTAGGTAAAATGAGGTTGAATTATCTAAGATTGGTCTTCACTGCCTGCCAGCCTATAGAATTGATACAAGCTTGTTTAATGATAGATTTCAGGCTTGCTGCAAGTGAGCATAGAATATCTCATAGAAATGTATGGAACAGGTGGAAGCTAATACAGAGTTGATGCAGAAATCTCTTCCACTCTTGGCATAGTCTTTGTGGCTAGCAGACTTTTCACAGATTAAAAAGCAACTGGGATATCATATATGACTATTAGTTCAGTCTTACCAGTTCTGTCCCTCCCAAATCAAGCCTCCTGTAGAGGCTTCTTGAGGAGAAGGTATGTAACATAACATTATTTTGCATGAAATGCAAAAATATTTCTATGAAGTTAAAGACTTTAAATTTCAATAGCCCTTTTATTTATTTATGTGGGATAAAAGGATTTTTTAAATGGACTAAAAATTGGTAAAAGAAGGCATTTTGCAGTTTTTAAGTAAGAATCTCAGTAATGTGAAATCCAGGCATAATGTCTTGTGTCTATCTGAATACAATATTCTTAAGGATCTGGAGCTTTGGAACACACTCTTTTTCCTTCTGGTAGCTTTTTTCACACCCTTTTGAAATCCTTAGTTAAAATATTTAATATTCTAGGTAAGCTAGTTATGAAAAAGTAAATCTGATCACCTGACTGTCTTAACAAAATCAAACAGTTACTCTTAATGAACTATTTGTTTCAGTTTTGGGTGCCGGGGGGAAACCTAACCCACAGGAAGCTAACCAAATTTTCATTTTTTTCCTGTAGAAGCTTCATTACTTTTAGTAAACCTTATGACTAGAGAAGATCTTTATCTTCTTGCTGTGCTGTAGGAAAATATCTATTAATTTGGCAGGAAAATTGAATAAGCAGCACATTATACTGTCACTCTCATAAGCAGAATCCTGATCTTTTGTCAAAACATAAGGAACAATTGGCTGATGGCAATTCTGATTACTTTAGAAAGTAATTCTTGAAAGAAGGCAAATAGATCTCAAACGATCCATTTATCTTTTACAGCCACCCAAAAGGAATAATGATAAAATGACACATATTCTTTGTTGTGTTCTGCTTAATGGAAAAGAGCTAAATCTGAGCATACTGTTTGGCAAGAGTGAAGTTGTCGTAACTTTGTCATAAGTGTGATGCCTTTTGTATCTATATGTTACAGAAGATTAGCGTTTTTGGCAAATCCTCACCGCATTTTAACTCCTTCTAGAGAAGTTTGTAACCCTTCTGTCTCCATTTATACAGCCTTTTGCCCTACCCACAAGAGGAAAGTGTTTTAAAAAAGTTTGCTGGCTAATTTAATTGTTTGCTGATTTAAAAATACTAAAGCATAGTGAAAGAGGTTTTAGTTTAAGAACACTTGGCATGTCAAGGGTGATTCCTAATTATTTACTGATGAGGACAAATCTCTGAACACGAAGGTTCCCAGCCTCCTAGGAGGCCAAGGAGTTGTAGTGGTTTCAATGTATGTAAGCTGGTATAAACATGGTAATGATGCAGTCACCTAGCCAAGGAAATTATGATACTCTTCTTTTACATAGATTGACACAGGTTTTGGTTCTAAAATTATCTTTGTGTCCTGTGCTATAGGGCAATAATGCTCTGCAATATTGAACATATTTAGTTCTGTATTTCCTGTATTTCTCATTCTGTACTTCTTTTCTGTCCTGTATTAGTCCTATCTAATGCAGATCAACATGAATCTCTGAATAAAATCAGAAAAAGTTTGATTTGTACTTTTTATTGTCAGTGCAGTGTTTGATGCTACAAGATGCTTCTTGGATCAATAATTTCATAATCTAGCCTACCTCTGAATTGGCTAATGACAAGTCATTGCTTTTATTTCAAGTTATACTGGTATTTGAAGATATTAGTACATTAGTAAGACAAAGAATAATGGTTTGAGACAATTCCTGTTATGGCTGGTTTAATAAAATAAATTTCATGAAAAACATGGCAAGGAATTCCGGTACCCTAGTAAATGGTTTTCAGTTTCTTATGTAATGATGAGCCTGCATGCCCCCCATTGAGCTCCTTATAGCAGTTTTATATGCATTCTTAGCTATTGTAACACTTGCTGATACTTAGTTTGCTCTGCCTCTCATTCTCCTTTATAGGCTGATGAATATATAAACAAGTTAAATTGATTTATCTGATATTGCTGCAGAATTAGTGTTTTGTTTTTACTGTTCTCTGAAAAAAAAAATTCAGTGCAGTAAAGCACAGTGAAGTAATGTTCATTTTCCAAATCTTAGGGCTTGGTAAATTTTCTGAATTAAGAGGAATGCTAGTCATCATCTTGTGTCAGGACCTTCATTTGTACATTTAGCTTGCCATCCAGGAACTGTAATTTGTCTTTATTCTGTGTTTCACTACATTTTTAATCCATATTTTATAGAAGGTAATCAGTCATAACTTCATCACAGCTGTTGTTAGAAGTGTAAAGATTCCAGTAGATGGTCTTGCCTTATTTTGTCACACTAATTCTGCACAACCTAGGGAAATGGTAGAGGGAAGAAGACAACTTCTGCTTCCATTTTCTTCAGTATCTTTCAGGATACTGAAGGCCAAAGATGGTGATTAATGTATAGACAATTGCCCAGTCCAAGTCCATTGTCACAGTGAAAAAGTTCAATCTCATGCTTAAATGGAATTTATTGAAATGCAGTGCATTTCACTCTGTATTCATTGCCTTCTGGGCTCCTTCAAGAGGAGTCAAGCTCTCTCTTCTTTACTCACTGCATCTGATGTTTACAAACAATGATGAGATTCCCATGCACCTTCTCCTCTCCAGGCTGAACCACTGCAGTTCTCTCAGTTTTTCCTTAAAGGGGACAGACTTCAGTTCCTTTAGTGTGTTTGTGGCCTTTCCCTGGGCTCTCTCCAGTAGCTCTTCATCTCTCCTGGGGAGCAGAGTTCAGAGCTGGGTATAGCACTCCAGGTGTGGCCAGGGGTGGCAGTTGGGATCCCTCCCTGTCCTGCTGGCAGCATTCCCATTGGGCGCCCCCCCCCGGAGCCTCTTTGCCTTTTGGCCACAGGGCACACCACCAGTGTCATTTGTATGTTCATGTCCCCAGGCCTTCCAGACCCATCTCTGCCAAGTGGAGATGGATCCCACAGGAATGCAATGCAGAGGCCTCACTGGCTGTGGGAACTCTGCAGCAGGGCTGAGGACTCATGTGGGATGTGGGATAAGAGTTTGTGGGGCTGCCCCAGCAAAAGGGGATTGCTGTGGAGCTTGTGGAAATGATCAGATATGGTGCTGGTGTATCTAGGGAAAGGACTGGAAGTGGGGGACTGGGATGGGCCCAGTAAGACTCAAGAGGTAGAGAGGGGTGGGAAACTCATGTTTTGGCCCCTGGCATAGATGTGCTTTGCTTGCACCAGTCTGCTTTTTGGGCAGCTCCCGAAGTTCTGGGATGCTTGGAGTTTAGAGCTTTGCTCTGCAAAGAACACCAAGCTAAAGGGTGCAGGTCAGCAGATGGTCCCCAGCAGCATCTTGTGAAGCCTGAACCCCGCCCTCTCCTGCATTCCAGACGGGTTTGGGCCAGAGGAGTTGGGCTGCTGCTGTATGGAAGGGTCAGAGGAAGGCTCAGAGGGCTGTGACAGGGGGATGACCGAATCCATTTGGGTGTGGAGGTGCCAGGAGGGAGAGGGTTGTCAGCATGTCCTGTGTCCGTGGACCTGGTTTTGTTTCAGTCAGGCATTCTGGCTGATGGCCACAGAGCTTGGGCAGCAATGCTCTGGTGCTTGGAGAGGATTTGGGAGTTCAAGTGAAAGAGGCTCTGTTGCAACATTTATATAAAGAAGTTCACAGCATGTTCCAGACATTCTTCCCTTTTGTTTTCCTACACGAACAAGGCACTGTTAGAAAGCATTGCCTGAAGTGGCTTCCTTTGGTTTTGAGAGAAGCATGCTCTGAAAAGCTTCTGGATCTTTGTTCAGCGTCCAAAGCCAATGATTTTCCAGCACCCGCACCAATGAAAGCTGGGGTTCTTCCAGCTGGAGAACGCCAGCTAGGAACTGAGATCCATGCACCCACTTAACCACCTTCTCTTTACTGGGGAGGAGTATTGGAAAAAAAAGGATTAACCTTTTGGGTTGAGATAAGAACACTTTAATAATTAAAAAAAATAACAATACTATTATGACTAATAATAATAGTGATGAAAAAGAGGGACAGAGATAAAAGAACGCCCCCACCGAATTAGTGAATTCACATGCAGTATAGCGAGGGGTTGTGAGAGACGCGCGCTCCGGGAAGAAGCCTCTGGATCTCGACTCCAGGAGCGTGAGGGCCGTGAGCCGCGCCCTCACCATGTGCCAGAGGATGGCAGCTGCAGCGGCGGGGCGGGTCGAGCGCTGCCCTGCAGCCTATCGGGCAGAGGTGTCAGAGCTTCTTGGAGCTCTGCCTCCGTCCCCTGGCGGCCGCCCCCTTCTCCTGGCAGCGGGACGGCGGCGGGGCCGCGGGCGCAGCCGGTAGCGCCAGTGCGGGGATGGGCCGGGCACGCTCTGCCCGGCCGCGGCGCTCTGCTGGCAGCCGGGCGGGCCGAGCACGTACTCCTGGTAGTCGTCGTCCGCCCTGACGC